>NC_091836.1:69242855-69552279 GCF_037783145.1 Equus przewalskii
GAGGTGAATTAAAGGAAATAGCCTTATGGAAGTGGGTTTGACTTTGCCATTGAATTTTATTGGGGCATGATTCATTGTGTGATGCTGAGTTCCCATCCAAAAGCCTACAGGAGAAATTTCTTTGCTCAGCTTTCAGTGCCAGGAGTGCTAATGGTTCTCTCGAGATGCTAGTTTGTTCTTAACTTAGAGACACTGTGACTCATGTAATGAGTCATGTTTCTTTCTTTGCATTGGCTAGTAGGTAGCTCGGAGCCAAATTTGTGGCCCATGATTACCCAATGTATGTACAGGGTATTATGGCATATATTTTTGGTTTGTAAGCCTTCCATGGCATATGAAGAGAGATTGCTTGTGTTACACTGTACAGCACTTAAAATGAATTAACTGTAGCTACATGTATCAACATAAGTAAATCTCAAAAGATCTATGTGTATCAACACAAGTAAACAGAGCATAGTGTTCTCAGAAACATAGCGTTGAGTGAAAAAGGTGGGTTGCAGAATGATATCTACAGTGTGACTGCATTTAATGTAAAGTTTTAAAACATGTAAATAGAAATACTGTATATGCTTTATGGACACACAAGTATGAAATATAAGTATAAACCCGTATAGGAGTGAATACTCACCAATTCAGGATAGCTGTAACCTGTGGGCAAGAGGGAGAAGAATGCAACGGGGGAGGGATATGTGTTGGGGGGTAGTCAACACTCTGTAATGTTTTATTTCTTTAAGGAAATTTGAAGCAAGGACAGCAAAATATTCAGATTTATTAAAGCCGGGTAGTGGTTCCATGGGTCTTCAGAGTGTCATTCCCTGTACTTTTCTGTACATTTGAACTATTTCTCATAAAATAAAAGAAGCAGAAAAGCCCCGCCAGCCCTCAACAAGTGGCTGCACTTGTGCCAAGGATGTGTCTTACTCCTCTAGGTCTTTGCTCCTTCTGACAGCAGCTCTGGAGCTTTGGCAAGGCCTCCAGGCAGGGAACTAATCTCGTGTTCTTTGAACTGCCTTCCCACAGGCTAAGGAAAAAGACTTCAGGCATTTTCATTCTGTGATTTACATCAATGCCTCAGAAAACCTGCTGCCTCTAGGTAAGCTTTTTCTCCCTGAAAATTGCCTTCTGCCTCTTGGCCGGGGCAGCCAGTCACTTGTGTTAGGACTTGCCTGTCCGTCCATCCGTGACTGGCCATGCGTCTCTTTTTTGGAGTGCGATAAGCTGGGCGCTGGAGAACACACAGACCTGGATCCTAGCCCAGAGCTGGCACTCCCCACTTAAAACATGTCTCTGAGCTCCTGCTTGTCTGTAAGTTGTCTTAATTTGAAGTCTGTAAGTTGAAATAATTCCTTTCCTTTCTCCCTCCCCAAGTCAGGATGCCTTGTAGGCTCAGATGAGACAGACATGTAAAAGTGTTTTTAAGCCCATAGGAGCTCCTATAGGAGCAGAAAGTTCTTGTTTATTCAGCAAATCCACAGCGACCCCTGCTGGGTGTCAGGACTGTGTGACTGCTTAGCTTTTAGAAATGAACGTGTCCAGTTCCTGTTCTGGTGAGCTTATAGTTTGGTGGGCGAGATGGGCTCAGACACAGACAGTTATAGCAGGATGCAGTAAGTGCAATGATAGAGGGAATCAGGAAATGCTATACGAGCATATAAGTGGGACTTCAGCCAGGGCCAAAGTGTCAGGAGAAACTTCCACAAAGAGGAGCTCCTGAGCTGAGACCTAGAGAACGAGTAGGAGTGACTCAGGAGCTGGAAGGTAAGGAGGCATTTCAGGCCGACAGGGCAGTGCCTGATCAGGGACCCTGAAAAGGCGTTATATGTGTGTAAAGGAGGTGGATAGGGGAGAATAGAGACTAGAAAGGTCCATAGGGACTAGATTCTTAAGGGCCCGGAGTGACTTGGACTTAATCCTACAGGCAGGAGAGAGCCTTCAAAGGCTTTTAAATAGAGAGGCTCAGTGGTGGCTGTGAGGAGGGTGGCTTACAAGGAGGACGATGGAGTCCAGGGGAACTGGGAGACAGTTCATGCTTCCAGGGGAGGGGGGGGGAGGCCTGAACCAGGGCTTGGCCACAGGGGTGAAGGGAATTGAGAGAGAGAGATTCAGGAGGAGGTAGAAATAACAGGACTTGGTAACTAATGGGCATATGAAGAGAGAGAGGAACCAAGGGGATTCACTGAGATAGAGAGTGCTAGAGGAGAGGCAGGTTTGGGGAGACATAAGATGAGTTAAGTTTGGTATGTGTTGAGATTAAGAGGTGTTTTTAAGGAAGCGTGTGACAAAGTCCCTGCCCTTGAGGAAACAGTGTGGCCTGCAGGAACATGGGCTTGAAATACAAAGGCAACAGGCGCGTGAAAAGATGCTCAACCTCACTAATAATTAAAACTGTGTCAAAAACTATTTTCTGCCTATCAAATGTTGGCAAAAATGAGAAGGACTGATGACAGCCAGCATTAGTGGGGAAGTGGATACCTTCGTTATTCAACTGGCAGAAGTGTAATAAAAAATTGGTTCAATATCTTTGGAAAGCAGTTTGACAATGTCTCTCAAAATAGTCATTGCCTTTAATTTAGTAGTTCTGCCTCCAGGAATTTATTCCACAGAAATATACTTGTACAAGAATGTTCATTGGCAACTTCCTGAAATACCTACCAGTCTTTTTTAATAGGCCCTAGTGAACATTCTAACTCACGAAACCACCGCAGGCCACACTGACACCAGGCTCACTTAGAAGGCTCTGAGTAACTCCACACAGTGTGCCAGCAGCACAGCATCAGCAGTTCCTCTTCACTGGAGTCCTCACAGCAGTTGATGGAGCAGTCCACACTGCCGTCTGTGACCCATTCTCTGTGGCACCCAGCTCAGGCCCGAGGCAGTGAGGTTCTCATTGGGTGGATGCAGGAGCCACCCTGGCTTAGAAACCTCATTTCCCACAGGAGCAAGTAGCCACTGTAACCCTCCATGGACACAGCTCCTGGACATGTCCAGTTATAGGAGTCACCACACACAGGGAAGCCCAAAGTGATGGTGCCCCCATCAGATGTTTGTAGTTTCTCCTGGTCCAGATGTCAGTTAGCAATCTGGGGTCATTTTTACCATAGCGATATTGCCTAGTAACACAGTTACCGTACCATTTGCTTCAGATTACCAGGGAAACAGAGCTAGATTGTTAACCCAAGGTCCAGTTCTCACACAGAAGGGAAAAAGTGTTCTTATTTTTTTATCTAAAGGCTATCAGTAGGGGAATGGTTAAATAAGCTAGGGTATGTCTACACTATAGAATGTCATTCAGACATTATGCAGATCTATATGTTTTGACATGGAACAATCTTTAAGTCATGTTATTAAGGGAAAAAAAGCAAGTCACAATACAATGTGTATGGTACGATTCCATTTTTGTGCAAAGTGTGTGTGTTTCAGTATACACATGAGAAAAAGTCTGAGTATTATACGTGAAACTTTCAATGCTTATCTCTGGGTGTTAAGACTAAAGGGAAATTTTATTTTTCTGTGTTTTTTGACTTTTTTGGTGGGCATTTTTACTTTTATGATTGGAAATGCTATAGATAATTTTTAAATGGGCTTTGGTGTTAGACTTAGATTCAATTCTTGGCCCTTCCACTTGCCAGCAGTTCTGTTTCTAGCAAATCACTCAGCCTCACTGAGCCTGAGTTTCCTCTGCAGTAGAATGGAAGTAGTAATGCCTATTTCTCAGGGTTGTTAGAGTTAGAGGCCGTGTATGGGAAGCACCTTACACAGTGCTTGACCTAACCCAGTGGGAAGCAGTAAATGACCACTGTTAATATCTTTCTCTTAAGTCCTTCCCAAGCTGCAGATTCTCTCTTTCTCCTTCCCCTGTAGAGGCGTTTCACACATTTCCAGCCTTAAAGGAACTGGAGCTCGCATTTAACAACATCAAAACAGTCTACGTGAAATATGGCGACTTTAAGTCCTTGGAAGTAAGTTGGAGGTAGGGAGTTTTTGGTGCCCACGTGATTCTCTGTAAGGAATGGATGGGGAAGTCTCTACTGCTTGTAACTGTTGGGAATGGGCTCTCTGGGCCTTTACAGCCAGATCCTTGCTTCCAGGCAGTCCTCTGGAGAGGCTGGCAGGGTCGGTGGTGGTGGTGGTGGCAGCAGTGGCAAATAGATGAGAATATATTATACCTATGGCCATGGTGCATGGTCCTAGAAAATAAATGCCAAAGGTCATGTCCAAAGGCGTCTGTGCAGAAAAGTGAGTTAAACAGAATATTCAAGGAAGGAGAGTTGGAGGGGAGATCTGGATCCAATAGGGGTTGAGGAACCATGGACATTAAGTGCTAGGCACAGCAGATTGGACCAGCTGAACTTGAGGCATTATGGACTGATTCCAGAGACCCATTCTGGTCTGAGTGAGCCAGATTGTTTTCAGCGGGCTTGGATAAGGCAGGCTATAGGCCTAGACCATAGGCCCAGGGATGATTGAAATAAAATAGGTCTCCTCTGGGTTCTCCAGCAGACTCTTGACCTTTGTACATCCACAGCTGTTCTCCAAACCCCAGATTCGAAAATACAGAAAAATTTGCATTCTTGTCTTTCTCCTGATTAAATTTGCCATAGTCATGCATTTTCTATGCATGTTTTCATACTTCAAATTAATCACCTCTTCAACTTTCATGAAAACTTTAGGGCCACTTTTCACAAAGAAACAAAGCTTTTATCACTACCTGAGAGTCACCGCATACGTGGAGAGCAGAGAACGACAGAACTGGAGCGAGGTGTGGGGCTGGGCATCTGGCTGGGCTCCCTCACTCAATAATGGACTCTTGCCCACACTTTGGCCCTATCGTAGAAGTATTTCAGATTCAAACCTCAGCAAGATGTCTGCATGTCAGAGCCTGGGGGTTGATCTCAAAGAGTTGCTAACTTAAATTATTTAATCTGCAAACATCAAGAGCCAGCGATTCTTCACAAAAGCTTCACTTAACCTGGTTTGCCAGGGAGAGAGAGACCTTCCACAGGAGTGAATTTTTCAGAGACTTGATACCCTTTATATGCCAAAGTCTTAAAAATTTTTAACTGCTTGGGCTGGCAGTCTTGCTAAAATGTATTATATGTCCTTGCATTCTTAAGCGTGCTGCACTGAATCTAATGGTAGCTTCTGTCCTTGGCTTCAAGTCATATTGAGGATAACAGTGATTTACTGTGATTTGGAACGGAAGTGGTCCTTAGATCTGTCCAGGAAGCAAAGCTCTTGAAAGTTCAATAAAACAAAGAGAGAGTAAATTTACAACAAATGAAGCAATTTTGTGCTTTGTTAAAAACACGTTTTGTTACATTTGAGCATAGGCAGTGGGAAACAGGTTCCAGATTCCTAGAGATACAGGGAGCCATTTCCTTGACCTGCAGGCTTGGGAGCTTCTAATGAACTTCCACGTATTTTTTTACTTTTTTTTAAAAGTCATTATTGAGCTCCTGTGTGTCATACATTGTGCCAGACATCTTGCCTTGCTCACTCCTACCATTTCAAACCCCTGTCTTAAGTGCCAGTGGGCTGTGGTGAGGGGATATGACTACAGACTCTGACCCCACAGTTGACTAGCTTGGATCTACTGGTTGATCATGGTTGGCTTTTTGGAAGCCCTCACCCAAGGGAATTTATTTACGTAAGAGAGCAGACCAAAGTCAAGATGCCGGATATAAATGAGAAGAGGAAATCTCCTGGCGAATCATTTGTTTTCATCTCTCTGTGATTTGCAAGGGCTCACTAAGAAGAAGGATAAACCTGTCAAATGTCCTGAATTTGCTGCTCACAGTAATGAATACCTTGACGTGTAATAAACCTTGACGTGAGTCAGCAGAGGCAGTAGCCAGGTTAGGAATCTTCTGTCCTTGTTTGCCAGGAAGGCTGCCACCCAAAGCAGAATTCTTCAGGAGTCAATTTAGAAAAACTTAACTCCGCCATGATTTGATTCTCTGCAGACAAGTCTGGAAAAGGGTCAGCCGGAGCCGTGGCCGGAAACTCAGGAGCCCTTGTGTCTAGTCTCAGTCCTGCCACCACCCTGGCGTGCCTCCTTGGCCAAGTAACTTGCCCTCTCTGGGATTTAAGTTTCCCCTTTTGTAAATTCTGGGCCACCTGTGAAATTCTGTGACCTGTGATTCTAAGACTATTCATTTCTTTGAGCTGCCCTGAAGTCTAAGCAAATTTGGACCCAACATTAAACGGCCAAAGTGGCTAGAATAAGGGTCAGCAAACTTTTTCTGTAAGGGCTAGACAGCAAATATTTTAGGCTTTGCGGTCTACATGGTCACGACTAGTCATAACTGTCATAACTAGTCAGCTCTGCTGTGGTAGAAGGAAAGCAGCCATAGACAGTCTGTAAACAAATGAGCACAGCTGTGTTCTGATAACACTTTATGATCCTGAAATTGGAATTTCACATAATTTCCACAAAATGTTATTTTTTTGATTTTTTTCAACCATTAAAAGATGTAAAATCATTCTTAGCTCATGGGCCATGCAAAGCTGGCTAGATTTGGCTTTCAGGCCTTGGTTTGCGAGCTGCCGAGCTAGAACAGTGGTGAAACAGCTCAGTGTGGTTGAGATGGAGAGAGACACAATAGACTGTAGTGGTAGATAAGCCTGGAGAGGTAACCAGAGAGAGACCGTGGAGAGCCTTGGAAGCCTTGCTAAGGAGTTTGAAGCTTATCCTATGGAGAATAGGGATCCATTGAAGGATTTGGAGCTGTGCAGTAATAGGGTCAGAACTGTGTTTTAGAAAAACCACCAGCAGGGCTGGCCCTGTGGCCGAGTGATTAAGTTTTCATGCTCTGCTTCAGCTGCCCAGGGTTTCACCAGTTCGGATCCTGGGCATGGACATGGCACTGCTCATCAGGCCATGCTGAGGCAGTGTCCCACATAGCACAACCAGAGGCACTCACAACTAGAATATACAACTGTCTACTGGGGGGTTTTGGGGAGAAGAAGAAGGAAAAAAAAGAAAAACCACTATGGCTGCTGTATGAAGAATGGATTGGAGGGAGCAGACTTGTACATAAGAGCTAAAGTGAGTGTCTGGAGAGGCTCAGAAGAGAGAGAGCAAAGACTGGGCTGATGTCATTTATCCTAGTTGCCTGTGTCTTTGCAGAGAGAAACCCAGTTTCCTGATTTGTCGGTCCCCTGATCCCAGTCAACTATCTTTTGAATCTAGGTGGCCAGTTAGGAAGTGGTTGATGTTGAGATGATAGTTTGGGTCATTGTCCTCATAAGCCAGTTCATTTCAGCTGACTTTTTTAATGTGCACCTACTATGTGCCAGGTCCTATGCTAAGTTATAAGGATACAGTGACAGAGTGGCATGGCCCTTGACCTCAGAGAGTTTATGGTCTAGTCCACCAGTGTGTGCCTGGACTCTGCAAGGCACATCCGTGTACCAGTATCCCTATTCCTCAAGCATAGATCCACCTATCCCAGATAACCTAGCCAACTGTGAGAAATCTCCCAGAGCAGTCTAAACAAAGCACTCAAAGTCAGAGGAAGGAGAGATTCCTCCTGGCTGGGGAATTAGGAAAGATTTTATAAAGAGGCAGCTTTTGAGCTGGCCTCTTGGAGCTTAGATTCAGATGCATGGAGAAAGGGCATTCCTGGTTGAGTGAAAAGCTTGAGAGGAGATCTCTAGGTGGGGGGGCGGGGGGGGGGGGCAGGGAGGAGTCACTTTGGCCAGCAGCACAGGATAAACAAAGGTTTGTAGTGGGAGCTAAGGCTGGCAGGTAGGTCGGGAAGTGACTCTAGTAGACGTTGAATGTTAATGCGGAGTCAGGAGGCTTTTAGCCTGTGGGTGGTGGGGCCACCAGAAAGTTAAAAAAAGTAGCCAGCTCCCACCTCATGTACAAGCAGTATTGTCATGCAAAGTGCCCCATCTTTTATCTTTGCACCATAGTTCCTGGACCTTTCCTTCAACAGCCTGACTGCAGAGGCCATTTGTGATCTGGGGATTCTGCCACACCTCCGTGTTCTGCTGCTCACAGGCAATGGGCTCACTTCCCTGCCACCCAATTTGGCTGTCACAGAGCAGTAAGTTCTAGATCCCAGATTCCGTCCCATGTGTTCCCTCATGAGCCTTTGTCTGGGTGCAAGCATCCAAGGGAATAGTCCAAAGCAGCTCAGAAGTGCTGTGAAGATAGGCTCTGAATGCTCAAAGCAGGGAGAAAGCCACCTACCATAGCTCCCAGAGAAAGCGGCCATGGAAGCAGGGCCCCAAAGGATGGGGAGGCGTCAGATGGGTACCATTAGGAGAGACACAGGTGCTGGCAAGTCACTCCCCCTGCCTCTGATTGGTCATGGGTAAGTTGTGGATATGGTTCTTGCCAGACTATTCCCCTTCATAAACCCTCTAAATAAATTTTGCATATTCCCGTTCTGTACACCTGCTGAGGCCATGCCTCTAGCTAGAATGCACTGGTCCTTCCTCTCTTAATAATAATAACACATATGTGGTGCTTACTATGTGCCAGACACCGTTCTCAGCACTTAATGTGTATTAAGTCAACTAATCTTCACGACAACCCTATTGTTATTAGTGTCCTATTATTATCTCCGTTTTATAGACGAGGAAATTAAGGCACAGATAGGTTAAATAACTCACCCAGAGTTACAAAGCCTAGTAAGTGGCGGGCCAGGATTTGAACCAAGTCCGTCTGACTCCAGAGACCATGCTTGTGACCATTACATTCTCTTCTTATGTAGAATCTGTCCATATTCCAAGGCCCAGCTCAGACCCCCCCCTCCTTTCCCTGTCAGAGGCCTTCCCATCTTAACCATTTTTAAGTGTTCAGTTCAGTGGCATTCAGTATTCACGTTGTTGTGCAACCATCGCCACCATCCCTCTCCAGAACTCTTTTCATCTTGCAAAAATTCCATTAACTTTGACTAATGGGTATGACACTTCTAAGAGGAACACCAGATAATCCTCTGGATTCCAAACATATTCCTTTTTGCCCTCAAGGCATAACAGCAGTCATATCTACTTTCGATAAACAGTATCAATCACCCAGCCGATATAGTGCACCTGTCTTTATCCTGCCTGTTGGTTCAGTAGAATGAGGAATGCATGTGGCCAGTAGCAAACTCAACTTCCAGTTAAGTGGAATTGTTCTTTCGTCTTCTGTAAAAGTATTCCTCCCTAGAAAACTCAGACTTCTAACTCAGAAGAGCTCAAAGTTGCAAGAATGAGAAGCAAAAATGCTGCAGGTGGATTGTTAGGTATAATTGTAAGAGGAACTACTCTCATTTTCATTCGTTAATTCCTAGACCCTTGTGTTCTGGTTGTGAGAGAAAAAGCATCATTATTGGTTCCTGGTTTATGTGATACTTCATCCTGTAAATCAGCACCCCGACCTCGCAGGGGGTGGTCTTCTAGTTAGTGCAATAAATAAAAGACTGTCAATCATCAAAAGACTGTTTTACCATTCTATTAGGTCAGCTACTTCTGCGTGATGGAGTACTCCATGTCTGTGAGCACGTTATTGCACTTCTTTGCCATGAAATGTGGTCCATGGTTAGAAACAATGTTGTGTGAGGTCCCGGGATAATGAATAAGACATTCTGTGAGTTCACAGATGGTGATGCTTTCAGAACATTGTGGTCAGAGAATGAAAATCTGTATCTAAAATGCGTATTTATTCCAGTGAGGAAGATATCACTGCTCCTGCTGTGAAGAAGGTGTCCACTGTAGTTGTCCTCCTGCTAGATGCCCGGCCAATCCTCCTGGAAATGGTGCCATGGTGGGGGCTCAGCACTGGCCTCTGCTGTTGGCAGGTGGGGTGCTCCGGGTGGTGGCCAGATCTGCTTTGGTGACGAAGTGTGTAGCCTCCTTCCCTGCTGCCAAGGCTGTTTGGCAAGCGCCGGGGTATCCAGCCGACACTCATGGACTAGGCCATCTTGTCCACCTGGTCACTGAGAGGCTTGGCTGCAGTGGATAGTCTCTGGGAGCGTTCAGATGGGACACAAGTAACCCTCCCCCTCTGTATCCATTCGGAGAGGTCCGGTCACATCATTTCCCCTCAGATCTCCCTGTCAGCAGCTTTACATTGTTTTTTCCAAGCTTTGACTTTTCAACTAAACCCTTAGCCACTGCCCACGAATCAGCCTGGACTTGAAATTCTAGCTATCTCGCCAACCAAGCAAAATGAACAATCGGATCTGTTGCTCTAAGTTTTACCTGTAGGGAGGATTTCTCTTCTCCTGCCTTTTCAGAGCCACCTCTGTATGGAGTTATAATACTGTAACAGTCAGGCTTTGGTTAGTATTAGCGTATAATGCAAAATCATTTGTAAACCCAGCTGGAGATGCTTCTCCTACATCAGCTGGTCACAGGACCCCGGTTGTGGGTTGATGGAGAGGGAGCGGTACACCAGGAGCAGGCATCGGAGGGCTCGGAGGGGTCTTCATTCAGGGACCTCTTCCAGGTTTGCTTGAGTCCGATCTCCAGTCCTGCTTTCGCTTGATGCGGGAGTCCTGCTGCACATTCAGTCCGTGGTGAACAGCTCAGGTCGTGTGGTCACTTAGTGCGGTCAGATATTCGGTCTCTTCCATCACTCAGTAGTAAGCCAGAAACTGTCAAAAGGAAAATATTTATCTGCATAATAGAGCATAGCTTTGCTCAGAGATGATTCTGTAATTGGTGCCTACAAAAGGCTGTATTCATAGAGTGACCCTGTAACTTATCATCTGAGCCAGGACGTAGTTGAGAAGGAAATGGAATACTATTAATTATTTTGGGATAACAGGTGAAAACTCAGACTGTCCTTGAAAACCAGGATGGATGGTTTCAGCACCCCTATCTATACAGCACGCCTATTTGCCTTAGGCATTTAGAGCCCAGTTGGACCTGCTGAGTCATATGCCTAGTGACATAATGCCCAGAAAGCAACTTGCAGTACAGTTGGACCTGCTGCACAGCCTTGTCTTGCTCTGCGCCCCACACAAAACTAGCAGCCTTATGGGCTACTCAGTAAATGGATCAGGACAGCACAAATGCTTTATGTGCAGCTTCCAAAATCCAAAAAGGCCAACAAAGCGTTATGCCTTTTTCTTAGTAACAGGTGGTACAAAGCGAAGGATTCTGTCTTTCACATTGGAGGCATATTCCAGCATGCTCCACATCAAGGAAATTAATCAAGGTGGCAGTTTCTTGAATTTTGGAGGAGTTTACCTCCATTCTGTGGCACACACCTATCTTACTAAGGTATCTAGAGTATTTGCATCTTCCCGCCCATCAGGTCCAATCAACGTGATGTTCTGTGGAATACCAAAGTAATCAAGACCCCTGTGTAATAGGTTATGATAGGGCTATAGAGTTGATACAGCCCTGAGAGAAGAGGATAGAGGTGTACTGTTGTGCCTGTCAGGCAAAAGCAGACTGCTTCTGGGAATTCTCATTCATTGATAAAGAGAAAGAAACATTTCACAGGTCCTTAGCTTTATCACAAGTCCCAGGGGCTGTGTTGATTTGCTATCATGAGAAGAGTTCACATATGGAACAGCAGCTGAAATTGGAATCACCACTGGATTAAGCTCACAGTAATCTAAAATCATTCTTCAAGACCTGTCTTCTGCACAAGCCAGATAAACAAGTTAAACAGGAATGTCAGAGGACTCATTATCTTTGTACCTTTCTAGTCTTTAGTGATGGCAGTAATTTCTGCAGTTACCTCAGGGATGGAAAATTATTTTTGGTTTACTGTTGTAGAAGCAAAATTCCTGGGGCTTCAATTTGGCCCTTCCTACTATAATAGCTCTCACTTTGTGGGTCAGTAAACAAATGTAGTTATTCTGTCAGTTGCTTAGTATGTCTGTAGTAATTATACATTCAGGAGCTGGGGAGATAACCACAAAGTGGGTTTATGACTTCACTGAGTCCATTCACAAGCTAAATTTCCATTCTTCCATCTGTCTGGCCTTCGTAATCCCCAAATTTGAGTGATAGACCACTGTGCTTTTCATATCTCCAGACATTAGCACCAATTTGCAGATATTGTCTGACATTGTCTAGTAATCCTCTAGAAAGTCCTAGTTTGGCACTGGTTCACCAGCACTTTCTACAATGCTGGAAATGTTCTATATCTGCATGTCCGACATAGTAGCCACTAGTCATATTGAGCACTTGAAATGTGGTTAGTGTGACTGGGGAACTGAATTTTTAGTTTTAAGTTTAATTAGTTTTAATTTAAATGTAAATAGTTAGGAAACTGAATGAGAGGCCATGACTCTCCCTTTTGGGAACTCAAATCACTTTTTTTCCTCACCAGATCTAGAGTTTTTTGATTGTATAGATCGCTAACAATTCCAAATCATCTTAATTCAGTTATAGAAATTAAAGTTGTTTGAAGCTAGTCTTCGGTCTCTGCAAGCACCACACTGTCTCCAGTTCACACTTTCTCGTAGGATTTAGTCCTTCAATGTCCTAACTTGAAGCAAGGGCAGGTTATCAGGGCTCCCCTTCTGCAGCACGCACTGGACTCCAGTTTTTGGCCCCCGGACTAGCAAGTTGTCAGAATCTCTGCTCAGCTTCTCAGCCTTTCTGCTACTTCGGAGTCAGCAGACAGCCCTAGGGGAAAATGGCCCAAAATATTGCATGAACCCCTTTTGGTTTCCTCCTTCTCCCAAATCTTGGCCCCCCAATTTTTCACAGCTTGTTAGCTCCCAGATGCCTTGAAGAAGATTGTTTTAAATACATTGATTTTGTCTGGATTTTCTAGCTTTCACTCAGGGGAGAGTTGGCCCACGGTATTTAGTCTGCAGTACCATGAACCTTTCCATTTATTTTGGCCAGGTGCCAAGGGGCAATCAGTATGGAACCATTTTAAACTAAACCAAACTAGCTGGATAGTTTCTGATGATATGAATTTGGGCTGCAGTTTTGCAAGAGGACCAGCCTGCCCTGCCCCGCTCTCCTTCTCTGTTCACTCCAGGGCAGTTATCCCCTGGCCCTGGGCTGAGGAGAATGGGTTTAGTTCTGGTTCAGTCTCTCCTGAGGGTATATCTCTTTAGGATCCCAGATTCACCTGGGGGTCTCCAATTACATGCTCCACCGTCTGTTTCAACAAGATCAGCAAATGTCCTCAAGGCAAAGGTGGCTTCTTGTGCTCAGTTTCTGTCTCTTGATTTTAGATTTTGACATACTACTTCCTTACTGTTTTGACATCTCTGACATGTTTTTAAATGATAGATCTTTTTTCTTTTTATATTTCATTCACCAGTCTAGTTGTTTTCAGTAGAAAGGGTTGTTACATAAAGTAAAGCAAATGCCACCACTCTACACTTCTATTTCTTTGCATATAAGGTGGGGAGAATAAAATGTGCTCCTGCTTACATCAGAGTGTCAGTTGAAGTCATTGTGCTTTGAAGGCTAGGAGGCCTCATCTGTCCACATTCACTGTCCTCTGTGGATTCCTCTTCTGCCCACCTCTTCAGTGTTGGTGATCCTCAGTAGTCCACTCTCAACCCACTGTTTTGGTTTTTTTTTATCTTTATACTCTTTCTTAGTAGTCTCATCCTTTCCCAAGTCTTAGGTATTTCTCTACCTCACCTCTGTCTTCTGAACTAGAAGTCCGTATACCCAACTTATCATGCCAAACTCATCACACACACGCCCATTCCAAAATCTCCTCTTCCTGTGTCCCTGCCCACGGTGACAGGCGCTGCTGTGCATCTGCTGTGCAGTTGTCCAGGCTAGAAACCTGGGCATCAGCTTGAATTCCCCCTGTACCCCATCCATTCAGTCACCTGATGCTGTGACTTGTACTTCCCATTTCTGTTATCCTCCTGTTTGATGTCAGCCTCCAGTTTCTCACCTCCCAACCCATCCTCCTTACCATCAGCCAGAGTGATGTTTCTAAAATGCACATCTGGTTCTATCACCACCCTGCGTAAGGTCCTTCAGCGGCTTCCCAGGGTTCTAAAGATAAACTCCACTAACGTTGATCACGAGGCTTTTCATGACCTGACTGCCTACTTCTCTAGCCTCTTTTCTCTTCACTTTTTTCTATTTCACAATACACCGCACCTGTTCTGAACGTTTGCATCTCCATTTCTGGATAGATGACTCTATTATCTCTGTCTGAGTGAGTTAAGGGGGTCATATTTGACCTCCTCCATCTTTAGACTGCTCTCTTACTTGTTTTGACTGACGTCTGATACTTTGGCTCTCCCATTAGGCCTATCCCCTTTCCACCTTGGACCACATAAGTCGACTGTCTCAGGCTTGACCAGCACAGAGCAGAGAGGGACCGTTACCTCCTTTTTTAATCACTGTATTCCTAATGATGCCACCTGGAAAAGCACTAGCTTTTTAGCAGCCACATTGTAAGTCCTGTTTTACACAAGCAAGCTATTGAGCCGTGTGTTACACTCGTCTTAAGCCCTCATCCTGTGTTTGCGTGCTGGATTGTCTGTATCTTATCACAGAAGCTGATTAACATTTGAACAGACAGAGCTTGCTAAATTTCGTCTTGTTTGCCACAGCCCTTGGTTCAGTCTGTTGAGCATTATTTTTAGCCTAATCCAAAGTCTTAGAATGTAAAGTAAAAGAAATCCTCTTTCATCATGTAGATAGAGGAACTGACTAGGCCCAGAGATGCTTGACACCACCTAGCAGTCACACAGCAAACAGAGCAGCAGCGGCACCAGAATCAGAGCCCAGGGCTCCTGATCCTCACGCCTGTGCTGCTTCTAATATGCTTCTAATATTCACACATTCCTGAATCCAACCACTGGGTCATACTCTTAGCTTCTAAAAAAATTAAGTTAAATCTATCAGATTTTACATGATATTAATTTCTTTTTTGCCAAGAGAAGGTATAATAAAAATAGCACCCCTTGAAACAGCTGGAAATCCACTACTAACAGATTCCTGCCATTTCAAAGCGCTCTTCTCCAAAAACTGCTGTGGGAAAGGCTCAGTGGAGGAGCCTGGTGCTTTCCTCTGAAGCCTTGCGTCTTGTCCTCCTCATCCACCTGTTGGATGTCCCACTATTTTAAGGCATCTCTTTTAGAGGCAGAATGAAACTTTTCTATGTTATAATTAAGGGGAAACTTTTAAAAGGGAAAGCACTATAACTTGGCACAAGAGACAGGACAGAGCCAGCTTCTCTATTATGGAGTTTAGGAGAAACATTCTGAAGGCTTATTCTTAGTTGTTTTGTATTTCTTGGAGTAAAATTAAGATTGGTCAATTAATTATAAATCAGCAGAGCTTCGGGGCACCCTCCTGTAATTCAGTGTATGAAAGTTGGTCCTTTTAGGAGGAGGAAAAGAGTCGTCTGTGACCTTCAAATACCATGAACTAAAGGCTTCATTCCTTCTCTGCTGAGTGTCTCTAGTCTTTGGATGTCAAGCCTGTTCCCCACACACTGCCTGGGCTCTTTCTGAAACTGTGTCTGACCTGTGCCTTTTTTAGTCACACCTGCCATGGTTCTAATCTACAGAAGTCCCTCAGTATTAGAGTAACGAAAAGGAGAGGTTTGCTATAAGAACATTGGGGCATCTTATGGTCATGCCATAGGGACCTACTGGATGTGGGTCCTGAGCATTAGGGAGCAGCCCGGAAGTTTTCTCTCAGCTCTTGCAGCTGCTCCTCTCTGAGCCTCACCCCGTTTTTCTTTACAGGTGAACTGCCTGTGTCTCTCTGGGCCCCATGATGGGAAACATGACTGCCCAGAGCTTCTAAAGTCATTATAGCTCCAGCCACAAGGGAATGGTTTTTCTCTGTGTTCCTCTTCCTCTCTCACAGTGGTTAAGAACACAGCAAATTCTCTCTCCATTCTTCATGGTTTAGCTTAAACATTGCCTTTCCTGAGTCCTCCCCACTAGAGTGGGTGACTCCCACCAAGCTTTGTGCCTGCCTCTGTTACAGCATTTGTCCCACTGCGTGCAGTGTGTCCACCTCCTTCGCAAGACTATAAGCACCTTGAGGGGAGGGATGTCTTCTTTTTCTCTTTTTATTCCCAGTATCTGGCTCCATAAGTGTCCGTTAAAGAAATTCATGAATGTGAATAAGTGAAGGACTATATACCCTCTCTATATTTACCTCTGAAATATTCCTGACTTCAGATGTATTGCTACAGGCCTTTGTGACTTTTGAACGCACTGCGTACTTTCGTCACACTCTGGCCCAGGCAATAGCTACTTTTCCATCTCCCCATGCTTTAATCCACATGGGGCTTGAAGAAATGATGTGAGAGGTGGGTGCTGCAGGAAAGAGCCTAGGGTTCTGAGTCAAGTTTGAGCTCTACCACTTTCTACCTATAAGACTTCAGGCGAGTCACTCTGAGTTTGAGTTTCCTCATCTGGAAAGGAGATAACCCCTGTCCTCCCCAGTGCTGTTCAGAGATGATATATATGAAACACCTAAGACAGTGCCAAGAATGCAGTAGGCTCTGAAGAAATGTTTCTTTCCCTTCCTCTTGTTGTATGCACATTTGTGGTTTATATGTATGTATATCTATCTGTGACTGGATGTTGATGTATTTATTTGGGCGTGTGGAAAGGATGGAGTTGGCGGGAGGAATGAAAACATGATTTGAGTCATCTGCCTTTGTGTACTTAAAAAGAATTACCTAGGCCTCATCCACCTGGGAACACAAATGAGGTCACATTAATGGTAGTACCTAAAATGCCACCAGTTCTTCCTGCCCCACCTGTGTGATTCAGGACCTCGGCCTGTTAAATTCTACTCTTGGGTGTTCCTGGGAGTCTGCAAGAGTTTGGGTTTAAAAAGAGATTTTTCATCTCCTTACTGATGTGTGCGTTTTGTGAAGTCACCTTAGAGGAGGGCCTCACCGCGGCCAGCCTGCCTTGGCCCACTCCGTGGCAAAGCTGTGTCCATGCCGATGGCGTTGTCTCCTGCTGCTCTGAGGGTTACTAGTCCTGGGGGTGACACAACATACCCGGGAGTCTGCCCTGATCCAAAGTTGTGCAGTGTTCTCCCTGCAGAGTGCTTCCCCCCAACTTGGTCATGCCTCGTTCACTCTGGTATTTCCCATGAGCACTACTGGTGCACCCCCTCCTGCTCCAACCTGGTCTCACTGAGTCCTTCAGCGAATGTGTGTAGCCTTTCTCCACACAGAAGACTGCACGTGTGAGTGACCTTTGGAGAAGGGGTCAGTTGGGGAGGGAATTCCACCTTCCAGTGACTCTCTGCAGGCACCTCTCTTGGGCCCTAGAGAAGTTTCCAAGCTGGGTAGGCCTCTTGATCGATTCCCCATCCTCCGTTTCTTCCTGGGGAGAGTGGAGCTTGTCCCCTGCCCTTGCTCATTACCCAAGATCTTTGCACGCACAGGGAGGCATCTGTAACATCGCTGACAAGCAAGAGGTACATCCTGAGGTTCCCAGCGCTGGAGACACTGATGCTGGATGACAACGAACTCTCCAACCCCAATTGCTTTGCCAGCCTGGCCGGGCTCCGGAGGTAACAGCCTCTCTCTGCAGGGCCCTCTGTAACCCCCAGCCTTGCTCACACCCTGACTGCTGCTCTGGAAGCCAAAAGGCCTGGCTTTAAATCCCAGCTCCACCACTTATCCCTGCTGTGTGGCCATGGGTAAGTCATTTCTCCCCTCTGAACTTGAGCTCAGCCATGCAGGTGGGGCATCAATAAGGACATTTCTGATCAGATAACTGGATTATAAGTGGCAAAGAGAAGGGAGGGTAGGGGGAGATATTACCAGAGAAAGTATCCTGACACTGAGAGAGGAGACAGAAGAAAAAATCAGAATCAGAAGATAAGTTTAACTGCTGAGTTCTATTTGGTTGAAGTAATGAAAATGCTGGCTTTTAAATGGTTAAACTTTAGATCCCTAGAAAATTTCCTTTGGATTCAGCTACCATTTACTGACCACTACTTGGTGCCAGGCCATTTACATTGTCTCCTTTAATCATCACAGGAACCTTGAAAGGTTAATAAACATTATCCCCAATTTAGAGATAAGGATATTGAGATCCAGAGAGGGTAAGTCACTGGCTCAAGGTCACACAAGAGGAGTAAGTGTTCAAGCATGATTCCATGTTCTTTCCCTAAAGTTGCTTGGTAAATGTCCATGATGTGTCATTATTGCTGTGATTCTGTATTCATTTTCCTTAATTGAAGACTGAAGAAATTAAGCCTGGACCAAAACAGGATTTTCCGGATCCCGTACCTACAGCAGGTTCAGCTCCGAGATGGGTCGGGGGACTGGGTTGGAGGCAGGGGGAGTCCCCGGAAATCCACGCTGCAGCCCAAGTCGTGGATCTTTGAGTCCTCAGATGAGCAACCGGATTATACTGTACTGCCCATGAAAAAGGATGTTGACCGGACAGGTGAGTGACGCCTCTTGTTCCAGAGACTCTAGCCCCCTGGTGGGAATAAGCTTCTGAGAGTTTATTCTGCAAGTCTGTGACTCCCTGGGGAGCAGCTGCACTTAAGCTCCTGGGCCTGGGGAGGTGGTGGTCTCACATGAATTATTTCAGTGCTCCTAACTGGTTCTCAGTTAAGATGCTTTTAAAATCTAATTGAGTAGATTTTTTTTTTTTTAATTTCAAATAACAAGAAACTCAGAAGTAAGGCTTTCCAATGGTAGTTAATTCCAGGGTACATTGATGTTCTCAAGGGACTCAGGTTCTTTCCATCCACTTTTCTGCCATCCTTGGCTTTCTTGCCTGTCCCTGTAGGCTGGTTCCCATTTAGGTCCCAAGATGGCTACCACAGTGCCAAGAATCACATCCAAAAGGGAACATTCAGAGGCAGAAAAGAAAAGAAATGACACCTTTATAATAAACCCAAATCCCTTTATACATGAGTATATTTCTAGATTATATATTCTGCTCCACTGGTCTAGTTATCTATTACTGTGCCAATACCACACTGGTCTTTTTTTTAGCATCTATTTTAAATTGAGGAATAACTAACAAAGTAACATATAGAAATCTTGTGTAGAACTTGAATTTTTACATATATATGCTCTTTTTTTTTTTTTTTTGCTGAGAAGGATTCTTGCTGAGCTAACACCCATTGCCAGTCTTCCTCCTTTTGCTGAGCAAGATTCACCCTGAGCTAACATCTGTTGCCAGTCTTCTGTTTTGTTTGTGAGCTGCCGTCACAGCATGGCCACTGGTTGACGAGTGGCAGAGGTCCGTGCCTGGGAACCGAACCCCAGCCACCAAAGTGGAGCATGCCAAACTTAACCACTAGGCCACCAGGGCTGGCCCTGTACACTCTTTTAACCACCACCCATATTACAATATAGAACTTTTCCAGTATCCCATGTGGTACCCTCCCAATCAGTACATCCTCCAAGAATAATCACCATTCTGACGTCTGTCACCATGGATGAGTTTTGCCTGATTTGAAATTCATGTATGGAATCATACAGCATGTGCTCTTTTGTGTGTGATTTATTTCACTCAGTATTATGTCTGTGAGATTCATTCATGTTGTTGCATATATCAATAGTTTACTCTTTTTCA
The DNA here is from genome assembly GCF_037783145.1 of Equus przewalskii. Lineage (NCBI taxonomy): Eukaryota > Metazoa > Chordata > Mammalia > Perissodactyla > Equidae > Equus > Equus przewalskii. The sequence goes on from NC_091836.1 coordinate 69,262,334, forward strand.
TTTCTCCTATTTGTTCCATTTATACCATAATTTATTTACCCTTTTTACTCTTGATAGACATTTGGTTATTTCTAGTTTGGGTCTATTATAGATAAAGCTACTATGAATATTTTTAAAAATCTTTTGGTGGACTTAAGTACTCGTTTCTATTGGATATATACCCAGGAGTGGAATTGCTGGGTCATAGAACATAAAAGTATGTTTAGCATTAAGTAGACACCGCAAAATACTTTTCCAATGTGGTTATACAATTTTCATTCCCATATTAATGAGACTTCTAGTTACTCCATATCCTTACAAATACTTGATAATGGCAGTCTTTTTAATTTTACTTATTTTTTAGGTATGTAGTGGTATCTCATTGTCATTTTCATTGCATTTCTCAAGAGACTAATGATGCTGAGTACCTTTACATATGTTTCTGGGTCATTTTGATATCCTCTTTTGGAAGTGCGTATTCAAGTCTTTTGCATGTATTTTAATTGGGTTATATATCTCTTTCTTGTTGATTTGTTTGAGTTCTTTATATATCCTGGATACAAGTCCTTTGTAGATGTATTTATTATAAAAATCTTTTCCCAGTCTCTGGCCTGTTTTTTCATTTTCTTAATCATGAATTTTGATGAACGGAAGTTCTTAATTTTAATGAAGTTCAATTCACCAGTCCTTGATGGTTAGTGCTTTTTATTTCCTGTTTGAGAATTTTTTTGCCTATCTCAAGCCATGAAGATATTTTCTTCTAGAAGCTTGATTGTTTTAGTTTTTACATTTTGGTGTATGATCTGTCTAAAATTTTTGTGTATGATGTGAAGTAGAGTCAAAGTTTACTTTATTTTATATGGGTATCTAATTGACCCAGCACCATTTATTGAAAAGACTCTATCTTTTTCCCTACTGAGTTGTAGGCGAGGCACTGTGGTAAGGCGAGTGACAGTGTGCGTGTCTAAATTGCTGTAGCTTTATAACTAGTTTTGATAACTGATAGTGAAGTTCTCTAGCTGTGTTGTTCTTCAAAATCACTATAACTATTATAAGGCCTTTATATTTGCATATAAATTTTAGAATCAGCTTGTCAATTTCTACACAAAATCCTGCTGGAATTTTTATTGGAATTGCTTTGAACCTACAGAACAATTTGGAGAGAACTGACATCTTTACAATATTGAGTTTTGTAATTCATTAGAATAATATAGCCCATTTTTTAGGTCTTTTAAAATTCTTCTCAAGAATGCTTTGTAGTCTTCAGTGGTGAGATCACGCACCTCTTTCATTAGATTAATTCCTAGGTATTCAGTCTTTTTTTTTACGCTATTGTCCATGGTATTGCTTTTTTATATTTCATTCCCACCTGTTTGTTGCTGGTACATAGAATATTGAACTTGTATCCAGTAACCTTTCTAAATTCATTTACCATTTTTAATCATTCTTTTGGATTATCTGTGTTCATGATCATGACACCTATAAATGAGGACCATTTTATCTCTTCTTTTCCAATCTTACACCTAATCTTAACCTTTTTATTTCTTTATTTTGCTGGCTAGGACTACCAGTACAATGTTGAATAGAAGTCGTGCTAGTGGACATTCTTATGTTGTTCCCAACCTCAGGGGGTAAATTTTCAGTATTTCAAAATTATGAGTTAGATGTGTAAATTTTTGTAGATGCCTTTTATCAGATTAAAGACATTTCCTTCTCTTCCTAGTTTGCTGAGAGTTCTGCTATGAATGGGTATTGAATTTTGTCAGATGCTTTTTCTGCATCTGTTGAGATGGTAATGTGATTTCTCTTTTTTAACCTATTAATATGGTTAATTACACTGATTTTAGCCTTGCATTCCCAGGATAAACCCCACTTGGTCATGATGTGTATTACTGGATTTAACTTGCTGATATTTTGTCAAGGATTTTTGAATCTGTGTTCGGGAGATATGTGGGTGTGTTAGTTTCCTTTGTTATCATGTTCTTGTTAGGATAAAATGAGTTTGGAAGTGTTCACTCTTTTTCTGTTTCCTGGGAAAGTTTGTAGAAGATTGATATTATTCCTTCCTTAAATTTTGGAAGAACTTACCATGAAGCCATCTGAGCCTGGAGTTTTCTTTGTGGGAAGAGGTTGGAATTATTAAAATGTAGAAGCTTGGAGGAGAAGCCCCTTAGAGCTGAAACTTAGACCTCTGAGGAGGAGACGCTGCTTGGCTGCTGGTAGCTCTGAGCTCAGATGGGCCTCATGGAGCTGAGACCCTGCTCGCTGAGGCGAGAATACTGGCCAGTCGGTGCTGGTATCTGTGAGGGAGTTAAAACTAAGCTGGTTTATAAAGGTTGGAAAATGCAAACTGGATTCAGCTGCGGCTAGGGAAGGACTTGCTGAAGGTGGGGTGAAGTAACGGTACTCCGGTGACATTCATGGGAATCACAGACCGGAAACCCAGGGGAAACCCCCAGGGAAAGCAAGCCCCTTCTTCCTCTTCCGGCTTTACAGTCTCCCTGTAGCAGCACCCACTGCTGTCAGGGTCTAACAGAAACCAGCTGGCAAAGCAGAAACATGGTTTTCAGAGCCCCAGCTCCAGCATCCCACAGCAGAATAGAGATGGGTAGGTTTGGCAGTAAAAAATAATAGCTTTCGTAATTGGCACAATCATGTTATTCAGATTTCCCCTAAGATTATGTTTGTGTCTGCTTGGTTTGTTAACTTCAGAAACAGGTGTATTAAAGTCTCTTACCTCTATTGTGGATTTGTGAGTATCTCCTTGCATTTCTGGCAGTTTTTACTATTAAGTTGGTTCAGTTCCCTTTTATGTTCATGACTATTATCTTGGTAGATTGTGTCTTTTAATCACTGTAAAACACTCCACTTTGTCTTATTCATACTTTTGGCCTTGGCCTGGGCCTCCATTTTATCTGATATGAATATTGATTTTAGGATATCTCAAAAACAATATAATCCTTATTTTTCCCAATATGGATCTTTTTCTTTTAATATAAGAATTTAACTCACTCACATGGTGAATGTTGATACGTTTTGACTTATTTCTACTATCAGTAATTCATGTTTTCTATTTACCATGCTTTTTTTCCTTCTTTTTTGCCTTTTTCTGGGCACCAATTGAGTTTTCCCTCAATTCCACTTTTTCCTCCAGTTGTTAAAGTTGCACATCTCATTTCTATTTCTAATGATTACCTTAAAAATTTTAATCCACATGTTTAAACTCACTTTTGTCTATCAATACCTAGAACCAACCAAATCCAAACTTTCCTCTTTAATAAGAAAAAAATCTTAACATGTGTTTATCTATTCCACCCTACCCCTGTCACTTCCCTTAATGTAATAAACCCTAATAATTTGAGTTGGTTTTAATTTTTTTAATTATGCATCAACAATTTTTTACACTGAGAGATTAAACTGTTAGTCTTTCCTTGTCATAGCTGCTCGTAACTCCAGTCTTCCTCCTTCTTAGATTCCTTGTCACGTGTGTGTTTGTGTAACTTCGAAGCAGAGAGTTGAGTTAGTAACACAACTCAGGGCATGGTGCAGTGTGTTAGTCTATGCAAAGCTCCTCTTGCCCTATTTTCTTTTTTCTCCTTCATCCTTAATCCTTACTCCCATTTCCCATGTTCATATAAATATCTCTTCTTGTGCTGGATATATTTTCATAGATATATGTATCTTTGTAAAATATATATTATTTTGTGGGTAATGTGTTTGTAATTGTATAATTGTAATATGCTGTTGAACTCATTCTGCTACTTCATTTTTTTTGCCCAACACTATTTTAAGATTTTTCCATGTTGCTGTATACCCATCTAGTTCCTTGCTTTTAATTAATGCTTCATATCCCACACTATGCTCTATCCACATTTGTGGTCTGTTCCCTTGCTGATGGACACATAGGTTGCCTACAACTCTCTGTTACCACAAATAGTGCTGCAGTGAACAACCTTGTGTATATCTCTTACATTTACCCCTGTGCCAGTGTTTTTCTGGAATATTTACCTAGGAGTGGGAGTGATGGATGACAGGGTGTCTACATACATAGTTTGAATAAGTGCCACCTGATTGTTCTTCAAAATGGCGGGTCTAGTGGACATACACACTAGTAGTACGTTAGGGTTCCTATTTCCCTATGCCCTTGCCAACACTTAGTGTTACCCAACTTTCTAATTTTCTAAGTTTTGTTATTCTGGTAGGTATAAAGTGATATTTCATTATGTTCATTTGTGTTTTTCTAATTACTGGTGATGTTAAGCATTCCTTCATTTTTCTTAGCCATTTGGTTTTCAACTTCTATGAATTTTCATTTAATATCCCTTGACAGTTTTAATGTCTTAAATGTCTTTTATTCTGTCATTACCTGCCTATTAACTTTATAATGGTCTAGATCACATTTTGAAGAGAAATTCTTAATTTCGATTTAGCCAAATATACTAGTTTCCTAGGGCTGCCAAAAAAACACCCACAGACTGGGGGGCTTAAAGAACAGAAATTTATTTTCTCGCAGTTCTGAAGACTAGAAGTCCAAGGTCAAGCTGTTGGCAGGTTTAGCTTCTTCAGAGGCCTCTCTCCTTGGCTTACAGATGTCCACCTTCTTGCTGTGTCCTCATGCAGTCATCCCTCTGTGTTTTCTGTGTCCTAATCTCCTCTTCTTATAAGAAGACCATTCACTTTGGATTAGGGCTCATCTTAATGACCTCATTTAACTTTAATTACCTCTTTAAAAACCCTCTCTCCAAATACAGTCACATTCTGAGATACTGGGGGTTAGGACTTCAACATAAGAATTGGGGGGGACACAATTCAGCCCGTAACACCAAATCTATCCAATTTTACCCTATGCTTTATGCCTTTGTGTTCTTATTTAAGAAGTATCTCCCTTTCTCATAGTCACAAAGATAGTTTCCTGTTTTGTGTTGCTTTTCATTTTGCTGTTTGAATGATTCTTTCAAAGAAAGTTTGCATGTGGTAGATTTTCTGAGTCCCTAAAATATCCAAAATTACTTTTATTTTGTTGTCATACTTGAATACTAATTTGCTTGAATAGAGAATTCTATGCTTAAAATAATTTTCCTTTAAAACTTTGAAGATATTACTCCATTGCCCTCTAGATTCATTGTTGCCAAAGAGAAGTCTGATGCCAATCTGATTCTCATCTCTTTGTAGGAAACCTATTTTTGCTGTCTGGAATCTCCTAAGATTTCCCTTTTATCCTTTGGAAATTTTGCTAAGATGCGTCTACGTATGCAGCTCTCTTTTGTTTATGCTGTCAAGTACCTCAAGGGTTCTTCCCATCAAAAATGTGTGGTCTCCTTCATCTTGGAGAAATTTTCTTTTCCTCTTTTCATTCTCTTTGTAGCCTCTATCTGAAATGCCATCAGATGCTGAAAGTTTTGGATCTATCTTCTATTCCTTTTTATTTCTTTGCCATTTTGTACTGCATTCTGAGAGAGTCTCTCAGCTCAGTCTTCCATTTTATGAATTAGCTCTTCAGCTGGGTCTGTTTTTCTGTCCAGCACATTTAAATATTTTATTTGATTGTCATATTTTAAAGTCACAGAATTGTTAATAGCTTCTCTTCCATAATAACCTGCTTTTGTTTTTTGAATGAAATAGCCTTTTGAATTCCTCAGAGGATACCAATTATTCTATTTTAAAGTCTTTATTCTTTCTGTTAAATAAACTGTGGGATTTTTTCCCATCCTAGTTCTTCTGTCTTGTATATTTCATGGCTTTTTTTCATAGTGTTAATTTTCCTCAAATATTAGGAGATTCTTGATTGTCCATCTTCTTGTTGAACATTATCCAATCAGAAGCTTGGGATGCAGTTCTGGTTTCTGGGGCTGCTTCCTGAGACTTTGGGGAGGGGCGGGACATGCGTTCAGGCCAAGTGGACTGCAGCTCATCTCTCCACATATGGGGCTCTGTCTCTCCAGGGGATCACTGCTTAGCACCCACACTTGCAGTCATGGTCCATCCTCCTGCTGACTCCTTTGTTCCTTGCACAAACCTTTCCCAAACTCCTTTCTAGACACTTGTCGTAGAGGAAATTGTTTATGCCGTGTGGTCTTCCAGGGCACAGGTGAGTGATGCCTGCACAGGATCCAGTCCCAGCAGAGGCTGTTCTTTATTAGGTTGAACTCATCTGTTTATTGGCTCACCTCATTCTAATAGTCCCAGGAGTGAGATCACTCTGCAGCCTCTTCCTTAACTACCGCGTTGCTGGTATCTCTCCTGAATTCATTGTCTTAACACATTCTGTTTCTAATATAACACACAGTATTTTCAAATCCTCTGACAGAGTATCTTTTATATCCGTCGCTCTCTTCAGTTGGTTTGCCTTTGATCAATACTGACTGCCCAGTAGTTCTGAGGCTACAAAGAGCTTGCCTGTTCCCAAGTCAGAAAGAAGGTCAGTGTGGCTGAAATGGAGTGAGTGAGGGTCAGGGCAGCATGAGATAAGGTTGGAGAAGTAGGCAGGGGCCAGATCAGGCAGGACCTCAGAGGCCTGGCCAAGGAGTTTGGATTTTATTCTAAGTTCAAAGGGATTATTATCTGACAGATGTCACAGCCAGCTCCTCTTCCCAGTTAGCAGTGGAGCTGAGGACCCCCTCTAGGAGGCACCCTGCTGTACACAGTGGGTGGCAGACTCAGACTCTGGCCTCTCTGGGGGTCAGTCCATGCTGTCACCAACGTTTGTTCTGTTTCTCTTTTGTTTCAGAGGTTGTGTTCTCATCTTACCCTGGATTTTCAACCTCAGAGGTAGGAACTGCCTGTTTTATATTTGTGTCCTTGGGTTACAACATTAATTTTAATAAATAAAAATAAGCTAATGGAGCCATGAGAGGCATTTATATATATCGCACTGAGGAAGCCCACTCATTGAACAAATAATGAGTACCTACTGTGTGCCAGGCACTGTGCTGGCCTGTGGTGGTGCTGAAGTGGACTAGACAGACAGGTTGCTGACCTTGCACAGCCCACAGGCTGGCCTACCTTGTTCTCAGATACTGTTCAGTAGTAATGGTTGCTGCCTCAAGTGGTCAAGCTGGCATTGAATTGAGGCTGCTGCCACGATGATGCCCAGCAGCTCCCTAACAAGAGCTCCCAAAAGCGAGTGATCCTTGCCAAATGCACCTCCACTGGGGTGTTATCCTTGGTGTCACAGGCTTAGACACTTGATTTTTGTCAGCACAGAAAATTGGTTTTTCTCTCAAGGTAGACGCTCACTAACCAAGCTTACAAAGACTGATGCACTACCTAGATATTGATTTATTCATTTACGGTAAGTACAACCACATATTTAGCCCACATGCGTCCTTGAGAGGCAGCTCAGTACAACACTTCCCCACAGATACAACTAGGTGAGAAATTATATCAGTTAACTATTGCTGCCTAACCCAACAGTTGCTAACTTCAAACAATAGCAATTTATTATTTCTCACAATTATTTGGGTTGGTTAAATGGTTCTACTGGTTTTGCCATAGCTCACTCATGCAGCTGGCTGGTTAGCTAGGGGCTGGGCTCATGGACTGCTGGCATGGCTTGGCATCTCTATGTGGTCTTTTCACCCTGGACTTCTTTCCAGCATGGCGGCATCAGGGTTCCAAGAGAGCAAGGGCGAATTGCAAGGCTCTGAAATTCGAGCAATGGCACTTCAGCCACACTCTATTGGTCAAAGCAAGTCATAAGGCCAGTATGATACTGCACAGCAGTTCTGTCACTGCCCACCCAGAGTTAGCACAGACCCCTTAAGTTAAGGGCAGAGTCCCCAAGACTGCCCTCATTTCAAATGCCAGCTTCAAGTTTAGGGGTCCCCAGGCCGTTTGCACTTGTGACCAACTGGCTATAAATTCTGGAGTTCCTACGACTCCCTCAGGTTCAATACTTTGCCAGAACAACTCAGAGAACTCAGGAAAAGTGCTATACTTATGATTACAGTTTTACTATAAAGGGTGCAAATCAGGACCAGCCAAATGAAAAGACACATAACGTGAGGTCTGGGAGAGTCCCAATGCAGAGCTTCTCTGCCCTTTCCCCATGGAGTCAGTGTGTGTCATCCTTCCAGCACATCTGCTATGTTCACCAACCAGGAAGCTCACCTGAGCCTCAGCGTCCAGAGCTTTTATTGGGGTTTCATTACATAGGCATGGTTGATTACATCATTGGCCACATGATTGAACTCAATCTCTAGCCCCTCTCCCCTCCTCAGAGGTCAGACTGCCTCAAAGCCCCAACTGTCAAATCACATGGTTGTCTTTCTGGCCTGGCCAGCCCCTGCCCTGAGTTTTCTTTTTAGCGTAAACTCAGGTGTGATCCAAGGGGTTGTGAATAACAAAGACATTCCTATCACTCAGGAAATTCCAAGGGTTTTAGAAGCTCAGTGCCAAGAACCCAGGACAAAGGCCAGACAAATTCTTTATTTTACAACAGCCAGTCAAGTTTCAAGGTGGGAGAGATATAGACTCCACCTCTGAATGGGAGGAACATCAGTGTCACATGCAAAAGTGTATGCATATGGGATGGAGGGCCTTGTGGCCATTAAATAGTCTACCACAGAAGTGAAAGATAATTGGTAGGTTGCTCAGTGCTCCGAACCCAGCTTTTTGGTATCTGAGAATGTAGAGGGGAGTGGGATGGTTGAGACTTTGGTGGTCTCTATCAAAGTCAGGTGCATCCTCCTCTAAGACAGGGCCCTCTCTGTCCCCAACAGGGTCAGTCGTGCCCTCAGGTCAAGACACTCATGCTCCTGGACAGTACTAGATACCCCTGAGCCTGACTGTCTGGCTTTTTCTTTTCTGTGCTCCAGTCTGACTTGCCCCCTTCAGCTCACATAGCCTTGCTCCAGTAGGGAATGGCACAGTTGAGGAGACTGCCTTACCAGACTACTGCCACATTCCACTCTGGCCTCTTGGAGGTTGCATTCGGATCACCTGGAGAGGAGAGTTCTGTAACTTCCCAAGCACCATCACTGGTTTTTGTTTTACTCTTGCCCGTGACTGACCTGTCCCACTTGTGTGACTTTACAAGTTAGACCCCAGAACCGTACAAAATACTTGGCCCAAAGTAGGTGTTCCACAAACGTTCATTGAACAAACAAGTGAAATTTAAGTGACTTGTAAGATTATGCAGCAATTAATGGAGCTTGGAACAGAATCTAGTTCATCTGAACCCAGTCATTAGCCTAACATCTACCCTGTAATTTCCTTTGGTCCCGTCTAACTCAAGGAATCAGTGAATGAACTGACTTAGGCATGGTTAATCCAGCAGTTTCCATTTTCTGCTTGATCAAACATGTTGACCCCGAGGCAGGCTGGGTTGTGCTGAGAGACCATGACCCTGCAAATGACCCAGATGCACCATGCCACATTCAGGCCCCAAGGCCTGCCTCAAGTCATTCAGGGCTTAGCTCGTTTCATCCTAGAATGAAGAGCCTCCACTATAGGATGTGAGCTAGCCCATCAAACTGGGTGTTTAAGGCTCATGTCAATCCTCCTCTCCATCTCCTCACTAGGAAAAGTCCCCTTAACAATGCAAGCACCTGTCCCTTTGCCTTCTGGAGAAATTTTAGCCCAACTTTGTAGAACTGAGCCAGTTCAGGATAACTTCCTGTAGGACAGAGGGTGGAAGGTGGGGGCAAAGAACCTCTGATGTCTACATCACTGCTATATTATCCTTTGGCCTTACAGAACTTGAAACTGGAACTTTGGGTACCAAAGAATTAGCTCACTGTGTGACCTCAGAGAACTTGGAGCCAGAACTCTGGTTCCTTGGTGACATATCCCTTTATGACCCTAGAGGTCTCTTTTGGCCAAGCCTTTCTAGAATGGCCATTTTTCCTACCACACTCCATACAGAGCGTCTTTTGGCCCTTGGCAGCATTCCGCTTCTTTGTCATCAAGGCACTTTGACTTTGACTTTTTTTTCCTTCTAAGACGACCAAGGTATGTGCACTTCCTCCCATATTCGAGGTTCTTCCCGTGAAGTCACTGAAGGCCAGGAACCAGACGCTGGCCCCGCCCTTCCCAGAGCTGAGGTACCTTAGCCTGGCCTACAACAAGGTGACTCTCTGCTTCTCTCCCTATTTCTTCAGGGGCACAGATGGGAGGGTGGGATGCCAGCTGCTCTGGCCTCAAGGCCAGCCCTCCGATTCCCTGCATTACAGGTATGCGGGCTCAGGAATTCTCAGAGTGGGTGAAGTGGAGGGAGTCCAGGCCAAGGCAGGAGTCCATGCATTCAGTCACAGATATTTATTTAGCACTTACCACATGCCAGGGTCTGTGCTGGGCACTGGGTGTACAGCTGCATGAAGACAGATTCAGCCTCTGTGCTTGTGGAGCTCGTCACCTATAGAGAAGACTGATGCTGGGCAAATAATCATAATATAAGCATGCTTAGTGTTTTGAAGAAATTCACAGTGCTAGGAAGTCTACGACAGGGGAGTCTAACCTAATATTCGGGGTCAGGGAAGGTCTCGGGAGAGTGGTGTTGAAGCCAAGATCTGAATGAGTCTAGTGAGGTGAAAAGTAAGGGTGGAGTAACATGAGACTTGTTCTAGCCTAAAGGACAGCAGATGTAAAGTCCGTGAGACAGATTTAACATGTTTTTCCTTAACATCTTCTGTGTTAACTTATTTTTCCGATATCCGTGTCCTGTTTGACTTCCTGTAAACCCCACTTATTGAGCCCTACTTAAGTCTGAAATGCAGGCAACTTTTAAGGTACTCTGCTTACATTCCTTCTAAGGTAAGCAGTTGGTACAGCTACACTCTCCAAGTGTTTTCTTCTGAGTTTTATAATTTTAGCTCTGATATTTAGGTCTTTGATCCATTTTGAGTTAATCTTTGTATATGGTGTGAGATAGGGGTTCCACCTCATTCTTTTGTATGTGGATATCCAGTTTTCTCAACATTGTTTATTGAAAAGACTATTCTTTCCCCATTGTGTGGTCTTCTAACCCTTGTAGAAAGTCAGTGGACCAAAAATGCATTATGGGTCCCTCTTTCATTCTTGAAATTGGTAATTTGTGTCTTTTCTCTTATTTTATTCATCCAAAATAGAAGTTATTGACTTTTAGTGACTTTTTTTTTATTAAACTATCTGCTGTTTTCACTGGATTTCTCTACTATTTGTCTGTTTTCCATTTCATTGATTTCTTTTTTTTTAAATTAAACTCAAACAGGTTTGTTTTGTTTTAAGATTGGCACCTGAGCTAACATCTGTTGCCAATCTTTTTTTTTTTCCTTCTTCTCCTCAAAGCCCCCCAGTACATAGTTGTATATTCTAGTTGTAGGTCCCTCTGGACATCCTCTCAGCGCACCTTGTTGACTGGTACCATGTCTGCGCCCAGGATCTAAACCGGCAAAACCCTAGGCCACCAGAGTGGAGCACGCAAACTTAACCACTCAGCCATGGGGCCAGCCCCTGATTTCTGTTCATAACTCTGTTTCTGTCCTTCTACTCACAATGAATTTGATTTTCTCCTCTTCTTGTAGTTTCCTAAGTAGTGTAATTTTAAATAATTGATTAGACCTTTCTTCTTTTTGATATAAGCATGTAAAACTATAAATTTCTTCTCTAAGCACTGTTTTAGCTGCATCCTACAAACTGTGATTTGTGTTTTTATTTTCATTCACTTAAAATATTTTATTTTTTTAATTTTTAAAATTTTTATTTATTTTTTGAGGAAGATTAGCCCTGAGCTAGCATCTGCTGGCAATCCTCCTCTTTTTGCTGAGGAAGACTGGCCCTGAGCTAACATCCATGCCCATCTTCCTCTCCTTTATATGTGGGACACCTACCACAGCATGGCTTGCCAAGTAGTGCCATGTCCGCACCCGGGATCTGAACTGGCGAACCCCAGACCACCGAAGTGGAATGTGCACACTTAACCGCTGCACCACCGGGTCGGCCCCACTTAAAATATTTTAAATTTTTGTTGTGATTTCTTCTTTGACCCATCGTGGGTTGCTTAGAAGTCTGAGTTGTTGAATTTCCAAATATATGGGACTTTTCTAAATGTCTTACATTTGTTGATTTCTCGTTTAATTCTGTTGTGGTCAAATAACAATAATCTGTAAGATTTCATTCTTCTGAAATCTATTTAAACTTGTTTTATGGTCCATCCTATATTCTATGATGGTGAACATTCCATGTGCACTTAGATAAAAAAGTGTGTCTTCGTCAGTTTGGGGGACAGTGTTCTATAGATGTTAGTTAAGGTAAGGTGGTTAGGCATGTTGCTCAGATCTTTTCTGTGCTGTTGTTTGTCTGTTTGTCCTGTCAGTTACTGAGAGTGGTGAGATAGAATCCTCAGTCATGATTGTGGATTCCTTTGTTTCTCCCTTTAGTTTTGTCAGTTTTTGCTGCATGTATTTTGGAGATCAAGTACATATACATTTAGAATTCTTATATCTACCCGATGTGTTGATCCTTTTATTATTATGACTGTCTTGCTTTGCCTCTAATAATACTCCTTGTTTTGATGTCTGTTTTGTCTGATTTTAATATAGATACACAGCCTTTTTATGCTTACTATTTGCATAGTATACCTCTTTTTATCCTTTTACTTTCAACCTAATTAGGGCTCTGGATTGAAAGTGCATCTCCTTTGGACAGCATGGAGTTGGTTCTTGCTGGGGTGCTGGAGCGTTTTCTCCTGTTCCCATTCTGTCCTCAGCTTGCAGCCTTCCCTGGGTTCCTACACTGAGGGCTTTATGTCTACACTCTAGTTCCTCCCCAGCCAAGCAATAGACTGCTTTTGCTTGTTACTTAGCACTTGCCAGGCTGGTGGTAGGGGGTCAAAGGGAGGGTCCAGCCCCAGACTTAAGCAGGCCCTAGGTTCCTGTGCCTCAGGAACGGGCCTTTCTCAGGGGTCCTACCCTTCCTGCAGCAGCAGGAGACTTCTGAAATGTAGTGGGCCCAGGTTGGTTTCCTGCCCTGCTGCTGGAGACCAGGTTTTAATTTTTTCCCTCCCCCAGATGCAGGGCCCTGGCCCTACAGGGTTTGCTGACCTTCCTCAGCAACTCAAGGCTTTTGTTCACTAGGGAGAAGGCTTAGCAAGGCTTCCTGCCTTTCCTGCGGTGGCAGCTGCTCTCCTCCTCCAGGCCTACACCCCCGAGGAGACCTTCTCCCGTCTCCCTCCCTGCGTCCAGTCTCTCCCACACCAGTGACTATGAATTCCCCTGTGTCTGCGGCTCTCAGCAGTTCTGGCCTCTTACTAGCCCACACTTGGCCTTTAGCAATTCATTAACATTTTTAGCTGACTTCTTCTTAAATGCTTGTGTAGCACTCACCCTCTCTTCCTCCCACGTTCTGCCACAGGTGAGCTGGGGGCCGCTTCCCATCTATCCTTGGAGGTGCCTGTCTTTCCTTAGATTTGCGGCCACTTGATTGCCTTGAGGCCTTAGCTCTCTCTTGGACTCAAGAAGTTATGATGTTGTAGGTTATTCAGCGTTTTTCTTGTGGTTAGGAGGGGAGCAGCACTATTTCCGTTTTTCTACATTCTCACTTGGGTTTTTAAATGAGATGTTTTCCTTATGACAGTTACCACCTAACAGTGTCTCTTTATGTCTGTTGTCAGTTGTCTGCTGTCAGAAGGTAGGGTTTTTGAGAGCTAGCACTTTGTTTTACTCACAACTCTATCCTCATCATCTCACCTGATACGTGATGAGTGCTCAGGAAGTTTGTTAGATGAACAAACGATTTGATCATATCAGGGAATGCCTGTGTTGAAATTAATGTTTGGTATATTAAAATTACAAATTTTAAAACCACTTCTGCCTTCAAACAGACCTTATGCATCTAGAATATTCACTGAGAAATCTAGTAATTTTTGTGCCAAAAGTAAAATAATCACTTTCACTAAACTTTTACCTAATATTTACTTAGTTCATAAATTTGACAGATTGTTATATTCGCCTTAACCGAAGGAAATTGGGCAGAAATTTCAAGTTGTCATTGGAACCTGAATTTATTTCCAGGGGCCTTCAACTCACCTTATAGGGAACAGGCTAGCCCGAGGGCCAAATTCTGCTTACAACATCGGCCAGAATCCTAAGCCCATATTTCTCAGCTGGGACTTAATTTCACAAAAAATGTGACACCCATGACCTGGGTATCTTTCAGCTTTCTACCAATTTTAATTGTCACTTTCTTCGACTTTTTATCTGCCTGATTCAGATGGATGGAATTTTGCATCCTGACAAAATTAAATGCCCCATACTGTTGTGACTGCTTCTTGACCACCTGATTTGCATACAGGAGACCCTGCATCCTCTTTAACCACCATTATGTAGTTATTTATTAACGCATATTAGGCTTCTTTGTAGGCTCATCCTCCTTTCCTCCTCTAGAGCCTAGAAAAGACGTCAGCAAACTTTTTCTGTAAAGATCCAGATAATAAATATATTACTCTGTTGCAACTATTCAACTCTGCCCTTGTAGCACAGAGGCAACACAAAAACGCACGAGCATGGCAGTGCTCTAACAAAACTTTATTAAACAGATTGGGGGCCAGATTTGGCCCGTGGGCTCTATCTGCCAACTCTGGTTTTTATATATCCTTTGAGCTAGGAGTGATTCTTACATTTTTAAATGGTTGGAAAAAATCAAAAGAAGGATAATACTTCATGACATGTTAAGGTTATATGAAATTCAGATTTCAGAGTCCATAACTAAAGTTTTGTTGGAAAAGAGCCCCCACACTTAGTCGTTCATGAATTGTCTATGGCTGCTTTTGTGCTATAACAGCAAAGTTGAGTAGTTACGATGCTGTATAGACTACAAAACCTAAAACATTTGTTATCTGTCCCTTGACAGAAAGGGTTTGCCAATCCCTGATGTAGATAATCCAATGTTAGGGTCCCTCAAGGCCCATCCTAGTCCCTTTCCCCCCTCACCCTATGCTCTCTCTCCAGGGATGGCTTCACATACCCTTTGGCCCATGAACAGTGACCCACAAATTTATCACTCCCGTACGGACCTCTCCTCTGTACTCCTGACCAGTGTATCCACTTCCTACTTGACGTCTCTACTTGTAGGTCTCAAAGTTACCTCCAGAGTACACATATCCAAAATGGATTATTGATCTTTCCCTTCAAATTTGGTGTTCTTCCATTGTTCCATATCTTAGTGAATAGCTTCATCATCCATCCAGTTAGTCCAGCCAAAACCTGGTTGTGGTCCTTGGTATTTCTTTTTCCTTCACATCTCTCCTCCCCACCTATATCTAATCCATTACCAAGTCTTGTCAGATGAGATCCTCATATTTCTAAGAATCCACCTAATAGGCTTCTCAATGACCAAAATCTTTAACTAGCGTTGGTCTGGCCCCTACTTGGAGCTGCAGCCTCATTTTGCTCCAAGCACCCTTTCTCTTTGCTCTTAGCCACTAGCCTTCTTTAAAGCCCACCAGCAGGCTCTTCTCCTCACTGTGAGGCCTTTCATACAGTGTGCTCTTTGCATGGAACACTTCCTCTCTGCGTTAGAGTAAGTGATACGAGCTGCTGCAACAAACTTAAACATCTCAATGACTTAATACAATCAAAGTTTCTTTCTTGCTTTCACAAAGTCTGCTGTGGATATTCCAGGTTGGCTGGTGGCCTTTCAGAGGTTCATTCAGAGACCCAGGTCCCCTCTGGCCGTGGATCTGTCATCCCACAGAGCCTTAAGAGCACTTTTTGGAGCCTATGCATCTGGTGGGTAGATGGTTGAGCGTGGGGGAGGGTGGCAGAGATGTAGAGGATGATGCAGGAGGTGTTGAGTGGGCTGTGCCTGGAATGGGGTTTATCATTTCCACCCAGGATGCGCTGGCTAGCACAGAGTCATCAGACCACACCACCTGCCTGGCAAGCAAGAAGATACAGTCTAGCCATGTGCCCAGAAAGCAGAGGAAGTGGTTTTGGTTAATACAGAGCTTTCTCTGCCACATACTCCATCCCCTACTGCGTCACTAATCACCTCCTACCCATCCTTCGATGGTGGGGACGCCTTCTGTGACCTCCCTGCCTAGGTCAAATCACCCTAGGACTTCATGCACCTCCCTCTTGTGGCGCTAATCACTGTTGTAAATCTGCTCTCCTTTCTGTTCCTGTTTCTTCAATGCTTGTTTCTCACTAGGCAGTGCTCCTTGAGGACAGGAGTTGGGTCTGTCCTGCTTATTCCTAACCAAGCACTTGGCACATGTAGGCATTCAGTAAATATTTGTTGATTGAATGAACAAAAATGAAAGCGAATGAATAGGTTAATTGCCCAGTGGGCATGTAGTGCTGCCCAGTGAGGCTCCAGAGGAAGCCAAACGGAAGTGCCCCACTAGCCCCCAGCCCTTAGTGCCTTCTGTGGGCCCTGAATCTGACCCAACAGCTTTCAGCGTGTCCAGGCATCTGAAAGGCCGCTGCCCCACCCCTGGCCCCTCTGATACTGACGGATCTGATGCTCTTCTGTTGCTAATAGACAACCCTCCCCAGATTCTCCAGCCACTCTTCTCGACAAGGATTGTGTAGTTTTTGCCTTTCTGAGCTGGCTTCACGGGGACAGAGCAGCCCCTGGGCCCCAGCCCGCCAGGAGGCCTCCCTTACCGTTGGCTCTGCTTAGGCCTTAGAGGACTGGGTCCCTCTGACCTCCCGTCCCCTGTCCCTCCCCAGATCAGTGCCAGGACACGCCTCAGGGAAAGAGACCATCAGGAGTGCCATTGACAGACTGATGGGGTGTGAAGAGGAAGGTGAAGTGTTGGACAGATTGTGTCCTGAAGTCAAAGGCAGTGCCCTGCCAAACTGCCGGACTCCTCGTGAGACAAGTGCTTTATGTGTTTGTTCTTACTTTGTCATTAACATCCTCGATACTTGGCACAGGCTACACAGCTAGTATAAAAAAGGGCGAGAAGTTTTTAATTTTCAAAAACAAAACAGGGATGATGGAATTTGGGACAGGAAGGGCAAGGTATTCTGAATGTGAGCAGGTGAGGTTGGCAGGGATAAGACACTGCCCAGCAGCGAGTCTGTCCCCACCTGCAGCCCAGTCCTAGCGAGCATGTGTGCGGTGTGGAGCCTGGAGACACTGGGGCAGTGCTGGGGGGCAGTGTCAACCTGAGGCCCTCTCCTGCCTTCCTTACAGATCGCAAAGGAAGACGCCATCCTGCCGGTAGCTCTCTTCCCATCTCTCTGTGAGCTCGTCTTCCATAACAACCCTCTGGTGGCCCATACACGAGGTATGGTGCCCACAAAGCTGCGCCCCCAGCCCAGGGCCCAGGAAGTCATGTGGGCACCCTCATCTCCACCTCCTCAGTGCCAAGCCCTGGCCTCCGCTCTGCATCGTGGACGAGGTTCATGGTGCAGTGCTGGGTGGAGAAAACAACAGGCACTGCTAAGCACCTGCTCTGCACCAGCTCATCCTGACAGCAACCCTGCAAGACAGGCATTATTGTTCCCATGCAGGGTGGAGGAAACTGAGGATCAGGGAGGTTCATCAGCTACCCAAGGTCACACAGCAAGAAAGAGGCAGAGCTGGGAATGGAACACAGAATTATCTAGATACTGCATGAGCTCTTTAGGTGATACCCCGCTTTGCAGAGTAGGTCTATAGTGACCTCATTTCCAACTTCCCCGTTGGGGAGGGGTGCAGGGCCCTCCCCTCCTGGAGCATGCTGAATGCAGTGGATGCTGCATGAGCAGTGGGACCCACTGTTCAAGATGCAGCAGTTGGAGGCATTTTAGAATCCTGGGCCCTGGAGTGATACCAGCAGAGTTCTCATCCTTGCTCCAAACTATCTTTGTTGCCTTGGATAAATTCCTTAACCTCTCTGTGCCTCAGTTTCCTCACCTATTAAATGGGAATAATATAGGTACCTACATCCTGAGTTGGCGTGAGAATTAAGTAGGTTCATACGTGTAAAGCAATTGAACCATGCCTGGCACATAGTAAGCCCCCAGTAAACGTTAGCTAATCGTAATGTTATTTTCCTACCATGGCCCAGGGCTGCCTTCACTGCTGAAAAGCTTCCTCCAGGAGCGGCTGGGAATCCACTTAATTCGAAGGAAGACAGTAAAGGCTAAGCACCATATTTTGATGCCTCAAAAGGATTCATGGAAGGTAAGGTTTCCAAGGCAGGAGCCCTAACCCCAGGGGGAGTGGAGCCTGTGTTAATGCCTGCAGACCATCCGGCCGTGGAGCTGCTCTCGCCCACGAAGCCTGGACCCTGCCCTTAGGTTTGGAGGAGCAGTAGTGTCTTCTTTCCGTGATCTGTTAATACAGATACCCAGGAGGAACAGGACAGTCAGTCAGGAGACCCAAAAGTCAGAGTCGGGAGGAGCCTTGGAGGCCCTTGAGTCTGGCCCCCTAATTTTACAGAAAAACTGAGGCCCAGAGAAAAAGCTGTGGAGACGTGGGGAGAAGTGAGTCCAGTATGAGCCTGGCTCCATCACTTTCCATCACTGTCTGAACTTGGGCAGGAGTTTCACTCTCTGAGCCTCAGCTTCTCAACTCTAAAACCTCTCAGAGCTGCTGAGAGCCTGGATGAAGCAGCAGATAGGAAAATACATTGTAAACTCCCAGCATCCGTTCCAGTGCAAGTGATAGTCCCCTACGGTGGTCGTGAAGGGCTGCGCCCGGCCCAGGACGCACACCTCCTGCCTGAGAAGAGTTTCGGGACGCTGAGAGAGATCTGCCGTCTCTGGGCCTCCCCCAACCCGTGGTCTTAGATGTGCTTTCTGGGATGCGATTAATCTGTCAAATAAATCCCTCCATGATCTGAAGGATTTCAGAACTTTCTATGAAATGCTCCTCCCCTCTGAACGTTAGTCTTCCTATAGCCAAAAGCTAGACTGGGCATTGCTGGTCCCAAACGTTAGATATAGTTATTCCCTTCCACCCCCTCTGCAGCCTGCGTCTGTCCAGCCAGGCTCTTGTCTGCAGCCCTCAGAGGACCAGAGCAGCATTTAAAGTCAGAAATAGGCAGAAATTCAAAGGCTTTCCATCATCTTCCCCTTGTCTGTTGCCTCCTCTAAGGATCCTCCTACCTCCCTTCCCGTCAGCTAGCTGGGGGAGGGGCAGAAGCAGAGTGAGCCAGATACTTAATACTCTCTCCAGGTACAGATCTCTGTACAGATGCTCTGCTATCCCATAATCCTCACAACAGACGAGGACACAGACTTGGAGAGCTGAAATAACTTACTTGTTAAAAGTTAGTGTTGGGGCCCAGGGAAGCTCTAAGGTTCCGACTGATAGAGGAGAAACACTAATACCAGTGGCCAAATGAGAAGCAGAGCAATGCTTTGTTAATCTGGGCGGGCACTGTCTACCCCCCAGTGCAGGCCAGACTGGAGAGAGGGGTTTAGGCCTCTAGCTGGATTGGAGATGCCTGCATGTCGCCAGTGTGCTTCCAGCGCTGTGCTGGTGCGCAGCTGACTCCGGGCCTTTCCCTCAGTCAGTTACGTGGACGGAGGCTGCTGACCCTCCCATGTGCCTAGCCACGGACAGAACAGGGAAACTGGAGAAGCTGCCAGAGCAGGCGCAGACCCAGCCACCATGTAACCAAGCAGCTGAGTGAGCCCTTTACGTGTGGGAACACAAATGGAAGACAAAACTGCCTGCCTAGATGCTTGGCAGTCCAGCTCACCAGGGACAAGGACCCATGACCGTCAACCTCTGACCAATGAGGTTGCCCAGTCTTCCCTCGGGAAGGGACTGGGAAAGTGGTGGCAGGATAGAGGAAGAGCGTTCCCCCGGCACTCAGGAACAGACCTGTGAGGGGGAGGAATACCTGTTGGCCCTCCCCCCAGCCGGCAAATGATGGCACTTGGTGTTTGGGACGCTGTGGCATGGGTTCTGAAAAAAGACTCTGGGTCCTTCAGCCTTCAGGTTTCAACCCTGAAGTTTTCCATATTGTAAAAAGGAAATGTTTTCTTAAAAAGAACCTTATTTTAGAAAACAGTCATCCTGCACACTCCTCACTGTTAGGTACCTTTGCACCTGTCATCTTGTTGGGAGAACGCCACCAGACAGCCAGGGCAGGGACCGCTCTCCCATTTCACCAGGAGGAGACAGAGCTCAGAGGACAGAACTGTGTTCCAGCCCATACTTTTCTAACAACAGTGCTTGGGATCTTTCCACTACACTACATGGTCTGTGAAAGGACAGACATAAGTGGGCCAGACACCTTTGACAAAGAATAAAAACAACCTACTGTGTAACTAGGGAGCAGAGGGGGAACTAGGCCAGCCAAGGGAAGCTGAGCACGTGGCTTCCCCGTGGCAGCTGAAGCAGAGGAAGGGGAGGATGGATGACAGTCGTTTGCTAGTTAGGGAAGCTGAGCAGTTCAGCAGGAAAGAAGTTGTCTCCCTGGTCCTGAACCTGCCTGAGAGAGATTTGCCTCATGGTCTTTATATGAGGGACAGGGACCAGCATCCTGAAAGGGGCCTGGTGCTGCCGCCTTCCAGAAAGTGCAGGACCATCACCCCCATGCCCTCCTAGGAGTCCCTGAGGAAAGTCAAGGGCAGGGTGTTAAACCTCAATCTGAGGAATAAGGCTATTGAGGGCCGCAGTGATATGGTCAGGGATGCAGAATGAGGCCTGGAGCCCAGAACAGGAATCAGATAGTCCAGGCTCTGCCTCTGCATAACTCTGTGACCTTGGACAAGTCATTTTACCTCTCTGAGCCTGTTTCTTCGTCTATAAAATGAGGATAATTATTCACTGAGTA
The DNA here is from genome assembly GCF_037783145.1 of Equus przewalskii. NCBI lineage: Eukaryota > Metazoa > Chordata > Mammalia > Perissodactyla > Equidae > Equus > Equus przewalskii. The sequence continues at coordinate 69,283,014 of NC_091836.1, forward strand.
GTTTTGAGGTGTAAATAAAACAACGTATGTCATGCACAGGACACATTATAGATGCCCAGTAAGTGTGATTTTGTCCCCTGTCTCCCCCATGAACCCTCACCCAGAGCTCTGATCACCATACCGAGTGGTCTTAGGCTGGTGAGGTCCAGGAGGAGAGATTAGTCCAGCCCTTATCCCCTGACAGGTGAAAACCCAAGTCCCGAAGGTGCCAAAGCAGCCTCTGATTGTCCACCACCTACCCGTGACCCCGGTCAAGTCTTCCTCCAAGGAGATGCTGGAGTCAGTGGCAGGGCTGACTGGAGAGCCGTCCACTGTCAAAAGTACTACTCTGGAGCCAGAGATGCCTGTCGAGGGCCTGGCGGGCCTTTCCCTGTCCCACCGGACATTCGTACCACTGCCTCCCATCTGCTCCGACTCCACTGTGCATCGTGAAGAGACGACAGCCCACCAGAGCGACACAGCCGGCCGCCTCAGCCCAGAGCCGCACCAGTCAGATGAGGACACCGAGAGCACAGAGTCCATCTTCTTGACCCAGGTGTCTGAATCCACCTGCCCCTGCCCGCCTGTTCCCGCTCCCACAGGTTCCTGCGTAGCCTGTGGATGGCTGGACCTCTGTGGGCAGCTGGAAGTAAGCACAGACAGGTCTGGAAACCAGAAGGCAGCACCCCTGGCAGGGCCTGCAAGCCCCTTGTGGGAGATCCACTGATAGAAGGCTACTGGTAGGGACACCCGTGGGGACAAGTCATGGCCCTGTAGCACAGACAACATCTAGGGTCTGGCTGGGACTTGGTTCTGACAAATTTGGGGGGAAGGTTTGCTGCTGCCTCTGCCTGTCTGCTTAAGGTCACCTCACTTCTGATGCTGCCTCTGAATCCTGGCAACACAGATGCATGAGATGTGGGTCCTGCCCTTGAGATGTCCCCAGCCTAGTGAGGGAGACGGACGGGAACAATGCATGCAATCAGTGCTGAGCCTGAGGAAAACCCAGGGGCTGGGAGCCTAGAGGGAGGAGAGATGTCTCTGCCCTAGACCAGGAGGGCTCCCTGGAAGAGGTTCAGATGAGCTGAGCTTTGCAGGCTGAGGTGGAAATAACAAGGTGAAGATGCGGGCAGCAAGGGCATTCTGGGCAGAGGGAACAGCATGAAGCAGGGTGCAGAGGGAGGAAGTTAAAATGGTATGTGCAGGACCACGAATGGTTCAGTGTCGGTGCAGCAGAAGGGCGACATGTAGGAAAAGGGAAACATACGGCAGGAGGAGTTGGCAGGCCCCTTTGAACTTTATTATTGTACCATTGCCCTTCCTGATCTCCCCACCTCCGGTCTTGCCCCTCCAATCTGCCTGACCTTTCCAAGATGGACATCTCTCCACACATTTATGTCTAACTCTCCCTCCATCCATCTCTCACTTACTCCACAGATGACTTGTGGTGACATTCAAATTCATACAGTATAAAAGTATCTTTATGAACTATATCTGAACCTTTGTAGAACAAAGCAGAGTAGAAACAAATAAATATAAAAAAACAGTTGAGAGAGTTGGATCAAGGAAAAATATAGAGAGGGAAGGAAATAATAAGTCCAAGGATAATCTGTCACTCAAACATGCACATGATGCACTGCTGTCTCATAATAGAAGTGTATTGCTTAAATGCAATTCTGAGCTTCCCAGCAGCCAAGGCAATACAATCAATTATGAGTCACCATGGTTGAAAAAAATAATCTTATTTTTTCCTTACCTAATTGCCCAGGCTAAAACCTGCAGTACAATGTTAAATATAAATGACAAGAGGAGACATCCTTTTCTTATTCCTAATCTTAGCAGGAAAGCTTTCAGTCTTTCATCATTAATTAGGATGTTAGTTGTGGATTTTTCATGTGTCCTTTACCAGGTTGAGGAAATTGCTTTCTATTCCTAGTTTGTTGAGTGTGGTTTTTTTTTATCATGAAGGGGTGTTAGATTTTGTCAAATGCTTTTTCTGTTTGAGACAATCTTGTGGCTTTTGTCCTTTATCTTTTGATATAGTATATTACATTAATTGATTTCCAGTTGTTAAACCAACCTTGCATACCTGGCAGGAATCACACTTGGTCATGGAATCTAGTTCTTCTTTATGTTGTTGATTGAATTTGCCAGTATTTTTTGAGGATTTTAGTGTCTACAGTCATAGGGATATTGGTCTGTAGTTTTCCTTTATTGTGATGTGTTTCTCTAGTTTGGTTTTAGGGTAATACTCACCTCAGAGGCTGAGCTGGGCGTGTTCCCTCTTCTTCTGATTTTTCGAAGAGTTTGTGATGGATTGATATTAATTCTTCTTTAAATGTTTGGTAGAATTCACTACTGAGGCCATCTGGTAGGCTTTGCTTTGTGGGAAGTTTTAAAATTACTTATTCAATCTCTTTACTTGTTATAGGTCTGTTCAGATTTTCTGTTTCTTCTTTAGACAACCATAAGTTTTAATAAAGGGTATAACTACATTCCTATATGAAATACAGGTTTCAGAAGGATGTTTCTTATAAAACCGTTAGAGCAGGCTAAAAATGTGAATTCAAACAATGTTCACTCAGCCCCTTAAAACTCCTCCATGGCTGGCATCACAGTGAGGAGAAAGAAAATATAAACAGAAGCAAAACACCCTCAGCTTGGTGTTGGAAGGTCCTTACTGATCGGGGCCCTGCTTCTTGCTCCAGCCGCCTGTCTCCTCACAGTGCCCTCCAGCTGTACCAATTTTGAGTTCCCCCACATGCACCTTGCTGTGTCTGACCTGTGCGCCTTTGCTCATGCCATTCCTTGCCTGCAACAGTCCTCCTCATTGCTTGCGGCCCACCCCTCTCCCGACTCTGCCTGGCGATGGCTCTCCTGGTTCTTCGAGACTTAGTTCAGGCTAAGGCATCACCTCCTTCAGGAAGCTTCCTGTCCCCCCAGGCTGGGTCAGGGCTTCCTGCGGCTCACCCACAACCCTTGTGTTCCCTTCTGTTACAGCATTCATCAAGGTGAATGGTCATTGTCTATTTTCATGTCTGCCTCCTCTCACCCCAGTCTTGCTTCTTGCCCTAAACAGGGCCCAGCATGGGGACCCACACAGAGCTAATGCTCAGAGTGTTAATGAAATGAATGCATGTGTTTTTCTTCCTGGGCACAGGTGAGTGGGCTGCCTGCCTCCACCCTCGAGAGGGGGGTTTCAGAGACGAAGGAGAAAGACCAAAGACCACCACCCAAAGCACCCAGAGAGGTGAAGAGGACTCGGAGGAAGCGCATATCTGCCTCCCTCCCCAGCAAGTACCGTGGCTATGAGGAGCTGCTGACGGCCAAGCCTGATCCCGCCTTCACCGAGCCAAAGGGTATGTGTGGAGAATGGCTCCAGGGCAAGGGGCCCTCTCCACTGCCCAGAGCAAGTCAGGGCGAAGCCAAGGCTGACGCCAAGCCTCTTCCAGGCCAGTGTTGTCCTCTGTCTGAATGTCTGTCAAAGGGCCCCTGCTGGTGTCCCGGTTTGGAGCCCTGCATGTCGGGACCCCTGGCCTAGGTCTTCGCTGGCTTTTAGCGAGACACAGCTGTTTCGAGATTCCAGCCAGTCTGGGACCAGACACTCTGGTGGGAAAAGCCTCTCCAGGAAGGGTTTGATGAACAAACACCCAGACCGGCCGGATTCCTGAGCTCCTCCGCAGCCCACATAAGCCCCAAACTGAACGTCCAAAATCCTCCTTATTGGGTTTGAGGCAAAGGAGGCAGTGCCCTCTCTGAGCCCCTTATTTCCAGATGTGTTAACACTTTTGTCCTTTGAAAGGAAGTGGCGCTCAGCTGTGCTCTCTGGGGTGTCAGTCCCCACAGTGTAACCCCCTGAGGTTAATGGGGTTACACTGGGGTCAGCCCCTCTCCCCACTCCAGTGTCACTTTTCCATTAGGATCCGTGCTCACAGGGGACAAGTGTGCCCTGAACGAGTGGTGGAAGGTCAGGCACTGCAGCAGACCGGGGGAGATGTGGGAGCAGGGTTTCCTCCTCGGGGCCTCGCAAATCCTTTTAGCTGGGGTTGCTGTGAGACTGGGGATGAAGAAACTGGAGGAGGCCTGCAGCCGGAGGAGAGGGAATGACTTCACTCGCCCCTCCCTTGTGCGCAGGAATCCAGAAGAATGTCCAGGCTCTGCAGCACATGCTGAAGCACCCGCTGCTCTACCGCTCCTCCAAGCCCAAGCTCGACACGCTTCAGAAACACTACGTTCCCAAGGAGAGACGGGTAAACCTCTGCCTCCCTGAGCGTGCGAATGGCCCCCTGGGACTCCCACAGGTACAGCTTTCTACAGGCCATGCTTTCCCAGTGCCCCACATGCTCCCTGCCTGTTGCTATGACTGTGTGAGGAGGTGAGGCCAGGAAAGCCTGAGCATAAGACTAGGATAACACTTGCCTCTCTTACCTTCTGTCAGGCCCAGAGGATCCCTATTCCACCCCCAAGGAAGACTCGAGCCCAGCTGCTGGACGACATCCTCATTCGCATGCGGGAACCCCGGAATATTACAGAGGCTCCACTAGGTACGGCTCTGGCCCCAGTCTCAGCTGCCAGGACCTGAGATCTACAGGTTTACTCATCTGATGGTATAAGGCAAAGGGCTTGTGTCAGCAGGAATGGTCTTAGAGAGCATGCGCCCCAGCCTTCCCGTGTGCAGATGGAGAAACTGAGGCCTGAGTGAGGCAGGTAGTGGCCTAAAGTCACATGGCATGTTATAGACCTATGAACTAAGGCTTGAGATAGAATCAAGAGGGGACATCGCTGGCTTCCTAATGCCCCAAGCTGGAGAGGCAATTTTAAGTCCCCTTAACATCCTCCTCCCACCGCATCCCACTTTCTGGGGGCTCTGGACCCAGTCCCTGCTGTTTTGGGCTAGGTGGGACCCAGGGCGAGCTTGGTTCCCCTCCTGGCTTCTCTCCCTGCAGGAGCTGTCCTGCAGCAGCGGACGGAGCAGCGTCTGGTGAACCAGAAGCAGTACCTGGAGGCCAAGCGGCTGCTGAAGGAGTTTCGGTTGCGCTACCGGAGGCTGGTACGCTGCTCGCTACGGACGGTGTTCAGGGCCACTGCGCCACCCCCTGCCCACCCGGCACTGAGCGAGGGCCAGCCTAAGTTCGGCCGCTTCCTCGAGATCATGGATGAGTTCTGCCAGGAGCCCACGGCAGGTGACTCGAAAGGCTAGGGCTATGCACGGGGCCATGCGCACCGCCCAGCGTGGGCCCCACGCCCTCCCAGAGGGCTCTTCGCCCTCCACCGAACCTTGGAGCTGGGCCTCTGAGTTTGGCTTGGCCTTGCTCACTGGCCACACAGAATTGGGAGCTCGTCAGGACCTCCCCTCCCTGGTCCGGGCAGGACCCGGCGCCTGGCACAGCAGCAATAAAGAGTGGGTGCATAGAACAAGGTAGCCTGCATTCTTTCTTGGAGCCTGGGCCGGGCTGTCACACTGGGGATAGATCCCCGGCTGATGCGCATCCCTAAAGTCCTGTGGGAAACCTGCCCAAGCCACACATGTCCAGCAGTGCTGTGATAGGCACTAGGACAGAAAACGGGGCTGATGGAACAGAGAAGCAGCACAGAATCTAAGCTCAGAGACGTTAATTAACTCGCCCACAGCCAATAAAGTGTGTGTGTGTTGGGGTGAGGTTGGGGGGAACAAAACTAAGGCCTCCAGGCTCCAGAAATGGTGCTTTTTCTGTTGGGCAGCTTTTTCCATTTTGAGGGCAAATAGGGGGCAAAGGGGAAGAGAAGATTTGGAATTCCCCTATCAGATGGCTGTGGCCACAAAGGTGGGACAAGCTGAGGGGAGGGCTTATGTGGAGTTTCCCAATGTCCTCTAATTCAGGACGTAAGACAAAGTCCCACATGCAGACATGGTGGGCTGTGGCTCTATAACGGACCCTGGGCAAGGTCAGCCCTGGCTCACAGTAAGTAAACTAATTCTGGCCAAGGCAGCCTGTGGCTTGCCTCATTCTTGTGAGTACCCAGCAGTCAGTGCCTGCTACAGAGGAGGATCTGGAGGCCACTAGGGCAGAATCAGGAGATGTGCATTTGGGGCTGGATGCTGGGTGTGGCCTGCTCACTTGGGCAACCCCTGCTCCTAAGGCTACTCTCCAGGGAGTGCCTACAATTCAGACCTGGGCAGCAGGCCTGCAGTTCCCAGGGTCCAGGAAGCAGTAGCACAAGGCTTAAGGATCCTCAGCAAGGCACAGACTCCCACAGCCTAAGTTGCAATTAAGGTGAGTATAGAAGCATAGTCTTGTAGCCACAGGTCTGACGGGAAGCGCAGTGGAGTATCTGCCGTATTGCAAGTGAGGCTCTGTTAGGACTCAGAAATATCTGCATACTGTTGTATGCAACCACACAGTCTCACACATCTGGCCAGAAAATATTTACACCCAGTTGTGGTCATACCAGACACACACATTGACACTCGTACAGTCACACATATCAAGTTCCACAGTTAATCTCACTCATTCACACAGGCACCTGGAAGGATCCAGGTAAGAAAGTGTTACCCACAGTGACACTCATGCACAGGGGCACATTCTGATTCACCCCCTTGGATCTTCTGAGGCCCAAAACCACCCTTCTCTTAACATTAGGAACGAGAATCCACCCCAACAGTCACACTGTAAACCTCACTAGGTTCTAGTTCTGGAGAACTGGACTGCTGCCTTCAGCCAGAAACACCACCAAACCATAGGCTCTCAGGCCTGGAAGGCTTCTGGGAACATGCTATTCCAATCTCAAAGCAGGAAGCCTCTTGCAGTCTCTCCTGCAAACCACTCAGCTCCTGCCTGCACATCCAGGGACAGGGAGCTCATTCCCTCGAAAGGCCATCCCTTCCTTTGTTGGGAAAGCCATCGGACAGTTCCAGCCTTTGGGCTAAGCTGTCTCCCTAAGCCCCTCAGTAATCCTAGCTCTGCTTTCTGGCCAAGAGTATATCTGCTCTCTGCGCAGCCAGGCCAACCCTTCACTAGTGTGAGACCATCTCAAGTGGCTACACTTCAGGCCAAATACTCTTAAGTTATTCTACATAGGATCCATCTGAATAAATTGGTTGCCTCTCCTGGCCTTGCTAAGTTTGTGGTTTTCTCCCCTACTCATGATAGCTAGATGCAGTACTCCAGCTGTATCCAGTGCAGGGCACAGCAGCATTGCCACTCCCTTCTCTGGATACATTGTTTTATACAGCCTCACATTTTATTTGCCTTTTGCTCACTGTTTAAAACAATGGCATTACTCTTTTGGCTTTATTGATCCTTTATCAGCAGACTACTAATATCAGAGTTGCTTTCCCTGTTTTATGCTTAAATTCACCTTTGGTACCTGATGCAGGATTTTTACATTTCATCATCTTAGTCTCAGCCTGGCGTTCCAGGCTGCCAGGCTCATTCTACTTTCTCGATTGTTAACTTCCCCATCTTGGAGGCTGTTTACAGAGTGAGTGTACAGAGCTCTGACCCCTTTGCCCGCACGTATAGCTAAATCATGTCAGTGTAGAACTCCCAGGAAGGAAGCCACTAGGAGGCTACCCAGCAACTCTGCTACTCGCCTAGGAAGCCCTACGTAAGACCATATGGGAGCTAATGTTTCTTAGTCATCCTTTCAGCCTTAGGTCAGGGATGTCCTTGAACTCCCCTCCCAAACTGAACTGGGCTTTTCTTCTTTGCAACCCTGTATGACCTCATTTGGCATCACACTGCAATGTACCAAGAACTGATTATACCTCTGGTGCTCAGCCCAGGGTCTAGGTCCAGGAGGCACTCAACATTTATTGAATGAATGTGCTGGGAGGAATGGGAACTAGCTCATGCCGGCTGTCTTAATGAGATTATACATATTATACACAGCTATGGCTAAGGCGACTAGAAGTCAGTGCTGGGCATGTTCCCACAGGCAATACCTGAGCACCCCCTTATTAAAACCATGTGTTCCTATCAAGAAAAACAGCACTCCAACCTGCCTGCTGCTTTAAGTATGCGAGGTGGGGTATCACCGTCCACTCACCACCCCCGCCCCACCGTACAGGTGAATTGCTACATCTCTGGAAGCCGTAGAGTCATTTACCAGTTGTGTCTATTCTATCTCAGGAGTCATCCGGACTTAGTCACATTACCAGGGTGCAATTTTTAACCCTATCTCTTATTTGCTGTATGACATAGGGCAGGTCATTTAACCCTACTCATAGCATCAATGGGGTTTTCAATCTCTATGGGTCTTGTGGTGTTAAAAAAGAAAACTTTGAGGGCTCTGGAGTGAACAAATTTCAGTTGCTTGGTTTTCTGAGTTTTGTACTTTTGAAGAGACATTACCTAGTGCTTGTCTCAGCGAGTAAAGCCTCAAACTAGATTTATCAGATAAACATGAATTCCTAACTAATCAAGGAGGCCTTTGGGGCAGTAGCCACCCTGTTGCCAGCATACTCACTCACTCTCCCCACATCTCGTCTACCACAAGGATGCTTCACCCTGGCTGCCTCTCACCCGGAGCCCCCTTCCTTTTCCAGAAGCAGATGGGAAGCCAGCAGCCACACTCTTCTGAGCCTTCTCCAATCTTCTAACAAGAGAAAACCAGAAGAAATAGTTTCTCCCACCACCAATTCTCCCAAATTAGGTCCCAACCTGTGTTTCTAATCACTTATCCATGATGCCACTGAGCACCAGAGGAGAGTGAGATGTGGCCACAGGAGAGAAAACTGCATCAGATGCAGATTGTGCCTCACAGTCCTTGCTACCTCAAGATACCTCCCACCCCTACAGTAGGTGCAGAGGGAAGACTCTGATCTCTCTAGCCCTGCCAGACCCAATTAGGAGGAGATCCAACCCAGAAAGCAACTGGAACCATACTGTTACCAAGGCCAGTGGAGGAGGATGGCACCACCCTGAGGCTGATTTGAGCCAGGGCAGCAGGAGAAAGCAATCAGTGGCTTTGGAGTCAGAGGACCCAGCTTCCAGGCAACGTCAGGGCCAGAGTTTCCCAGCCGTAAACGAGGACCACCCCCTTTACCACACTAGGCTATAAGGGAATTACTAAGAGTGGTATGTAGAGCATTTTCTGTTACTTTTGGGGGCCAAGGGACAATCGAGTTCTGTTCTGGTATCTCCAACTAGCTACATTGTTTCTTGCAAATCATTTTAATGACCCTCCTTTGGAAGAGGTTGGGCCAGATGATTTCAAAGGTCCTTCAAGTGCTGGTTTACTGTGCATGGCATGGACTCTTACATCAGTCTTTCAAATTGATTTTACAAGTTTAGATGGAACAGGGATACATTTGTTCTCTGTTCGATGAGAAACTGACGCCAAGGGGATTTTGATGAATTCCTGAGCAATGGTTCCAAAAGGGGATATTTTAAAAAATCAGATGTTCTGAGTACAGCCTTGATGTACAAGGACAATGTCATCCTGTACATTTGTTCTTTACTCAAACTCTTTCTTGGTGCCTTATTAGGAGTAAGAATGGTTAAATATGAGAATGGCGGTTGTAAATTGAAAATAACTTAGAACTCAAAAGATATAGCACCATTTTCCACCCCATCCCACCTAATTTCTCCCAATATCTGCATGCCAAAGGAAGACATTCCAATGTGGGGCATCTCCCAGAGCCAAGATAACACCAAAAATCAACCACACATAGTCTAGGCTTAGCCGGGTTTTGTCTGAGATTGCTCTCCAGAGATAAGACTTTGACTAGAACCAGAACGTTCACTTTCATGAGTTTGCTTTACTGTATTCTCCACTTGGGCCTCTCCTCAAGCAGGCAAACATACATTGAAGAATGCACTTTGGTACTGTTTAAATAAACAACACATCATCCCACTTGACTCCTTGTTGGCAGAAGCATCCCTGACAGGGTATACGCCCTGTTCTGAGTCCTCTGTCTTTGTCAAAATGTTCTTTATGATGAGTCGGAGAGGGAGGCAGCCAGCAGTGGCAGTCCACAAGGATCCAGGTCCCTTCTCCAATTCTAATACAGACAGCAGGTTGAATAAAACGAATATACAACCCATTTTCTATTTCTAGGTGAGAGGGAAAAAGGCCCTAAGGACAACTGTGTTTGTACAAAGAACAGAGTAAACAACATCAGGCACGCACACAAAAAACCCATTAGCTGGCGTTTAAGATAATCATTTTTCCCTTGCATAGTTATCCATTCTCTCATTAGGACTTTAAGTGTTCTGCTGGAGGCTAAGGGTTGAACCCACTGAGGAAGAGCGCCTTTTCCCATTGGTGGCACAGCTTGGAGGATGGGCAGGGCCAAGAAGGGAGAATCTGACTGCTGCCATCTAGAGCCAGGGCCCAAAAGCTACTCTTGAGCTCACAGGGCCTGATCTTTGAGGAATGCACTGCCTGTTTTTACCCTTATTAAGAGAGGAAAGGAAGATGAACACTAGTTCTTGATTTAAGACACCAGGAAAGCTAGAGGGAGCCTGCCCCAAGTTTGAGGTTGCCTCCCACGCTGACAAGACATTAAGGAAGCATTTACTCACAAACTGTGTAAATATTTTTCTTAGGAAGAAAAAAATACTGTTAATACATAGAACAATGTGCACATTCAGTCTTGGCACTTTTCCTTCATCCAATTTAACCAGTCTCTAAACTGGTGACCTCTGCATATCTGTCAGTCTCTTTTCTGCAGAACAATCTTCAGAAAGCTACAGTGGACAACGGTCGTGTAAAGATGCATTTCTGGATCATCTTTGGAGGAAAATCTATTCGGCAGCCTCTTTCCTTCAAATCCACCCCCTTCAAAAACAGACCTGCTTTCTCATTGAGTCACAGAATTTATAAGCAGCCATGCTCACTTCTAAAAAGCAGGCCAAAATGATGACTATTACAATCAAAATATATAACTTCCAAGATTCCATATTCACATTACTCACACTCTGAGGCTTTTCCCTACCTGGGTGTATGTTCAGGGGATATAGGTACATTTTAATTCTAACTGAAAAAAATCAGGAAGAAAAAGCTGTTAAAAAGCCTGTATCATTTGGGTGTCCCCCTCACTAGCAAATTGTGTGTGTATGTATGTATGTATGTATGTATGTGTGTGTGTGTGTGTAAATTAAAGAACTATTTATTCAGACCCTAGAAAGCTACAGTATAAAATAGGGCACGGCACTGAAACTCAATCAAGTTCCTCGTTTCTTAAAAAAGAAAAGAGGGGTGGCAGGGGGAAGAGTTTGACTTGGATGACTTCCATGCCCATTCCAGCTCTAACATTTTATGATTATGATCAAGCCTTCAGTTTTTCTTTCCTTCCTCTCCTGCTGAATGAAAAGCCAGGCAGGAATAAGGAAAGGAATCCCAGGCTGCTGCCAGTTCTGGTAAGAGGTCTGTCTGGTTGGGGAAGAGGTTAGGAGGTTACTAAATTGAGATGTGGGCCTCCTCTGACCATGTCAGTGATCCACAACCTGCCTCATTTCTTGGGGCTTATGCTAAAAGCAGCTCCTGAAGAGATGTTATTGTCCTGTAATCAATGGAGGAAAAAATTCACTCTCCTCTGGTAAAATTACTTAGCAAATGGAAAGCAGTGTTGCAATCAAATTCACAAATATTGATGGGGGTATCCAAAATGTTCAAGGCAGCCTGCTGGGTACTGGGCAGTATCTTGAATGGGACCATCCAAGATCATCGTTATAAAAGAACCGGCCTTTTATAAGACCATTAACAAACTCTCCAGCCATGCACACATTCAAATACATTCCATTAGACATTGAGCAGGGACTGTCTTTTCCATCATTCTATCTCCATGACCCAGCACAGGGTTGGCACAGTTCGAAGCTCAGGAAATGTCTGTCAAATGGAACAGAAAGGGCGGACAGCACAGCCTTCGGTCATCAGCTTCACCAGTTAAGCACAGTGGCAGCTTCCCATTTTAGTCAGTCTGTCATTTTGTAATCATACAGCAATTAACTAAGCAGCTTTAATCTCTTAAGGGCATTTTTCTTTTAGGGAATACGAAAAACACAGAAGGCATTCATCACCAGTGCTTCCTCCAGGCAAAATTTTTAAAAATTTTAAAATAAATGAAGCCACCTACAAAAGGTTTTCCTGGGAAGCCTCAGCCAAGAAGAATTAACCTTTCAAAAAGAGGCAATTATATAAAAGGAGCCAGGGGCTGGATGCATAATGCCATGATTTGACACCAACCCAATAGGCCCAGATGCCTTCTTCCAGCAGATACAATCAATGGATCCTGAACGTGTTCCCAAAGTGTCTTTCCCACTCTTGAAAAAGGGCCGAGAGCCCCCTTCTCAGGGCACCACATTTCCTGGACTTCCCATCAGAAAGACCTCCATCCTCCAACCTCTCATAACTTCCCCTTTAATGAGAAAAAACACAGAATGCATATACACAAGGAACAGAGTTAGTAGAACATGGGAAATTTGTATGGTGAATCAGAGTCCAGTGATTGGTGAGAAATATGTTTCGTGAAATAGTGTATCTCTCATTCTAGCTCACAAACCCTCATCATCATTTTATTTTCCTTGTCTTTCCTTTTCTCCAAAGAATTCATGTCAACTCCATTTGTGACCAACTTCACAATCAAGCAAACAGGAGGGAAATTTTTCAGAAAGAAAAAGTGTTCAGGTTTTAGTTATTAAGTATGGGAAGGATCTTAAAATAGAGATAATACCTTAGTGGTTTTTTCCTCCTCCAAAGCCAAGCAGAATAAAGATTAAATCTCGTCCCTCCTTAACTTAACTGCTTGGCCTATATTTGAAGGACTACTGCTCAGCTGGAAATTTGGAAAACAACTGTCAATACCATTCTAGGCACCTCAGTAGGTACAAAGTGGGAAAGTCAGTCAGCTGGATCCAGCGTTTGGAATATTCCCTTAAGAAGAAGTAGTAGCTTTTTACTCTGCACCTGAAGCTAAAATTTGTTGCTACTGCTATGCAATTTCTTAAAACGAAAGTATTACTTTGGGGAAATATTTAAAATATATATCTTTTTCTATTAAAAATATTTCTTTTTCCCAAAACCAAAAATCAGTTCCAACTGAAAAGTATTTTTTCAAATTATTGGAGCTATAAAAAAAGATGGCAGGTGGAAAAATAAGTGTCTTTGCTATTACCATTGAGACTAGCCTTCCAATAATATTTACTAAAACCAGAAAGGAACTACATGAAACGGCAGTAACTTGTTTTCTCTAAGGGCGTTTAGTGGGTCACCGTCCCTGTCCTCTGCAGACCAGCGCCAGCTCTTCTATCTTGGGCACCAGCACACCCTCCAGCAGCCTTCGGAGGGTCTATGTTACTGGTGGGACCTAGAACTGAAGTGGTGTCAATATAAAGTAATGAGACTGATGTATGTCTTTTAAACATACATCTGCACGTGTACACGCACAGACACACAAAACACAGAATACACACATTCAGGTGAGTGACACTCCCCACCAAAGTAGTCACTGAGGAAGTTCCACATATCTCAATGATGACCAAAATGCTTACGACATCTCTGGAACTTCTCTTTGGGAACTGCCGATGAGCTGCACTAGAAAATGGCTCTGACTGCTTTCCAGCTGCACCTCACTTAGGACTCCAACCCTCTTGACAACCTACCTTCTCTTCCAGAGGCTTCAAATAGCTTCTGGCTAGTTTCAAACTCAAAATTCTCTTTCCCATAACCCCAAAAGATTAAAGATTTGCCCAGAGAAGAAGAAGGGCAAATCTCCTAAGAATCAAAAGAAGGTGATATAGTAAATCCCTAGTGACCTTGATCAGTGAGTCAGTATTCTGGATCTTAGCTTCTGCTTTAGGAAGAAGAGGAGGTTAGAATAGATGACCATTAAGGTCCCTTCCAGTTCTAACATTTTAGGAGTCGATGTTTCTAGACTTTGAAGACAGTTCCAGAAATGTTCTTGCCAACGGCAACATCATTGGAAAAACTATGCAGTATCCTGCTGGGACCATTCAAGGGGAACAACATACATTGGGATATATAAGCTCTGAAAGGTTTGTTAAAATGCCAGTCACATGACCTTATAGCAACAGCTCATACATGCACAGGGAATGCCAGCCCGTCTGAGATTCCCTAAAATCATATCTTAATCCCTATTCTCAATGAGCCCAGATGGGCAGAAGCACCAAGCACCACCAGGGATGCAAAAGACACATGGTGTCAGCTGCTAAGGAAAATAAACCCCAAAGGTCCATGGGACTGAATTTACCAGCTGCATCCAGCTAGATACCTTGTTTCCATAGTATGGAGTTTCAGCATTGTTCTTGCCTGACTTCTGGGCAAATTTTTTTGATTTTAGATCAACATTGCAGATAACCCTTGGCCATGTGGACAGTAATAATGAAGTCCAATTGTAATTTATCTCACAGAGTGGAACCCTCCAGGAAAACAGAAGGCTATCAACTGTGGGGGCGGGCATAACTGCACAGTCTATCTTTATACTTCTAGTTAGTATCTATTATCTGCATGATCAGTATGCAATGCCCAGCCACCTTTCCCTAGGCTCCCCTGGCATGCCCTTGGGTTGCAGCCCATTATGGCAGCCTGTTTGTGTGGAAAATCCATGGGATTTGTTGTTGGGAGACCCAGCAGTCAGTCTGGGCTATGCCACTTAGTAGTTGAGAGAACTTGAGCATCTGCATGGCAGTCTCACTATCTAAAAATGGAGCTAATACCACTTACATGTTAGGTCTCCTGGGAAGACCAAATTAAACAATGACTGCACATGTCAACTATATAGCATTAATCAAATATTTTTTAAACAGGGACTCTAAATTAACTTTCGTAGAAGCATAAACTCAACTGATTTCATTAGGTATATTTACTTGTGGTAAGGGTAAGGAGACAGGGGAACATAATCTTCTTAGATCTGCCAAAGAACTACACTGTTCGACTTTTGAAAAAGATGGAACTAATTTTTATCTGCAAGACTGATTTAAAACCACACCCTGTTGAAAGAAGTCAGGAGGTCTGTCGGTTTGAGAAGGTATCCCCTCTTTCCTCTACCATTTCTAACTCTGGCGATTGTGCTCCTGAATCTCATTCCAAGTGGGTGCTGCCAGATTTGGCCCAGAAGCCCTCAGGGGTGGGTCACTTGAGGGGTGAGGAGTGCTTCTGGTGCGGGTCACAGGGAGGCAGAGACACGGTTCCCTTAGATATGGACTGCAAAGGCCCTGGAACCTTTCAGAACCATATCAGACAGTGTTTTGCCATTAAAAGAAACCCAAAGTGAGAACACTCAGCTCTTCAGAATAAATGATCAAGCCCAAAGACTTCTTAAAAATAGGAACACTGTTCATTAGGTGCTACTTGGCTCCAGCCACGTTGCTGGACCGTAAGAGATACTGATCCACGCTTCCTTTCCGCCGACTCACAGTCCGCCTCTCATTGTCAAACATGCGTTGCAACTGCAGAGCCAGCTGTCGGTCCTCTTCCTCTTGCTGCAGTTTCTGCTCCATCTCTCGCAGTGCCGGATCTGTCGGGGCCAGACCCAGCTCACCACTGCTTTGTCGCAGTTTCTTAAGGGAGCCATTTTGTTCCAAGTGCTTAGTCTTACAGTGTCTTTTCCGGCCCCGACGCAAGGAAGGGAGTGACTCCTCACCTAGGTTGTCTGCCAGAACACCGTTAGGCAGATCAAAATGATTCACTGTCTTCAGCTGTTTCTTTGTTTTGAGGACCCCACCCAAAACACTGTTTTTGGGCAGCACTGAATTAACTGTTGAGATCTTCATGGCTGTACTTACACAGGTTTTTTCTAACTTGGCATTTGGGGTTGACCCTGACCCTTCAAACTGCTCTCTCTCCAAAGATGTCCCACTGGCTCCCACTTTGAGTTCTGAAGAAGAGCAGGTTTCCAATGAGATCTCAGTGCTCCTTTTACTATCACTGCCCTGTTCTGTTTTTGTTTGGCTAACAGAGGGGAAATAATCAAGGTCAGTGGGGTTGGGCCCAGTATACTCAGAGAGTACTTGCCCACTGGACAGTCTTGTATTTAAAGCCGGAAGTGGCTTCTCTTTGTTAGAATGGATAACCTCAGAGACTGGGAAGTCTTCCCCCGTTTCTGGAGCCAGGGAGGTGAGGGTGGCTTTTGAAAGGGTCTTTTTGATTTGCCGCTCCTGAAAGATCTGTTCCCACTTTTTGAGGATCCGTGGACTGGCCTCATAAGAAGTCTGCTTCTGCAGGCTTCTGTTTAGGTTGCGGGGAGTTGATTTGATGATGAGGGGACTTAGCACGCGGCCGTCAGGGAGTCTCTTGGGAGGAGTACATGGTGAGCAGACAATGGGCTTGAAATGGTTTAGTTCTTCAGAGATGCTGTCATTGCTCTCAGGGCTGATGGAGCGCTCTGGCTTATGCAGGGAAGCCAAGGATGGGAGGGAGCTGAAGGGTAGACGCTTTTCGATGGTCAAATCAGGGGCTGAGAGGCAGCGGTTGTTTTGAGTGGACAAGAGAACACCAATGATGGGGTTGGAGGCAGGGGTCATAGTTGTGACCTGAAAGAGATTAAAAAGATTATACATACATACATATATATATATATTTTTTCTTGATAATTCCTTCATGATGGTAGAGGGATAGGGAGGGGAATGGTAAGAAACAGGATAAAGGGTGATGTGAGCCTGATAGGGAAAATCCCTAACCTAGAATGCACACCATTTGCAGAAATTCCTACACATTTGAAACAATACAACTGAAAATGTATAGGAAAAAAACATCATCTAGAACTTTGAAAAAGGTTCCATTGGCCCTCATTCCACCCATCTGGCTACTAATTCAAACTCTAATTCCTTCACATCTGTTTGCAAAATTCCCCAACATAACTAGTATGCCTAGGACCCATTCTGCCTCTTCTCATCTGGAATAGTTACGGGATGGGACTAGAAAGCCCAGAAGCCTATGTGAGGTATACTTTGGCTTTGCTGGTTGGGGCTGCTCTGAGTCTGCTCTTCGCTCTGTCCTGAGCAGTGTCACTGCAGCTTTGACTCCTTTCCACCTTGGAATTCAGGTTCCTAAAAAAGAATAAATAAAAGACAAATAGTCAAAAGTAGTCCATATGCTAGCTAAGGCAAAAGAATAACAACTCTTCTGTGCTTTCAAAGCCACTCACCAAGAAAGACAATTCCCTTGGGAAGATACAATAGAAAATGAGTTAATTTATTAACAAAACACATTCTAAGAACAAATGCTGTCAAAAGAGAAAGAGTTCTCCAGAAAGGACATTGGTTTAAGCCTTTGTTTCCAAGTAGACCCTGCATAAATGACGCAAGACCAATGGCTGTCTTGCTCAAGCTTAGAGAGATGTAGGGGTACTTCGCCAGCCTTAATAGGGTGAAGAAAGGGTTAAATTACCTTACAAACAACAAACTTTTTCCTTTTATGAGGCCCAGACCTCTCCTCAAGCAATCTAAATCAGCCATGAAACACATACTTAAGTACTTACAAAAATGCATAGCAGTACACTAGATTTTTATGTAGGGAGTCAAAATTAAATGTAGTCTCTTCTCCCTTGATCCATTAAATTTGAGCTTCCAAAGGCCTAAATCCTGGTGATTTAAGAGACTTCAAGAACACATGATTATTTAATCTTATGCATGAATTACGTTATGACTTTGCAACCCAAACCAAAACCCACAGAAGCAGTATTCTAACATTAATCTTACTGCGTAAGAATTATGTGCAGGTGACTGTCATTTGCTCCAGAGACTGTAAACAGGGGGTCTTGATTATCTTATTACTCACCTTTGTTTCCTACTCTCCAACTTTTGCCTAATAGACACCTCGTGAGAAAAATGCTTTTACGAATGTTTGCCACTGATATTTCACCTGTGCTATAATTCTATTCAACAAGCTTTTATTACACACTTACTATAAGTCAGTCACCAATGAGCACTATCTAGACGCTGGGAATAAATACAAAGGAGAATGAGATACAATCTAGGTCTTCAAGGAATCAGAGTCCAGTTGGGCAGACAAATAAATATTACAGTATGATACAGTGAAATGTTACAACAAAAAAAGTATGCCTAAGAGACAGAATGGCATAAGAGAGAGTTATTAATTACCTGGGATGGAGTGAGAATGGGGTTGGGAAAGACTTCCTGAGGCATATGTATTTTTAAGGATAAATAAGAATTTGCCAGAAGTCAAGGTGGACACATGGCCATGCAGATGATCCCAAACAGAAATTACTTCCTTGAATGATTCTATTTAGCTTTGAAATGGAACACATCGTATCTACTCCTTTGTAGCAAAAGATTTACATTTAATGTTTTACCATGCCAGGATTAGCTCAGAGAAAACTTATAAAGGAGGTAATAAGGCACATTCCCAGGGTGCTGCCTCTCTTCTCCCTACATCTCTAGCAAAACCTGCCCTACCTACCCACAATGGCTTCCATTCCAGAATTTCTGTATTATTCCTCCCATTCGAAACTCTCTCATCCTATGTCTGCTGGTCACATCACCCTCCTAGATGGCTCCAATTTGATAATCTATATTATGGTATTAATAGGAGAAAGTGGTGGCCAACTTGCATCACATGTCTGCACTTAACCAAGAACATTCAACACTGAACCTCAACAAATAATGTGAGAGTTGTATTATCTACTGGGAGATGTATCTTAGAACAGGCAAGAAACATCAACATCATCCTGTAAAGGCAGGTGCTTAGATGTCAGCTTCATTTGTATTTTACCTAGAATAGTATCAAAATTCATTTGCATTCCAAGAACTCACACAAACTGTCATTGGTGTAAGCCACCTAGAAGTAAACTGGATGGCAGATTAAAATGCTGAGGTGAATAACATATACTTTGGGTCAGGACGAATGAATATAGAGCTGAAAAAGACAGCATTATCATTTCAAATATATGACTTGTTTGGCATGATTCCATTGGAGAAACAAGTAGACACTTAGAGGAAAAGGTTTTCTGATCAACATAAGAAAGAACTTTGTAACTTTCAATAGTCAGAGCTGTTTACTGATAGCTACCTTGGAAGGTACTGAGCTCCATGTCATTACAGGTATTCAAACTGAAGCTGGACCTATACTTTAGGGTCCAAACCTTCCATAATTAATATAATTTTAAAAAACAGACTATGAGTCCATTTTGTCAGTAGTAACCAAGTCAAATTTAAAGACACTGGTTACATGCCTAAGTTATCAGATGTACAAATGACGCCTATCTTTTGCTGGGGAGAACCTCTTCACATGCCCCCTAAATTCCACTTTGGCGAAAGAAAAGGCCCAGGGAGGAAACTCACACTTGCAGCACTCAAGCATACAACAAGAACACCCAAAGTAGTTTCTGACAATCTAAAATCTTTTTGGTAAACCTGAGTATGGCTGAAACTGTCACTGTCTTTCCCATTCATGTGGTCAGCAGAATTTACTGAGTACCAACTCTGTACAAAGTACTAGAGACAGATTGATGAAAAGATAATCTTAACCCACAGGAGCATGCAGTCACTGAAGTCTACCACACCATAGTACAAAAGTGCTATAAGAGAGCAGTAACTAGACAGCTAAACTCTCCAAGTGTTTTCTTCTAAAAGTTTTATAGCTTTAGCTTTTTCTGGGGGAAGGGTGGTAGATTGCCCCAAGCTAACATCCGTTGCCAATCTTCCTCTTTTTCACTTGAGGAAGATTGTCCCTGAGCTAACATCTCTGCCAATCTTTCTTTATTTTGTATGTGGGATGCTGCCACAGGGTAGCTTGATGAATGGTGTATAGGTTAGGTCGGCGCCTGGGATCTGAACCTGCTAACCCTGGGTGGCTGAAGTGGAGCATGCAAACAACCACTACGCACTGGGCCGGCCCAGTTTTAGCCCTTATATTCAGGTATCTGATCCATTTTGACTTAATTTTTGTATATGGTGTGAGGTTGGGGTCCAACTTTATTCTTTGGCAAGTGGATATCCAGGTATCCCAGCACCGTATGTGAAGAGACTATTCTTTCCCTCACTGAATGGTCTTGGCATCCTTTTTGAAAAGCAACTGACCATAGATGTATGGGTTTATTTCTGGAGTTTCAATTCTATTCCACTGATGAATATATCTACCCTTGTTTCAGATACACAATCTTTTGATTGCTCTAGCTTTGCAGTAAGTTTTGAAATCAGGTGAGTTTTCCACCTTTGTTCTTTTTCAAAAATGTCTTGGCTATTTGGGATCCTTTGCAATTCCATATGTGAATTTTAGTATGAGTTTGTTCATTTCTACAAAAAAGGAGGTTGGAATTTTAATAGATATTGCAATAAATCTGTAAAACAAGTTGGGGAGTATTGCCATCTTAACAATATTAGTCCTCTAATCCATGAGCACATGTCTTTCCCTTTATTTAGGTCTTCTTTAATTTCTTTCAACAATGTTTTGTAGTTTTGAGTGTACAAGTCTTACATCTGCTTAGTTAAGTTTATTCATAACTATTCTATTCTTTTTGATGCTATTATAAATGGAATTGCTTTCCTAATTACATTTTCAGATTTGTTCATTGCTAGTGTATAGAAACGCAACTGATTTTTGTGTGGTGATCTTGTATGCTGTAACTTTGCTAAATTCGTTTGTTAGGTCTAATAAGGTTTTTTATGAATTTTTTAAGACTTCTTATGAATAATATGCCATCTGTGAATAGAGATAGTTTTACTTCTTCCTTTGCAATCTTTTTTTCCAGCTTTACTGAGATATAATTGACATATGATATTATGTAAGTTTAAGGTGTACAATGTGTTGATTTGATATACCTATATATTGCGAAATGATTACCACAGTAAGGATAGTTAACACCTCCATCACCTCACATAATTACCATTTCTTTTTTTGTAGCGAGATCATTTAACATTCACTGTCTTAGCAACTTTCAAGTATTTAATACAGTACTGTTAACTATAATCACCATGCTGTATATTAGATGCCCAGAACTTATTCATCTTATAACTGGAAGTCTGTACCCCTTGACCAACATCTCCCCATTTCCCCCACTCCCTGGAAACCACCATTCTACTCTCTGTTTTTATGAGTTTGGCTTTTTAAGATTCTCCGTATAAGTGATATCACACAGTACCTGTCCTTCTCAGACTTTTCTTTTTTAAAGATTGGCACGTGAGCTAATAACTGTTGCCAATCTTCTTTTTTTCCCCCCTTCTTCTTCTCCCCAAAGCCCCCCATACATAGTTGCGTATTCTAGTTGTGAGTGCCTCTGGTTGTGCTATGTGGGATGCGGCCTCAGCATGGCCTGATGAGCAGTGCCATGTCCGTGCCCAGGATCCAAACTGGCGAAACCCTGGGCTGCTGAAGCGGAGTGTGTGAACTTAACCACTGGGCCACAGGCCGACCCCCTCTCTGATTTATTTCGCTTAGCATAGTGCCCTCAAGGTCCACCCATGTTGTTGCACATGGCAGGATTTTCTTCTTTCTCATGGCTGAATGATATTCCACTATACACATATAACATATTTTCTTTACCCATTCATCCATGGATGTACACTTAAGATTGTTTCCACACCTTGGCTATTGTGAATAATTCTGCAATCAACATGGAAATGCAACAATCTTTTCAAGATCCCAATTTCATTTCCTTCCAATATATACCCAGAAGTGGGATTGCTGGATCATATGGTAGTTCTATTTTCAGTTTTTTGAGGAACCTCCATACTGTTTTTCATAGTGGCTGTACCAGCTTACATTCCCACCAATAGAGCACAAGGGTTCCCTTTTCTCCACACCCTTGCATATTAAGCTGACCATGTATGCATGAGTTTATTTTTGGGCTCTCAATTGTTTCATTAGTCTATGTGTCTATTTTTATGGCAGTGCCATACTGTTTTGATTATTATAGCTTTCTAGTATAGTTTGAAATCAGGAAGTGTGTTGCCTTCAGCTTTGTTCTTTCTCAGGGTTGTTTTGGCTATTTGAGGTCTTTTGTGGTTCCATAAAAATTTTAGGATTGTTTTTGCTATTTCTGTGAAAAATGCCATTGGAATTTTGATAGGGATTGCATTGAATCTAGATGGCTTTGAGTAGTATGGGTTTTTTAATATTAATTCCTCTGATCCATGAACACGGCATATCTTTCCATTTGTTGGTATCTTCTTCAATTTTTTTTAAAAATCAAAGTCATAGTTTTCAGTGTACAGAACTTTCACCTCCTTGGTTAAATTTACTCCTAAGTGTTTTATTGTTTTTGATGCTGTTGTGAATGGGGTTGTTTTCTTTATTTATTTTTCAAATATTTCATTGTTAGTGTGTAGAAACACACCTGATTTCTGTATGTTGATTTTGTATCCTGCGACATCTAAATTCATTGATTGGCTCTAAGAGTTTTTTGATAGAGTCTTTAGGGTCTTCTATATATAAGATCATATTATCAGCAAACAATGACAATTTTACTTCTTTTCCAATTTAGATGCCTGTTGGTTTTTTTTATCTTAGTCTGACTGCTCTGGCCAGGACTTCCAGTACCATGTTGAATAGAAGTGGTAAGAGTGGGCACTCTCATCTTGTTCTTGATCCTAGAGGAAAATCTTGAGTGTGGCATTCGCTCTGGGTTTGTCATATATGGACTTTATTACGGTGAAGTATGTTCCTTCTATACCCAATTTGCTGAGAGTTTTATTATGAAAGGATGTATTTTGTTGAATCTTTTTCTGCATCCATTGAGATGACCATATGATTTTTATCTTTCATTCTATTAATGTGGTGTATCACATTTATTGATTTGCGTGTTGAACCATCCTTGCAACCCAGTGATACATCCCACTTGATCATGTGTATGATCCTTCTAATGTGCTGTTAAATTCAGTTTGCTAATATTTTGTTGAGAATTTTTGTATCTGTATTCATCAGTTTTCTTTTCTTGTAGTGTCCTTATCTGGCTTTGGTATCAGAGTAATGTTAGCCTCATAAATTGAGTTTGGGAGTGTTCTCTCCTCTACAAATTTTTGGAAGAGTTTGAGAAGGATTAGCATTAATTCTTCTATAAATGTTTGGTAGAATTCACCAGGGAAACCATCTGGTCCTGGACTTTTCTTTATTGGGAGGTATTTTATTACTGATTCAATCTCCTTACTCATTACTGGTCTGTTCAGATTTTCTATTTCTTCATGATTCAGTCTTCGTAGTTGTATATTTCTAGGAATTTATCCATTTCTTCTAGGTTATCCAATTTGATGGCATATAACATTCAAAGTAATCTCTTATGATTCTTTGTATTTCTGTGGTATCAGTTGTGATGTCTCCTCTTGCACTTCTGATTTTATTTATTTGAGTCTTTTCTCTCTTTTTCTTAGCTAGCCTAGCTAAAGGTTTGTCAACTTTGTTTATGTCTTCAAAAAACCAGCTCTTGGTTTCATTGACCTTTTCTATGGTCTTTCTGGTATCCATTTATTTCTATTTTGATCTTTGTTATTTCCCTCTTCTGCAACCTTGGACTTAGTTTTCTAGTTCCTTGAGGTGTAAAGTTCACTTGTTTATTTGAGATCTTTCTTTTTTCTTAATGTAGGTGTTTATCACTATATACTTCCCTCTTAGAATTGCTTTTGCTGCATCCCATAAGTTTTGGTATGTTGTGTCTCCATTTTCATTTGTTTCAAGATACTATTGATTTCCCTTTTGATTTGTTCTTTGATCCATTGGTTGTTCAGGAGCATGCTGTTTAATTTCCCCATATCTGTGAATTTCCCACTTTTCCTCATGTTATTGATCTCTAGTTTCATATGATTGTGGTCAGAAAAGATACTTTGGTATGCTTTCAATCTTCTTAAATTTGCTAAGACTTGTTTTGTGACCTACATGATCTATCCTGGAGAATGCTCCATGTGCCCTTGAGAAGAATGTGTATTTTGCTGCAGTTGGACGGAAACTTCTGTATATGTGTATTAGGTCCATTTGGTCTAAAGTATAGTTCAACACTAACATTTCTTTATTGGTTTTCTGTATGGATGATCTATCCGTTGTTGAAGATAAGGTACTGAAGTCCTCAACTGTTATTGTATTGTTGTCTATTTCTCCTCTCAGATCTATTAGTACTTGTTTAATATATTTAGGTGCTCCAATGTTGGGTACATATATATTTATGACTGTGATATTCTCTTGATGAATTGACTCCTTTATTATATAACGACCTTCTTTGTCTCTTGTTACCATTTTTGGCTTAAAGTCTATTTTGTCTGAAATAAGAATTAGCTACTCCTGCTCTCTTTTGGTTTTCACTTACATGGAATATCTTTTTTCATCCCTTCACTTTGAGCCTATGTATGTCCTTAAAGCTGAAGTGAGTCTCTTGTAGGCAGCATATAATTGGGTCTTATTTTTTTTATCTATCCAGCCACTCCATGCCCTTTGATTGGAGAACTTGATCTATTTACATTTAGAGTAATTATTCATAGGTAAGGACTTACAAATGCCAACTTAGCCATTGTTTTCTAGCTGTTTTGTAGTTTCTTTCATCCTTTATGCCTGTCTTACGGCCTTCCTTTGTGAACTGATGATTTTCCATAGTGGTATGCTTTGAGTCCCTTCTCTTTATTTTTTGGGAACTGACCATAGGTTTTTTTTGCTTTGTGGTTACCATGAGGCTTACATAAAACATCTTATAGATATAACAGTCTATTTTATACTGATAAGAACTTTGATCACATAAAAAACTTTACGCTTTTACCTTTTTATATTGTGTACTCACTAATTATTTTAGCTATAGTTATTTGTAATACTCTCGTCCTTTAACCTTTATAGTGGTTAAGTGGTTAACACACTACCATCTTACAGTATTAGAGTACAGCCAGTCCCTAACTTACAATGGTTGGATTTATAATTTTTCAACTTTATGATGGTGTGAAAGCAATATGCATTCAGTAGAAACCAAATTTCAGATTTTGAACGTTGATCTTTTCCCGGGCTAGTGATATGTAGCACAATACTCTCCCCTGATGCTGGACAATGGCTGCGAGCTGCAGCTCCCAGTCAGCCACGCAATCATGAGGGTAAACAACTGATACACTTACACCCATTCTGTACATATACAACCATTCTGTTGTTCACTTTCAGTACAGTATTCAATAAATTACAAGAGATATTCAACACTTTATTATAAAATAAGCTTTGTGTTAGATTATTTCACCCAACTGTAGGATAACGTAAGTGTTCCAAACACAATTAAAGTAGACTAGGCTAAGGTGTGATGTTTAGTAGGTTAAGTTTACTAAATGCATTTTCAATTTATGATATATTCAACTTGCAATGGGGTTATCAGGATGTAACCCCATCATAAGTCGACAAAGCTCTGTATTCTTTTTTTTAATTGGCACCTGGGCTAACAACTGTTGCCAATCTTTTTTTTTTTTTTCTGCTTTATCTCCCCCAACCCCCCGGTACATAGTTGTATATCTTAGTTGCAGGTCCTTCTAGTTGTGGGATGTGGGACACCACCTCAACATGGCCTGACGAGCGGTACCGTGTCCGCACCCAGGATCCAAACCCTAGGCTGCCGCAGCGGAGTGCGTGAACTTAACCACTCGGCCACAGAGCCGGCCCCAAGATCTGTATTCTTAATATGACTATATACCTACCTTTACCAGTGCATTGCATATTTTCATGTTACTAATTAGCATCATTTTGTTTCAGCTTGAAGAACTTCTTTCAGCATTTCTCATAAGGCAGGTCTAGTGGTGATGAACTCCCTCAGCTTTTGTTTATCTGGGAAAGAAAGTCTTTCTCTCCTTCATTTCTCAAGGGCAACTTTACTGGATTGAGTATTCTTGGTTTGCAGTTTTTTTCTTTCAGCACTTTGAATATATCATCCCACTCTACTGGCCTGTAATGTTTCTGCTGAGAATTCTGCTGAGAGTCTTATGGGGGTTCCCTTGTAAGTTACAAGCCTCTTTTCTTTTGCTGCTTTTAAGATACTCACTTATCTTTTATTTTTGACAGTTTTATGGTAGTGTGTCTTAGAGATGATCTCTTTGAATTTGTTTAGTGACCTATGAGCTTCACGAACTTAGATATTCAAATCTCCCTCTAGATTTGAGAAATTCTCAGCTCTTATTTCTTTAAGTAACCTTTCTGTTCCCTTCTCTCTCTCCCTCTCTTCTCCTTCTGGAACTCCAATAATTTGCAAATTGTTTCTTTTGATGGTATCCCATAGATCATGTAGGCTTTCTTCACTCTTTTTCTTTTCTTTTTCTGCTGAGGAAGATTTACCCTGAGCTAACATCCACCAAGAATCTTCCTCTTTTTTAGTATGTGGGCCACTACCACAGCATAGCTGCTAACAGACGAGTGGTGTAGGTCTGCACCCGGGAACTGAACCTGGGCCACCAAAGCAGAGCACGCTGAACTTAACCACTAGGCCACTGGGCCTGGCCCTCTTCACTCTTTTTCATTTGTCTTTCTTCTGCTTGATCCACTCTGCTGTTGATGCTCTCTATTGCATTTTTCTTTTCATTCTTTGTATTACTCAGCTCCAAAACTGGTTCTTTTTAATGATTTTTATCTCTTTGTTAAACTTTTCATTTTTTTATGTGTTGTGTTCCTGGTTTCATTGAATTGTTTTCCTGTGTTTTCTTGTGGCTCACTGAGCTTCCTTAAAATAGCTATTTTGAAGTCTTTACTGGGTAAATTGTAGATTTCAACATATTTCAGATCTGTTACTGGAAAATTATCATAATTCTTTGATGGTGTCATGTTTCTTTGATTTTTCATGTTCCTTTAAGTTTTGCATCGCTGTCTTCACATTTCAACTGGCAGTCACCTCCTCCAGTCTTTACTAACTGCCTTCAGGAGAGAAATACCTTCCATCAGCCCTGGTAGGGATTCTAAGGCTTTCTCAGACCTTCAATGAATACACCTACTACTTGCTACTTGCTCCCTCTTGTGGCAGAATTCTAAAGCTTGTATGTCTTCTCTTGATCCTGCAACACACTAGGCTGAATTTTTGCCTTCAAAACAGCCTCCCTTTTGCCTTCCTAAGGGTGGCACTATAGCTCTAGTTTGTGAATTCTCCCTTGCCCACAGATTCTAGCTGACTTTCTATGCATACTCACTAGCTATCTGCCAAAACTCACTCTCATTGCCACAGGGAGTATGCACAGGGAGCCAGCCACAGGGTGGAGGTGTGTGTGAGTGAGGCATGCAAAGTGCTAAGAGTGACTGTGAGCCAGCTGAGAGGATCTGTGGGCAAGGCATCCCCAGTGATTTGTGGGCAGGCTTCTGGATGGAGTCTGTGATGTAGTCAGTAGGATCCTAATCCATTTAGGATTAGAGTCCTATTGCCACTCTCCTAGTCTCTTCCTTCCCCTCAGTCATGCAGCTCATGATTCAGTAATCTTGATGAAGCAGAAGAGAAATGGGCTTCTTTGGCAGGGTCCCACACAGCAAGGGAAGCCAGGTGCTCACTCACATGCTCTCATTTTCTCCTGCAGGGGAAACCATGGGTCAGGAAGATCTCTCTTGGCCCTGAGCTGTGCTGCCTTGGGGAAGGGGTGATGCAGAAAAAGTCAAGTTTTTCCCCTTACCCTCTCAAATGTGTCAAAATTCTTCTTTTTTTTTTTTTTTTTTTGTTCCAATGGTATGCTGGAACTATATTCATGAGGGATATTGGTCTGTAGTTTTCTTCTCTTGTGATGTCTTCATCTGGCTTTGGTATAAGGGTAATACTGACCTCAAAGAATGAATGAGTTGGGAAGTGTTCACTCCTCTTCTAATTTTTGGAAGGATTCACGTTAATTGTCCTTTAAATGTCTAGCAGAAACACCAGTAAAGTCATCTGATCTTGCGCTTTTCTTTGTTGAATGTTTTTTGATTACTGGTTCAACCTCTTCACTTGTTATAAGTCTATTCAGATTTTCTATTTCTTCTTGAGTTAGTTTCGGTACTCTGTGTGTTTCTAGGAATTTGTCCATTTCATCTAGGTTATCTAATCTGTTGGCATAAAATTGTTCATAATATTCTTTTATTATTCTTTTATAATCGTCTTTATCTCTATAAGGTCAGTAGTAATATCCCCACTTTCCTTCCTGATTTTAATAATTTGAGTGTTCTTTTTTCCTTGATGAGTTTAGCTAAAGGTTTGTCAATTTTGTTGATCTTTTCAAAGAACCAACTTTTGGTTTCATTGATTCTATTTTTCTACTCTCTATTTCATTTATCTTCACTGTAATCTTTACTAATTCTTTCCTTTTGCTTGATGTGAGTTTAGTGTACTCTTCTTTTTCTAATTCCTTAAGGTAAAGAATTAGATTATTTAGGGGCCAGCCCTGTGGCCAAGTGGTTAAGTTTGTGCACTCCGCTTGGGCGGCCCAGGGTTTCCTCGGTTCGGATCCTGGGCGCAGACATGGCACCACTCACCAGGCCATGATGAGGCAGTGTCCCACATAGCACAACCAGAGGCACTCACAACTACAATATACAACTATGTACTGGGGGGCTTTGGGGAGAAGAAGAAGAGGGGGAGAAAAAAGATCGGCAACAGTTGTTAGCTCAGGTGCCAGTCTTTAAAAAAAAAAGAATTAGATTATTTATTTGAAATTTTTCTTCTTTTTAAATGTAGGCTTTTACAGCTAGAAATTTCCATCTAAGAACTGCTTTTACTGCATCCCATAAGTTTTGGTACATTGGTTTTCATTTTCATTCCTCTCAAGGTATTTTCTAATTTCTCTTGTGATTTCATTTTTTGACCCAATGGTTTTTTAAGAATGTGTTAATTTCCACATATTTGTGAATTTTCCTTATCTTACGGATTTCTGGCTTCATTCCACTGTGGTCAAAAAAGATATTTTGTATTATTCCAGTCTTTTTAAATTTACTGAGACTTGCTTTATGGTCTAAGATAGTCTATCCCATGTGCACTACAGTAGCATGTGTATTTCTGCTGTTATTGTGTAGAGTGCTCTATATATGTTAGTTCTAGTTGGTATACAGTATTGTTCAAGTCTTCTATATCCTTGTTTCTTTCATCTATATATTCTATCCATTACTGAAAGTGGGTGGTAAAGTCTCCAACTATTACTGTTAAAATGTCTATTACTCCTTCAATTCTGTCAGTTTTTGCTTCATATCTTTTACAGATCCATTATTAGGTGCATACGTGTTTACAATTGTTATATCTTCTTAATGGGTTGACCCTTTTATCATTATACAATGCCCATCTTCGTCTCTTGTTATAATTTTTGTCCTAAAGTCTATATTGTCTGATATTAGTCTAGCTACTCCAGTTCTCTTTTGCTCACTGTTTGCATGGAATATTCTTTTCTATCCTTTCACTTTCAAACTATTTCTGTCTTTGGATCTAAAGTGAGTCTCAGCATATATTTGGATCATATTTTAAAAAATCCATTCTGCCAATCTCTGCCTTTTAATTAGAGAGTTTAATTGATTTATATTTATTGTAATTAGTAATAAAGAAGGACTTACTTCTGCCATTTTGCTATTTGTTTTCTGTATGTCCTAATACCTTTGTTGTTCCTCAATTCCTCCATTAATGCTTTCTTTTGTGTTAGATATTTCCTAGTGTATCATTTTGATTCCTTTCTTATTTCTTTCACTATATATGTTTTAGGTATTTTCTTAGTGGTTGCCCTGGGAATTACAATCAACATCTTAATTTACAACAGTCTATTTCAAATTAATACCAACTTACTTTCAATAGCATACAAAAACTTTGTTCCTATGTAACTCTATCCCCTCCTTATGTGTTATTGTCACATGAAGAGTTACAAAAATCATAAATGCGATAATATTGTATAAACCATAAACATACAGATATTATTGGAGTATTTATTGTAGTATAGTCAGGTTAAGAGGCTTCACAATGCTGGCTGAGAATGGTCAAGAGCAGTGAATAATGTTCTTAGAACTGAAAGAGCTTAAATAATACCTGTGCTAAAAAACAGAGGAAGTAACTACTCCTCCCACCTGTATGCACATCCATTTCTGTAACCTGAAATCCTCACACAGTGCCTGGCATAGAGTGTATATATTCAATAAATTTATTATAAATGAATAAAAATATGTACAGAAATGCCTCTTTTCTCCTTAAGGAGAGGAAAGAAAACTTCAACATCTATTAGGAATCTATTACCTATCAGGCACTGTGCCAAGTGTGTTTTAAATATCTCATGTAATCCATACAGAAACCCTATGAGATAAGTATCATCCTCCTCAATTTACAGACAAAGAACTGAGGGAAGTGATCTTTCCAAGGTCACAGAGCTGAAGCCAAAATTTAAACCTATATCATGATTCTAAGGACGGTGCTCTTTCTACCACAGCATACTGATCTCACGTTCTACTCTACTCTGCCATAGAACAGACTCAGCACATTTAGGGAAGCTCTCTCTTCCAAACACATAATGAAGTCATAAACAAGAGAAAGCAGCATCGTCTGAAAGGAACTGGCTTAAAATTTTCACTGCCAAGAGACCAGATGGTTTCTGGGATATCTAGTTAGGCTAAAAATACCCACAACCACAATGCATCTAACTTACAAACAAAGAAAAGGAGGGACAGCCAATATAAATGTGCAGCTGGAAAGCTGAAAGATTTAATACTTATAAAACATTGCTTAAGGGGTTTTCAAATGGTAATACATGATATAAAACATCAGACAGCTCACGCTCTCAATTACTCACTCATCGTTCTGTCTCTCACATACCCACACCACATTAGTTTCTTAATCAAACCCTCAGGTCTGGAAGAGCTGAGTCCCACCAGGAAGCTGAAGGCTGGAGAGAACCTTCCTCCCAGCCCCTCGCCTGCGTGTGTGACTCCCCCCGCATCCCAACACATACTTGAATGAAACCAGCAGCTTCCTTAGGCCTAGTTTTAGCTGTCATGCACCCAGAAATAGGTAAGACTTTGTAACAATCCTTCCCTTATATATTTATATGATATTTATATGATGTGCACTTATATTTTTATGATCTGGGTTACCTGCCTTGTGTATACTAGTATTCTTTCTTTTTTTTAAGTGTACAACTTAATAGTTTTTAGTATATTCACAGAGTTATTTAACCATCACTACAATTTTAGAACACTTCCATCACCTCATAAAGAAACCTCATATCCTTTAGCTATCCCTCCTAAACTTCCCCTTCCCCTCCAGCCCTAAGCAACAACTGATCTACTTTTTATCTCTACATATTTACCTATTCTGGACATACACTAGTATTTGTTTGCTGATGGGGAGGAACACTGTTTTCACAGCTGTATTTCGAAAGGCCTAGCATAATGCAGAAGGATTTGAGTTCCCTCAAACAGCAGGATAACTGGACAGCTTCTTACCCACCTCTGTAGCTACCTTGTATCTTTTTAGAACAAGGCAGGGCATAAATTATTAAACAAAGGAAGGCAGTTTTCTGTTGCAAAGGTAGATCATTTCAAGACAAAGATCCAAGGGCAGGGCCTTTGGTCACAGGGTTCTCACAATGGTTTGATAGAAAGAGCACAGGTTTGGAGTCAAGAGAGACCTGAGTTCCAATTCCATCTGTCACTCTACTGAGGTAAGAAGTTCTTGGGTGAGTTACTTAACCTCTTTGAACTGCATTTTCCTTAGCTGTAAAATGGGAATAATATTGCAAGTCTTGTAGGATTAATGTGAGAACTAAATGAAATGAGGCATATTTAAAGTTCATCATGGCAGGAAGCACTGGGAAAAGGCTAGTTCCCCTGATGCTATCCCTCACCATCCCACCAGGCCCCTCTAAAAACTATCAGGATATTTTTCTTCTAATACAGCAGATATTACTGACACCTTAAAACCTACCACTCTCCTTAAGTTCCACATCACTTCTCCTTAAGCTATCTTCCTTTTCCAACCATATTCCATTACTTTTAACAGGACCTGACATCTTAATAACCAGCTCATCCACTTGATTTGTTTCAATTCCTTTATCCCTCCCCAGCACACACACACACACACACACACACAACCTGCCCCAGGCCATCATAAAGCCTTGTGGTTTCTTTTAACTCACTACCTCATCCTTCTCTTACAGTCTCCTCTCCCTCATGGTTACAGTTTGACTATTCCTCACCCACAACTTGCTATGTCTAATCTTTAGATTTTTATGGAAGTTTCTAACTGCCCTTACCCCTTTCTTTTCAGCCCTGGCCTCATTTCCCCCGCTCTTTAACACTCTGCTTTAAGCCACTTCTAAACACTTCAATTTTAGACGCAAAAAGAATCTTAAGAAATCATTCACTAAAACCCCCTGCCCAGCATGTAAGTAGGACATGACAACAAACCTGCATTTTACATACATGAGATAGAAGGAGGTCAACTGATTTCACTCAAGCTCACCCTGCCGCTTCGTCCCTAAAGCCTCCCCTAGACTAGCCTCCTCACCTCTCTGGCTCTGCCTCCTTCCATAAGAGCTAGTCCTCCAATATCATATCACTTATGTGTCTGTTTGGTGTCTGTTACCTGAAAGCGTCTGTATTTTCATTTGTTCATTTTAAGGAAGAGGGACACGTGTGCATATTGTAATTCACTCCAACACTGACTGGGCATGCATTTAACATTGCTCAGTCTCTGTCTATATCTCTCCTTACACACACACCTTATAGTAAGCACAGCCATTTCAGATATCTTTGGATGTGCCCCACTCTGAACCACAGACTCAGGCTTAAAATATCTGGACATCAGAAAACAATGTAACTAATTTCTACTTAATTAAGGCTTAACTACTACTCAGTGAAATACAGATTTTTCTTTTATAGAATCTATCAAAAGTATGATCATAAGCTATTGCTAATGCATTAGAAGGCTAAAGGCAACTTTATAGTATAAAAGCTCTATCAATGTGGTCACCAGACACCCTAAATCCCATATCTACCCTATGAAATCTAGTCTAAAAACCAGCCACCAGTCAATCAGTTCCTCCACAGCTCCTGCAGTCCTCCCTCCTAAAGACCCTACGCTGTAAGTTTGACAATCGATTCTGACAACACCCCAGTTTAACCTACCCACAGGCACAACACTTATTCCAACACTCCACAAGTATTTATTGAGCCTCTACTATGCGCCAGGCACTGTACTAAGCACTGCAAATATAATGGTGAACAAGATGTTGGCCCTGCTTGTAAAGGATTTTAAAGGCTAGTGGGAAGATGGGCAGAGGCAGCAGAGGGATCTATAAAAAGGTCATGAGGAATAATGGGGTAGAGTGGAAAGAGCCAAGAAACCTCAGTTCTAATTCAGTTTCCTACTACTCTAGTAGTCTAAGATTTGGCAAGCCATGTTCTCTCTCAGGGCTTTAGTCTCCTCAATCATAAAACAAAAGAATTAGATAAGACGAATTAGATATTCCTTTGGTGGTCTAGTGGTTAAGATCTGGTGCTCTTGCCACTATGGCCCAGGTTCGTTTCCCAGTTAGGGAACCACACCACCCGTCTACCAGTTGTCATACTGTGGCAGCTGCATGTTGCTGTGATGCTGAAAGCTGTGCCATCAATATTTCAAGTATCAGCAGGGCCATGCATGATGGACAGGTTTCAGTAGAGATTCCAAACTAGACAGACTAGGAAGAAGGACCTGGCCACCCATTTCCAAAAAATTGACCCTGAAAACCTTATGAATAGCAGTGGAGCACTGTCTGATGTCACATCATAAGAGAGGATGGCGCAGAAAGACTGGGCAGGGTTCCCCTGCCGGGAGTCAGAATGAACTCAATGGCACAAACAACAAAAGGTCCTTTTCAGCTTTAAGAGTCCACGTTCTAAAAGAAGATAAAATAGTGGCAGCAATACTCACCGAAGGCTTATCATGTGCCAGAAATCTTGCTAGGCACCATTTACTTAAGATACGGAATGGCAGTCCTGGTGTTACTGCATCATTTTTGTTTTTTAAGTTTTTTAAACTGGAAAGATTTGATTATATTTGTGTGTGTGTATTTATTTTTATGGTTATGCTCTATTTCCAAGAAGAATTTGAAGTGACTTACAGTAAAAATAAAGACTGTGCCTTAAGAGAAAGTAAAGACCACATTAAGTAATAAATATGGGAAGAGTATACCAAAAATTATTTTTTAAAAATTATAGGCCATTTGGAAAGCCATGATAACCGAATTGAAAACTTTGTCCTAATCCTAAACTTTCTGACAGCCAAAGCAAAGATGAAAACACAACTGGACACATAGGTCTTCGAAAAGACACCAGCTCAACAGAGAAAGATTTTTCAGGCTGAGCTTTTAGAAGAATTTGTTACCAGGTTTTTTGTTCAGTTCTAGTAGGGAAAAGGGAAATGAAGAGTGAAGGGAAATAAATTTAAACAAACCAGTTTTTCAGATATTTAAAAGTTTGACTTTATGATTATATATCTTATGGTTCAAGTTAATTTTTTTCAGTTAAGATATATTTTGTGATTAACTTAGAAAGGACCTTGGGTTAACTATTACGCTATCTGCCTATTTGAAAGAAGGTTCATTTTCAAAGGCCTGTAGAACTTCATTAATTGTGCTGCAAAGCCCTCTTTGCTTTGAATTTTTCAAATGAAAATAGACTGAGCTGCTGGCAAGACTCATAGCCAGAATCCACTGATGGATTCCTTCCTGAATAACCATCCTATCATGCCAACTCACTCTTAACCTCCATGCTTTTGAGTTTAAGAAAGTTTATAAAATAAATAAGTAAAACAAATGTAGATTCATTTGATTTAAATACAGTTATGAAAACTTTAAAAGCTTTTACATATGAACTCTCTTTAGGAAAGAACTTGTAGAGATAACCTCTTCTTTTGTTGTTGTTTAACAGATAGAAAGACATGTATCTGAAATATCCAAAAAATATTGACGGTGCTAATTCCTTTTTTTTAATTGTGGTAAAATATATAGAACATAAAAATTACCATTTTAACTGTTCTAAGTTTACGGTCACATTGAGTTGCAACCATTGCCACGCTAATTCTTTTTTAATATATCCATATGCTACATCTCATTGCTAGCACTAACAACTCCATATTGCTTTCCTAAATATCATTTGGAACTGAAACTTAATATTTTCTTATCTAAGAAAAAAAGTTTGTCGACTAAATAAGAGATGCAATTCACCATATTACCATAACAGATTTTCCAACCTAAGGTTTCATTTCCATGACATGAGCAAACTATTTCCTAATGTGATAACCCTACAAACCAAATCCAATTAATTGTTTTAGTAACTTTACTAATAATTGAACTCAGCCAACAGCCTTGGATATTTGGAAAAAATGAATGCTGAGATCCAGATATGTGTAACACCAATTACAAACATTTCTTAACAGTAAAATGTTAAGTGAATATTTTCCTATAAATTAGGAAATTGTGGCTCAATAATATAGGGTAAGGGCAAGAATGGGCCAAGGAGCAGGAAAAGAAGATACATTACAGATATTCCAGAGCCACACATAATCAAAAGCACACCCCTATGTATACACTTTACATTTTGCCCTTTAGAGAAGAATTTTCTAAGTTCCTTGCTAGGCATTTCTAAGTAATGAAATATTAACCTGTTACTCCCTTTAAAAGAATGAGTTACAAGGGTAGAGAGTGAAACTGGCAATAAGTAATTCACCTGTTCAATACCCACTCCAACTAATTGGGGCAATTTGGCCTTGGAATCCTATTTGGACTTTAATAAAAAACTTTTTCCAAGTCATTTCAAATTATGAGATATTAATTAACTAATCATAGATTGCCCAAAGCAACATTTATTTGTTTCGGGGAGTATTATTGTAACTTGATTGGAATGAATGATACGATCTTTTTCTCTTTTCAGTAGATCCCTCTTATAATTGTTAAGATATGCCTGCTATAAATGGGGGGAAATCCATATACACAATCAACAGCTAACAACCCTTAGTCAAGCAATCTTGAATGTTTTAACTTTAGAGGGCATCTATAGTTCAAGCTTATATGCACAATTGCAAGAGTTTCATCTTCATCATAAATGGAAAGTACACTGGCTTACATCTTACTTATTGGGTCCTGATTACATCAATCAAGCCTAAGTGGCTACAATACAGTGGCCATTCAAGAAGTGTCAAATGGGCCTTCCTGGAAGAAGGAGTTACCATTTCCTAGAGAAGGGAGGCATTTAGGGGAAGGGGTGGTTTAGTGAATTTTACTCTCAGAAATAACAGAAAAATCAGACTGCTCCAAAAGAACATAGACAAAAAGGATTCAGATATAAAAACAACATCAGAAATCACAACAGTACATACTTTATAACATTCTTAAACTTAATAGCTTTTTTGGGTCATATTTATTAGTAACTAGCAATAAAAAACTTTAAGATAAAAAGGGTCCAGGTGTATGTTCAGAGGGGCAGCAAGGAAAGATCTACTTCACAGTGCTGCAGGGAAGGAAGAGAGAAACCCTAGAAATAAAGGTGAACAATACCACTTTTCGTTGTTTAAAAGACAACAAAATGGGTAAAGATTGTGTCCTTTCATCTTTATATTAAAACAGAAAGCATGGCGTGTAATAGCTGTTCACAAAATGCCTGTTGAATGAATTATGCCTTCCTAGCTTCCTTCTTCCATTTCTTCCTCCCTTCCTTTCTTCCTTCCTTCTATCTGTCTATCTACCCTTTCTTCTTTTTTCCCTTCCATCTAGCCCTTCAGTATTCCTCCATCATCCAACATCCATCCAATTCCTCCCTCCTTTCCTCTACAGGCCCTGCAAAGTCTAGAGGATCAAGAGATTCTTTGACAAGGGTCTTAAAAACTTTTCAGTTTGCCCTCTTGGAACCTATCTAAATATATTTTAGTTCTAGGCATTGAAAATAAAATCAACTCTGGCCTCACTTCCTACTAAGAGAGAAAAGTCCACTGAAAGAATCCATGAATATTGTCAGCTGAAGGCTTTGTTGTTTCCTCCTAGGATAGAAAGTTCACACTTTGCAGCAGAGCAATTAGCACAATCCTACCCAAAGGAAACTAGATATGGGTAAATTTTATTTTTCTTTAAAAATTCAGGTCAGCCCCTTGTCCCTAATCCATATTTGAAAACCAGTTCCCATCTCTTTTCCCAACTCCCCCTCCCCCAAAGTAGTTACAACAAACGCTTTTGCTCCCCCAGTCCTTTTTGTCTGCTACCCCAAAATGAAAGAACCATGACTGAATTCAGTATCAGCCTCTTACCCTGCCAAGAAAGCTAAGGAGTAGGAGTTGTTCTTGGAAACAAATGCCGAGCGATGTGTCTGTGTCATCTTGCCTCGTGAAGGTTCTTCATTCTCTGAATCTGAGAGACGTGCAGGACACTAGCAGGAGACAAGGAAGAAAAAAACTGTCCATTTGGGGTTCCCATGGAATCTCCCACAGCTATCGTTTCAAATCTATTACACGTCACTTCTCTCTCAGCTCCAATCTACGTTTCCAATTGCCTCCAGGAGATCCCAATCTGGATATCCCAAATGCAGCTCAAACTTAGTATATCCAAAATCAACTTACTATTTCTCTTCTCTAAGCCCCACTACCAACCCAGCAGAAGCCTCAAAATGTCATCTACAAAACTCTCCTTTCCCTTTCTTCGAAGGCATAACCAAATCGTATACAGGTTTTGATACCCCAACACCTCTGGATATTTCATTTCATTTACTCTTTATATTAGCCCTATAAAAAAAGGGATTATTACCTGTCTTTTACGGATGGCAAACTGAGGCTCAGAGTACAGTAGTTAATTTTCCCAGGATTGTAGAATTAATAAGCAGCTAATGCTAGTACTTAAATCCAGGGCGTCTGTCTCCAAACTGCCTCCATGTTGTTTCCACTCGACTCTACCCAACTCCTCAAACGTCTCTCAGATCTAACCCTTCCCACATATACTCACTGTCAGTGCCTTTCCTTTGATTCTCTCATCTTCTGCCTGGACTATTGCAATAATCTAATTACTGGTCTTGCTCTCTCCAGCCTTTCTTCCCTCCAATCCCCTCCATGCCATCAAGCACACAGACAGAATCCTGTCACTTTCCTGCTTAACAGTTGGTGACTTCAGGATAAAGTCTATGATACAATAATCTTCACAAACGAGACCCAACCTTCTTTCATAGTTTTTCTCCCATCAGCTCCCACCCAGGGAACTACCTGAGCCCTAGTACAACCCAACTACTTTCTACTTTCCACATGCACCATCACAGTTTTTCAAAACCTCTCTTCTTTTGGACCTGCTATATTCCCTTAGCCTGAAATTCCCCTTCCACATTCTCTGCCTATAAAATACTTATTGGCCGCCCACCCCGTGGCGTAGTGGATAAGTTTGGTGGGCTCCACTTTGGTGGCCCAGGTTCATGGGTTTGGATCCTGGCCACAGACCTACCACCACTCATCAGCCATGCTGTGGTGTCAACCCGCATATAAAGTGGAGGAAGACTGGCACCGATGTTAGCTCAGGGCTAATCTCCCTCAGCAAAAAAAATAAAATAGGGGCCAGCCCCATGGCTGAGTGGTTAAGTTCACGAGTTCTGCTTCGGCAGCCCAGGGTTCACCAGTTCAGATCCTAGGCGTGGACCTACACTCTGCTCATCAAGCCATGTTGTGGTGGCATCATACATAGAAGAACTAGAATGACCCACAACTAGGATATACAATTATGTACTGGGGCTTTGGGGAGAAAAAAAAAAAAAAAGAGGAAGATTGGCAATAGACGTTAGCTTAGGACCAGCTTAGGGCCAATCTTCCTCACCAAAAAGAATAGTAAAATTCTAAAAAAAAATAAAAATTTAAAAATATACTCATTGGCCTTTCAGAAGAATGTTAAATATTACTTTCTCTGCAAGAACTTCCAAATACCCCTACACTCAGCTTTTCCCATCTTAGAGATACTCATTCATTTACCTTCATTTTATTTTAGAGTCTCTTTTTGAGTCTTTCAATTTCCATTTGAATTTTTTTTTTACATGTGCCTTGTGCATACAACATATAGTGAGGATTTGCCTCTTGATTCAATATGAGCGTCTTCTTTTTAAGGGAAGCAACTAATCATACTGAACTGTAGCTTCTTATTTAGGAGTCTGTCTTCTGCTTTAGACAATAAACTCTGTGAGAATAAGTGACCATCTTTTCTTGAAAACTCTCAAACCATTATATAGCAGGTAAACGAAAACTATCTACTCATCTAATGATTAACCAGTTATCTAATGATCAAATGACTATCAGAGTTATAGACAGACGCATACAAGGCATCTTTTGGCTCAGAGTACCCTACATTTCTTAAATGTTTTGTTATTCTGGAGGCTGATAGGCACATACTTACAATACGCTATGTTTCTAAACAGTTAGCCTTTGAGAAAGAGTTGAAGGATTACAATTTACAGAGAAGCTTTTCAATTTTATAGGGCATTCCTCCTTAAAGAACCCTGTTGTACAAATCAATCACCAGAGAAACTTTAATACCACTAACCCATTATCAAATTTTATACAATATTCTCTTCACAACTCTGGGGAAAAAGAAAAAGCTTTGACATCAATAGACTCAACAGGAGCTAAATAATGGCAATTTCTGTTTATTTAGGTCTTAGACTATAGTCAATTCAGTACTAAATACAAGAATGCCCAAACCCCAACTCTATTACCTAGCTATCATTGTCACTGTGGGTTGGCTGCTTTATCTTTCTGAGCCTCAGTTTCCTCATCTATAAAATAAAGATTGCTGGAGCCAGCCCAGTGATGCAGTGGTTACGTTTACATGCTCTACTTCAGTGGCCCAAGGTTCACGGGTTCAGATCCTGGGTGTGGACTTACACGCTGCTCATCAAGCCATGCTGTGGTGGCGACCCACATACAAAATAGAGGAAGACTGGCATGGATGTTAGCTCAGGGCCAATCTTCCTCACCAAAATAAATAAATAAATATTGCTCCATCTACCACATAGATTGTGATAACCCATTAAAAGCACCTAGTAAATTAGCCAACAAGTAGTAAGTGCTCAACAAAACATAGATTTTGTTTGTATCAATTTAAATCCTATTAATCTTTTAAGAAAAAATTTTAGTATTATAATAATTGTTGAAAAATAAATTTACATTATTATAAATAATTATATAGACAAAAAGTACTCCCCCATCCCTCTATATTTCTACTCCCACAAAACTTAGAATCATAAGATAGGAAAATATTTACCTCTTATATTTCACTTTGGATAAAAATAAGCCTATAGCAGTATGGATTCCTAAAAATGGTATAAAACACGCATAATGAAATCCCTGAAGCAATATTTTAGAAAATGTTGTACCCCCAAAAATTAAAAGAATGATAATACCCAGAGTTGGCAAGAGTGTGAGGAAATTAGTTTAGTACTTTCATGTTCTAATGGTGGGAGCAGAACTATATACACACTTTCTGGAGGTCAACTAGTAATAAGTACCCAAAGTCTTAGGGAGGATACTCCCTTTGACCTGGTCATTCCACTTCTAGTAATTTATTCTAAGGAACTAATGAGACAAGTGGATTTCATCACAGTGGTGGCTTAAGATAGCAAAATATCAATGGGAGATTAATTAAATAAATTCTACAGTAAAAAATACTAAGAGACCACTAAATAATGATATGGGGTTCTTTATTTACATGGAAAGACATCCACGATTTATAGTTTATAAAAAACGATTATAAAACAGTATGTACACTTGGCTGCATTTTCTGAAAAGAGAAAGAATATATAGTATGTATGTATATGTGCACTTAGAAAATAAGTCTGGAAGGATATTTACCAAAATGTTTATAGAGGTTATCTCTAGCTTGTGGGATGACAAGAAGTTTTTCGCTTTCTGCTTTCAAATCTTTGGTATGACTATAATTGTTATATTAAATTGTTTTCCAACAATTTACAATTATTTTTGGTATTAATTGTACCATAACAAATCATAATAAATTAAACATTGTGCCCATTTTATTTCCATTCTGAATAAAAGATAATAATCTCTGTTTCTAGAATAATCTCTTTCCTCCCTCTATTTGAATTCAACATAATAAACATGTACCAAACATTTGTGATGTGGAAGGTACTACAGGAGATTTAAAAATAGGTAAGACACATTTCTTACGTTCAACAGACCTACAAATCTAGTAGAGAAACACAACACACAAATAACCACAAAAGGAAGAATGAAATAAGTCCTGTAAGGTTACAAAGTAGGGGGAGGGAATTGAGAGGGGAGAGAGTGGATGATAGGAGTGGAAAAACAAGTGAGGAATCTCTCTATGTTCCATGAAGGTGACAGTTTTTGAACTTGGACATGGAGAGGTGAATAGCCTTTCAACAGGTAAGCTGGGTGCCATTTCAATGAGATGAAAATGCAAGAGCAAAGACTCTAAAGAGGGAAAGCATAGAATATATATTTGGGGGGAAGAAAACAGCTCTGTTCCCTAGAATTTTGGGATGTAAGCAAGGATGGAAAGATAAACTAGAATAATACTAAGGACCTGAATGTGGGAGTGAAGAGTTCTCATTTAATTCCACAGGAAATGGGGAGTCACTGAGGTTTTGGGGGCAGGAGAGTGAAATGATCAGTCCAGCTCTAATTATAATACTCTTTATATAAAATATAATCCTTCATCTAGCTTTCCACTGAGACCATTTGAGCTTTTCTTTGGTCCCAATTTGAATGCAGCCTTGGCTAAACTAAATGAAATTCTTTGTTCAACATCAAAAACTCTTAAAACACATTTAAAGCAAAATTAGAGCCATTCAAAAGTCCTCAAAAGTATAAAAGCAAACAGAAAAAAAGGTAAAATCACAAAAAACTAAAATGTGAAGTGTTCATAGATTGGATTTCATTCAATGTGTTTTTGCATAGAAAATTTTGTAAAACTGGCTATTACCAATAAAAATGAGTCTGAGAATTTGTGCTTCTTGATTTCTTTTAAAATTAAAACTAGGTTGATGCAATTGATTTCTATTTCAGAGACAGTAGTGGCAAAAGAAAAAATAATTAGAGCGATTTCCCAGTCTTGACATAAATTAATACTAGAGATCATTTCGTAGAGGAAACCTGGATCTGGCAAGGCCAAAAACACCAGGTTCTTTCTATCAAAGGCCCACAGTGAAGGGTAAGCTCTCTTTTGTCAGGATTGGTTTATCCTAAAAAGAAAGGTCCTTCTGGGTTGTTTTGCCTGAGAGCCCTAATGGATAGTCCTGTTGGGGTGAAAGGGCAAAATTGCAGTCTTTAGAGACCACAGACCACAGTTGGGGCTGTTAGTCAGAAGACATACTATATGGTACAAGACTATCATATATTTCATTCTTGCCTTCCTACGTAAACTGTATCCTCTCCAGTAGCTAGTCTTTTTCCTTTTGTAGCTCCCAACGAACAGAGCATTAAGAGTATACAAGTATTTCACGTTTGTTAAACTGAATCTTTTTGAAGGTTGAAACTATAAAATGCAAGTGGTTATTTTTAATAATAATTGAATAATAATTATTATTATAACCAGAATCAAAAAGCCCCACATGTATGTTGACAGTCAACAAATACTATCAATCCAAGAAAATTTAAAAGATTTCAATTTTTGAAGTTCAGGAAAAATGCCTTTGCAAAGAGTAAGCCAAAAGCACAGAGAAATTAAGTAACCTAACCAAAGATATACGGCCTGTTACAATGCTGGGGCCTGTTTAAGAGAAGATATCTGGTCTAGAGATTGTTTTCCTCGATTCTGCTACGTTGTCTGCCTTTATGGTAAAGCTTTGTTAATTCCAGCTAATTAGAAAGATAACCTAAAATACTAACAAGCCTGAATCACAAAATATTTTAAAAGATATGACTCTATTGATATGTTAAGTACATATAGCAAGCAATAAAAAGTGTCTGATCCAATATGACTTACTAAGAAAAAAAAATCAATGGAAGGGGCTGGCCCTTTGGCCAAGTGGTTAAGTTCACTCGCTCTGCTTCAGCGGCTCAGGATTTCGCCGGTTCAGATCCTGGGCGCGGACATGGCACCGCTCATCAAGCCATGCTCAGGCGACATCCCACATGCCACAACTAGAAGGACCCACAACTAAAAATATACAACTATGTACAGGGGGTCTTTGGGGAGAAAAAGGAAAAAATTTTTAAATCTTAAAAAAAAAATTCAATTGTAATTGTCCATTTGAGTGTAATCAGTGGACCCTCCAAAAGTGCTTTCTTTTATAAGTTAAATATACCACTTACAACCTGTTCCAGTAATTTGTTGGTAAATAAGTAATGAAAAGAATTCAGTTAGGATTTGGCCCAATTAGAAGTCTAATTAGGTTAAGTTTAAACTAATCTAATATTAAGGACCTACCTTATATCTAGCATTGTGCATTATATATAATTTAGGGCATTATAAAGAATAAAGGGAAGTAAAACACAAGCTTTAAGGAAATCTAGCTTAGGATATAAGACATACAAAACTCAAATTCAAATAAAACACAAGTCAAAATGACAATATACATTTAAACTTTACCACAAGTAGTA
Organism: Equus przewalskii; assembly: GCF_037783145.1. Taxonomy (NCBI): domain Eukaryota; kingdom Metazoa; phylum Chordata; class Mammalia; order Perissodactyla; family Equidae; genus Equus; species Equus przewalskii. The sequence continues at coordinate 69,326,377 of NC_091836.1, forward strand.
TACTATATACCACACTTTTCCTCTCACTTGCCTTTTTTCCGCACTGTTCCCTTAATCTTTCCATGCGAGTCCCATTGTCCCATTCATAAATTATTTTCTCCAGCTCTCATCTGGACACTAAGTTCTTCAGTACTCTTAAGCTGCAATGACTGTTACTGGTCTCATAGTCCACCAACATAGGTTTTTCAGATCCCTGTCGCCTGGGCTAATTGCTAATTTTGCGGCACATGTCCATCAAAAAGGTGATCTACTTACAAGCTCTAGATTTGTTTTCGGTACTAATGGCTCATCTCTTTTTTTCTGTTCATCCATTTTCCTTTTCCCTGTTTCTGTATCCTCTGGTGACAGCTTGTGGATTTGATCTTCAGAAGTTTTCTCCTCTTGCAACTTTTCTTCTCTCAGCTAAAAATACAAATCACACCAAGACAGTAGAGTTTTAGGCAACTATAGACTTACAGGCATCTCAGTAGTCTATTAGAACAAACAGATCACATGGCATTTTTGAGACTATTTTTCTCATTGGATATAAAGCTCTAGTAATTTTCAAATAAGTCTGCTTTTACTTGACTTGTGCCAAACATACACTTCACGGCTTAAGATTTAACTGCTCCGCATTCTTGAGCAGGATGAAGCCATAAAAGCTAAAATACACATAATCAAAAAATAAGGTTTATTCACTTAGCCAAAAAAGGCTGAACCTAAAAACTTTCCTTATTTCCATAAAATGGATTTAATTGCATTGGACCAAGAGAACAGCAAAGATGAAGGCCACAGAGGGCCAGAGAAGCTGGGCTAGGCAAGACAGGTCTCTTTAAGCTTAGTGGCAACAGAAAAAAATGACTTATCACAGTTCTAATGTCCTATAATTTATGCTATTATCTTGTGGTCCATGGGATAGGTCAAGATACATGGTCTACAGAAAAATTTAAGGCAGAGGCATATGCTCCTCATTTGGGGGAGGTACGATGGCATTATGAAAATAAGATGGGCTTTGGAATAAAAAACCTGGGGTCTAGTGGTTCTGTCACTTATTTACCAGCTATATGATCTTGGGCAAATGAACCACCACATGCTCATCTACAAAATAGGGGTAATGCTACTTACTTGGCAAATATTGTGGTAAGAAGTCAATGAGATAATAAAAGAACTTAATATAGTGTCTTGCTGTGTACTTAGAGTACATCAAGCGTTCCCTTTATCTCCTTTTATTCTCTTTTCACTGGCCAGAGTTTTAATAAAATTTAAATGACATAATATATATCAAAGCAATTACAGGCTACTAACATTTTTAATCATACTTGCAAAAAAAATTAAGCTAAAGAACAAATAAATATTTTTCATTGGCTGTTGCCTCAGGGTTAAAAAACAAAAACAACAATAACAATAAATGACAATAATGATTTAGTGTCTTATCTTTCCAATTTCTATAGGTCTGATTCCCATAAGCGTGAACTAGTCTTTAATATAGTAAGTCTAATTCAAGAGGTTATGAATATGCAAAGAATACCACACACAATGCTATCCCAAGAGGAGATTCAAATGAAATAATGTACTCCCAACTCTGCCCAAGTCAAACAAGAACATGAGAGGAAAAAAAGTAAATCCTTAGCCAGGGAGAAAGCAAACCTGAAATGTATGCTAGCTGCCCACATGAAAGATCAATGCCTTTTGATGAACTTAGATGAGAAATTCTTGTTCAACAACTTGACCACAGCCTACACAAAGGGGCATTTCACTTTCAGTGGACAGAGGCCGAGTGGCACAAAAGAGAACAAGTTCTAGCATCATAATAATAGTTACCATTTACTGAACTCTAGGTGTCAGCTGCTGAGCTAAGCACTGGACATACATTATCTCACTTAGAAAAGGTTTAAGAGTTAGGTAATATGTTCAAATTTACAGACCCATAGCCCTGGAGGTGGAATTCAAATCTAGGTTTATCTCAGTGGTTCTCAACCAAGTATGATTTTGTCCCCCAGGGTCTACTTGGCAATGTCTGGAAGCACTTTTGGTTGCCACACCTGACGGGGTGGGGTCTATGTGCTACTGGCATCTAATGAGTAGAGGCCAGGGATTGCTGCTAAACCTCCTAAATGCAGAGGACAGCCCCCAACAATATGTACATACACAGATGTTGCTATTTTTTTAAAAAACGAAATATTAAATTTCATTTTATATATATATATGTTAGAGTTATTTTGTTTAGTGCTCAATGGTGTTTACATACTACGTCTCTGGCTTTTCTAGTGTTTTAGAATGTATCCTTCTGCCTCCTAATAATTTTGTTGCTGCTCTCAAAGTTTTTGACAATGGACTTGTGTTGCTGGCAAAACAACATTTTTATTGTAATATTGAGCCTTTGCTAACAAAGCATCATCTTAACAAAGCTAAAAATTTACAAAATTGAAAAACCTACATATCCATTTAAATCTTCATATGAATGACATTGGTGTTTTTCCAAACTGGGTTCTGTAGGAGTTAATTTTTTGTCCCTTTTGGTGGTTATTTATAAGGACTTGAGAACTTGTTCTCTAGGAAAGAGTTTTTATACTCAGGGAAAATGCCTCAGGGAGTGTCAGAAAGTAGTATATAAACTTGAATAAGAAATATCAATAGCTGCTGTTTATTGACCTCTTCTATGTTCCAGGCATTAAGTTTATAGAGCTTACCTCATTTATTCCTTAATGGCTCTGTTTGCATCTATCATTATCATTTTTTAGATACATAAATTAACACTCAGTGGTGTTAACTATGACTCAAAGTCACAATGATTGAATATTGAAGAGCTTGGATTTTAAAGCAAACCACTGGCTTCGGATACCAGGGTTTCTCAACCTCAGGACTACCAACATTTTGGGCTAGATAATTCTTTGTTGGAGGGGGCTGATCAGAGCCTGAGAAGGCTTATACATGAATACTTTATTGGGGAGCAGGAGTTAAGGATGTAGTAGCATAAAAAGGAAAGACAGAGAGCCAATAAAAGTGGTGCAACAGTTGGCCCAATAGTTGGCTATAGAGGAAAATATGAGAAACTGTATGAAATGCATCTCAAGACTGTCAGTCTCAAGTGCGAAAAAGGGAATATTTATTGACTCCCCCCTCCCCACTGACCAAAATCTGCTCCATGGGCTGTTAAACACCCCTCACACTAGCTTGTACAACTTGAGTAAATTCCTATAGCAGGCACTGCAGCAGTGACAAGAGAGAAGCCCCAGAGCTAAAAGCAAGAGGCAAGCAGTAGGAGTCTAAATAAGATCTCAGGCTGTACCAAAGTGAAACTGCCCACCACTCTAAGTGGAATGATTTTCACTGCTTCCATTTTCAGATGCTAACTACTAGAAAAAACTATTGCCTTCTGTTTAATCTCATACTCAGTCACACTACCAAGAATACCATGCAGTTTTTTCCTGAAAATATCTTTACTTTGCTCTCACTAATTTTTAAAAATAAACTTTTAAAAATCAAAGCATTATACACAGAAAAGTGTACACATCATAAATGTAAAGCATGATAAATTATACAAAATAAGCATATCCATGTAACAACCACCCAGATCAAGAAACTGTTTATTACCACTATCCCTTGTGCCTACTCTTTACCCAAAAGTAACCAAGATCCCAGCTTCAACACCAAAAAACCATCTTACCTACTTCTGAATTTTATATAAGTGGAATCTCATATGTGTACTGAATCCGTCTTTCTTCAGTCACTATTCTGTGTGTGAGATTCAACCATGTAGGTGCGTATAGTAGCTTGTCCCCTCTCATTGTTTTATAGTATTCCATTGTTTGACTATAAAACAATTTAACCATTCCACTGTTAATGGATATTTGAATAGTTACTAAGTTTTGGCTATGTACAAATCAACTACTATGAACATTTTTTTTTTGAGCAAGATCAGCCCTGAGCTAACATCTGTACCGATCTTCCTCTACTTTATATGTGGGATGCCTGCCACAGCATGCCTTGATGAGTGTGCCATGTCCGCACCTGGGATCCGAACTGGCAGACTCCGGGCTGCTGAAGTGGAATGTGCGAACTTAACTGCTGTGCCACCGGACCGAACATTCTTGAATATGTAACCTGATACACATATAGTTCTGTGGGGTATATTCTAGAAGAGAAACTGTTTAGTCATAAGGTATATGTTGCCATAGTTTTCCAAATTGGTTGTACAAATTACACTCCTACCCCCTAATGTAGCAGAATGATTGTTGCTCTCAGCCTTGTTAACACTCAGTACTATTTGCCTATTTTAGCCATTCCAGTGAGTATATATTGGTACTGCATTATGACTTCAAATTGCATTTCTCTGATGACTAAAGTTGTAGAGCAGCTTTTCACATATTTATTGACTATTTGGAAATCCTCTTTTATGACGTGCCTATTCACATTGTTGCCCTTTTTTCTTTTAGATATGTGGGTTTTTTCTCCAGTAATTTGTAGGAGTTATTTATATTTTTTGGATATGAGGCAGTTTTCAAGAAAATAACATATACATACATATACATACAAGATATATATGTAAACATATGTGTATGCATATACTTTTCCCTCTCACATGGTAGCTAGCCTTTTTCACTCTCTTAGTGGCACATTTGAAGACAAGAAGTTCCAGGTTTTAATGCAGTTTAATTTAACATTAGTACTTTTTATATCTTGTTTACGAAATTCTCCCATGTTATCTTTAAGGAACTTATTACTTGAGCATATACATTTAGATCTACGATCCTCTTAGAATTGATTTTTTAAAATCAACCATGTTAAAACATAATCTACGTATGATAAAATGAACACATATGGAATGTATAGCTCAATGAATTCTGACCAATGTTTCTAGCCACATAACCATCTCCCTAATTGAGATACAGAACATTTTTACCACCCAAGAAAGTCCCTTTAAGTCCTCTAGCAATCAATACCCCACCCTACACAGCCCTAGGCAACCCCTAATCTGATAACTATGACTACAGATCAGTTTTGCCTATTATAAAAGCATACAGCATATATTCCTTTGTATCAGGCTTCACTCACTCAGCCTATTTTCGAGATTCATCCATGTTGCTGAGTTTATTATTAATACATTCCTTTTATGGATGAGGTATATTCCATTGTGTGAAGATATCACAATTTGTTTATCCATTCAAGTGCTGGACATCTGAGTTATATTTAATTTGGGGCTATTATGAATAAAGCTGCTATGAACATTCATGTCTTCTTGTGGAGAGATGTTTTTATTTTGTTTGGCTAAAGAGGTACAAGTGGAATTGCTGGGTCACATAGTAAGTATATGTTTAAATTTATAATGCAAAATGTTTCTCATGGTGGTTATACCATTTTATACTCCCACTAGCAATGCATGAGTGTTCCAGCTGATTCACATTCTCACATTCATTCTTACACTTGGAATCGTTAGCCTTTTAATTTTAGCCATTCTAGAGGATGTAAGGTATATCCCATTGTATTTTAATAAGTATTTCCCTGCTGGCTAATTATGTTGAGCATCTTTTCACATACTTAGTAGCATGTCTTCTTTTGTGAAGTTTCTGTTCAAACTTTTTACCCTATTTTTTTTTTAACCTTATCACTAGGTACAAGAGTTCTTTATAAATTCTGGATACAAGTCCATTGTTACATATTTTGAGAATATTTTCTGCCAATCTTTGCTTTGCCTTTTTATTTCCTTAATGAGTGGAAGCTTTTAACTTTGATAACGTCCAATGCATTAATTTTTTCTTCTGCCATTAGGATGTTTTGTGTTCCTACCTAGAAAATCTTTGCCGACTCCAATGTCAAAATTTTTTCTTCTGTGTTTTCTTAGGCATAGTTTTAGCTTTTACATTTAGTCTATGATCCATTTTGAATTAATTTTTGTGTATTGTATAAAGATCAAGATTCACTTTTACTTATTTGTAGGATATTCGGTTTATTCCAGCACCATTGTCAAAAAGACTATTCTTTTGCCATGAATTACTTTTGTGCCTTTGTGAACATCAGTTGACTACATATGAGTGGGTCTATTCCAGGATTGTGTTCTATTCCATTGATCTATATGTCTTTTCCTTATGCCAATACCATTCTGTCTTGATGACTAGTATTTTAGTAAGTCTTGAAATCTGGTAATAAATCTGGTAATAAAGTCCTCCAGTAACAGCCATTATTTGCAGACAACATAATCCTCCATGTAGAAAATCCACTAGAATCTACAAAAACCTACCAGAACTACTAAATGAGTTTAGCAAGGTTGTGGGATAGAATCAAAATATAAAAATCAACTGTATTTTCATATACTCACATAAACAATTAAAAATTTAAATATATCACTTATAGTTACTTCAAAAAATGTGAAACACTTAAGATAAACCTGACAAAAGAGTGGAAATTGAAAACCACAAAACATCGTTGAAGGAAATTAAAGATCTAAATAAAAAGAAGGATATACCGTGCTGATGGGTCTGAAGACTCAATATTATTGAGGCGTCTATTTTCCCCGAATTGATCTATAGATTCAATGCAATTGCAATCAAAATCCCAACACGCTTTTTTGTAGAAACTGGCAAGCCGATACTAAAGTTCAAATGGATATAGAGAGAACCAAGAATAGCTAAAATAACTTTGAAAAAGAAGAACAAAGTTGGAGGATTAACACTACCAGATTTCAAAACTTATCATAAAGCTACAGTAATAAAAACAGCATGGTATTGGAGTAAATATAAACAAAAAGATCAATGGTACAGATAGAATATGGAGCCCAAAAATAAACCCACAAATATATGGATAACTGATTTTTGACAAAGGCGCAAAGGCATTCCAATGGAGAAAGAATAGCCTTTTCAACAGATGGTGCTGGAACAACTGGGACATCCATATGTACAAAAAGGAACTTAGATCTATACCCCACACCATGAAATTGAATTCAAAATGAATCATAGACCTAAATGTAAAGCCTAATAGTATAAAACTTCAAGAAGAAAATATAGGAGAAAATCCTTGTGACCTTAGGCTGGGCAAAGAATTCTTAAATGTAACACCAAAAGCACAATCCCCAAAGAAAAAATGTATAAACTGTATTTTTTGAAAGTTAAAAACTTCTGCTCTTCAAAAAACTCTAAGAGAATGAAAAGACTCACACATATTGGGAGAAAAATATTTGCAAGGCATATACCTGATAAAAGACTTGTATCCAGAATATATAAAGATCTCTCAAAATTCAACAGCAAGAAAATACATGACCTGCTTAAAAAAAAAAAAAAAAAAAGAGTAAAAGATATGAACAGACGTTAAGCCAAAGAAAATATATGGAAAGCAAATAAACATGAAAAGATGCTCAACATCAGTCATTAGGGAAACGCAAATTAAAACCACAATGAGACACCACTACACAACAATGAGAACTGATCAAAGTAAAAAGACTGACCATACCAAATGTTGGTGAAGATTGAGAGAAACCAGAACTTTCATACACTACTGGTAGGAATTAAAATGGTAAAACCACTTTGGAAAAGTTTGGCAGTTTCTTAAAAAATGAAACATACACCTACCATATGATCCAGCCATTTCACGCCTAAGTATTTACCTAAGAGAAAAAGAAACATATGTCTATACAAAGACTTGCACATGAATGTTCATAGCAGCTTTATTTGTAATAACTAAGAACTGAAAACAACCCAAAATGTCTATCAGCAGGCAAACAAACAAATTGACATATCCATACAATGAAACACTACTCAGCAATAAAAAAGAATAAACTATTGATACATGCAAAAAGTGAATGAATCTAAAACAATTATGCTGAGTGAAAAAGCCAAACAGAAAAGCACAAGCAATAAGAGAAAAAAACAGATAAATTGGACTTCGTCAAAATTAAAAAGTTTGTGCAAAGGACATTATCAAAGAAGTGATAAGATAACCTACGGAATGGGAGAAAATACTTGCAAATCATATATCTGATAAGGATTTAATATACAGAATACCTAAAGAATTCTTACAACTCAACAACAAAAAGACAACCCAATTCAAATTGGAACAAAGGACTTCAATAAACATTTCTCCAAAGAAGAGATGCAAATGGCTAATAAGCACATGAAAAAGATGCTCAATATCATCATCCATTAGGGAAATGCAAATCAAAACCATAATGAGATACCCACTAGGATGACTATAATAAAATTCTTTTAAAACCCAGAAAATAACAGGTGTCAGCAAAGATGTGGAAAAATTGGAGTTCTCATACATCGCTGGTAAGATTGTAAAATGGTGCAGCGGCTGTGGAAAACAGTTTGATGATTTCTCAAAAAATTAAACATACAATTATAGTATGACCCAGCAATTCCACTCCTAGGTATATACCCAAAAGAACTGAAAACAGGGACTTAAACAGATACTTGTATGCCAGTGTTCACTGCAGCATTATTCACAATAGTCACAAAGTGGGAACAACCCAAGTGTCCATCAAGAGATGAATGGATAAACAAAATGTGATATATACATACAATGGAATATTATTCAACCATAAAAAGAAATTAAGTATTAAAACATGCTACAGCATGGATGAACCTTGAAAACATCATGCTAAATGAAATAAGCCAGACACAAAAGGACAAACATTGTATGATTCCACATATAGATCTAGAATAGGCAAATTTGTAGAAAAAGAAAGTAGGTTAGAGGATAGCAGGGGCTGGGGGCATTGTGGAATGGGGAGATATTGATTAATGGGTACAGAGTTTCTGTTTGGAGTGATTTAAAAATTTGGAAAAAGACAGCAGTGATGGTTGCACAACACTGTAAATGTACTTAAGGTTACTGAAAATAGTTAAAATGGCAAATTTTATAACACTTAAAAAAATTGAAGTGTCATATAACCTATTCTAAAAGTATTGTGAAGTTCAGTTAGCTTTCTATCCTTTTAGATACTACAATATAAACATCTTGCATGACAAGTTACTCACAGCTGTATTTCAGTAGCAGGATTCAACTAATCTGGTCAGAACCAGGTAGTTGAATTTTCCACTATCAGCTAAACGCAGAGCCAAACAGAATTCCTACACACCGGGTAATGTTCCATAGAAGGAACAGACTACTGAGCTCACTAGATTCTTAAACTATGTTCATGCAAAGGCAGAGATGCCTACACAGTATGTGTAGCTAACCCACATGTCTTGAATATTACTCATTTCATCATGAAAATTTATCTATCTTCATCATTTTAGAATCTGGGTGATGCGTCTATAGGAGTTCATTTTATTGTTCTCTCCACTTTGATATTTGTTTGACTATTACAAAAGTTAAAAATTTAGAAATCATTTATAATATACATTATGCTAGTTAACAAACCTCAGGGGTGGGTGATTATAGAAATAACTGAATAGTTTATAAGATCCTATGCAGTGAAGGTTCTGATTATAGTCTTTCAAATGCTAAGTAACTACTCCAGAGTATGTATTCTCTCTTAGTCCTTCAGATGTTAACCAGCCATCCTTAGAGTATAGAATACAACACATATACATACATTTCAAATGAAGTAACACCCAGAACATACTTCTGTCATGGATTTTTAACACAAATTACTCATGTCCAATTAATTGTTTTCAAATCTCTCTTCCCCTAGATACTACGAGCTTCCTTCTTTCCGTTAGGGACCATGTCCTATTCATCCTTGATTTCCCTTTTCCTACTTGAGTTCTAGACACAGGGTTTGTGTTTAATAAGTTCAGTTCCACAGATATTTACAGGCACTATTTTTAGTGCTGAGGATACAGGCCTGACCAAAAAGGACAAAGTTGTTCACATGGGGCTTACATTCTAGCAGAATGTTGTTGAAGTAAATGATGAGGTTGGACTAGAGGATTTTTAAAAGATGCTTCCAACAAATATTCTCTGTGACACAAACTATACCTATTGTAGTGACTGTACCAGTCTCCATGATTTGGGGAGCTTCTCTCAATTCCACAATAAAAGGTAACCAACCTGACAGTGCCATGAACACATGGCTGGTGGGAGGAGTGCTGCCCAATGGCACTTTAAAGACTAGAAGTTCATGAATCCATAATTTTCTCGTTTTCTTATCTGAATTGGTTAAAGGTCTACCACCCAATGACAGCAGTCTACAGAAATAATTTGTGGGAGTTGTAGGACCATATGGTCCTACATGGTGTTTCATTAATCTTCCCCACACACACATGTAATAACATATTTTTCTTATAAAATAAGATGATGATGTATGAAAACATTCACTAAATTATATGAGTTACACACATTTTAACTCATTTTCTAGTTATCTCTGGGCCAAAGTTCCTCAAACTGGGACCCAAGACGTCTAAGGGGCTCACAAAGGTAGTGATGGGAATCTTTAAGTTAATTTTCAATATATTTTTAATAATTTAACAAATCGTACACTTATAGTCCATAAGATTGTACCCACTAAATATCACCATCTCAATAAATAGGTTGCATACATTTTTGTTGCTAAGGTTTACTCTTTAACAGAAGAGATTAAAAAAATATTTTAAATTCTTATGGGGGTGATGAAAGAAGTATAACACAAGCTGATAAAGCTAGGGACCACTGCTTCAGAATCACTGTTTCAGAACATGATGAACTTGTTAGATAATCAAATTAGCATCAGAACTCTTCAATTTACTTTGGTATCTAGAGCAATCAATGCTTTATATCTTCTATCTGGTTCCTAGATTCTCATTTGATACCAACAGTTACCCCTTGTATAGGGTCCAATTGGTGATGTTAATGCTAGCCACAAAAAGAAATGTGTTTTGGGTAAACTAGGACTACTCACGAAGCTTCTATTTCATAGCATCCTGAAATCACAGCAAATGATCTCTTGCATGCAAAGCTAAAGCCATGACTTCTACTCAAGCAATCACACAAATAGAACCAAAGCAATTAATTTGCTCTTATGATTCTTACCTAATTTTAAAGAAATAACATTGATGATACTAGCTCTTTTCACTTTAAATTCTCAAACACCTTTCAATTTAAATGTTCTGTTTAGAATGAAGTATACCTAAATATTTATGCCAAGATAACATTTTACAAATTTTCTTCTTTCTGTAATACAGTATTTAAAATTATTTCAATATAGGTTTTAAATTATTACATGCATTATGCAAAAATGCATATAAAATTAACTGTAGGTATTCAAGTCTACATGTAAATTGAACCAGCAGATATAGTTAAGTCATATGTTTAGTGGCCAAACTAAAAGGCTGAATGACGGGGAGGGCTTCATTTCACTTAGGAGAAGTAGAAAGTTAGAGCTCTAAGTCTTTGATTATGAAAGGTAAAGACAGGCCTTCACCGTTCAGAGTTCAAGAAAATACGGAATTCATTTATGGTTCATATCACTAACTTTCCAGCTTCCAAGCATGATTTTTTTTACAGCTAGCCATTTCTTACTCAAATGAGCAAGCAAACAAATGGCAGCAATGGAGGGGGGTTACTTTGTGCTAGATTTTTTAGAATTCCAAATTTTAAAGAATAATTCTTATATATGGGTTACTATGTGCCAGGCACCATTTCACAATAACCCTATAAACTAGTTACTATGGTGTCCATTTTACAGACCAGGAAACTAAGACATGAAGAGACTAACTAACCTGCCCAAATCCATATGCAGAGCCAGAATTTGAACTCAGACAGTTGGCTCTTAATCACTATCCTATACTGTCTCTCAGTGTAGGGTTAAATGTCCATATCATCTATATAGTGACTTGTTGAGCACATGCATTTTTTAAAAAACTTGGAGATAAACAAAAAAGTTGACTGTCAGATGTAAGCAGCAAATGAGACTTTAAAATTCTGTAAAAAGTCTTAAGTTTAAATTTATGATAAACATTAAATATGGTCACTGGGTGGCAGAATTACTCATAATTTTCTCTTTCTGCCTTAATCTTTTTATAACCTGAACTTTTTTCCTTTTTACAATTCATAGAATTTTACAATTCTGCTTACTTTTATAAGTGGGTGGAGAAAGCTACTTTAATTTACTAAAACTCTCACTAATCAGATATTTTAACAAAATATTTTGTACTAGAGACAGAAGAGTTGCAATCGCTTCTAGAAAATTCTCTCATTTGGCCTTCAAGTAGCATGGAAATGATTTTATTTAAACTATTCTCTAAGCCACAAAAACTATTATAATAATACAGTTATCTTATAACTACTGATCCTCTCCTCTTATAAATGAAGGAGACAAGGAAAGACAGCACATTACAGAAATAACCTGCTATTCTAATTCAATTTGATTATGCTTTGAGTTTCCTAAATGTCTTACTTTCTTTGAAAAGCATATTACTTGATAAAGTTGTTTCTCCTCATCTGGTAGTTGTAAATAGCAAAAGGAGAAAACAACCATGTTTAACATTTTTAGATTTTGAGCATCCTATAAGCTAACTAGCCAGCCCTGGTGGTGAGATTTGGTACTCTCACACCCCGGCCCTGGTTGGTTTCTGGTCAGGGAACCACACCACCCGCCTGTCAGTTGTCATACTGTGGCATGTTGCTGTGATGCTGAAAGGTATGCCACCGTATTTCAAATACTAGTAGGGTTGCCCATGGTGGACAGGTTTCAGTAGAGCTTCCAGACTAAGACAGACTAGGAAGAAGGACCTGGCCACCTACTTCCAAAAATACTGGTCAGGAAAACCCTGTGAATAGCAGTGGAGCATTGTCTAATATATTGCCAGAAGGTGAGAGGATGGCACAAAAAAGACCAGGCAGGGTTCTGCTTGCTGGACACAGGGTCCATAGGAACCAGAACCAACTCAACAGCACTAACAATAAAATAAGCTAACTGTTCTTCCCTCATGCAGTCAACGTTTGTTCTTTTGAGAGTTTTTCCTTCTTAATACTATACAAGTTACCTGCTCTTAAACATGTACTATGAGATTCTGTATCCATTTTCTGGTTCTAGAAAGAGGCATGTCAGCACATGCCAAAAGTATGCATTTCCTCAAAGATTACATAATAACAGTTCAGAGGAAGAAGAAAAAATAACAAATAATATAGCAAAAAGAACTCTAGAAATCTTAAATACATCTATTTCTATCATGAGCCAACCATATATTCTTATAGATGTCATTTCTCTTAAAAGAAAGGGCTTTGAAACTAGATGATCAACAATTCAATTCAATCAGCATTTGATGAATACCTGTGTGTGATATATTATATTAGATGCGGTGGAGAGTTAGAGTCTAAACAAGCAGATCCATTGTGAAAGATTTTTATAATCTAATATGAAAAAACATTTTAAAACACGTCAATAACCTGCAGCTTCTGCAGTGTGATGTTACATATTTTAAACTTTCCAGGTAAATACAAGGTTCTTTTAAAAGAAGTAAATTTAAAACAAGGGAAAGGACAGCTCAACAGTAAGCTCATGACGCACTGCACAGTCAAAGAGATTTAAGTGAAATATTCGAGTTTTTTTTTAAAGATTTTATTTTTTCCTTTTTCTCCCCAAAGCCCCGCGTACATAGTTGTATATTCTTCATTGTGGGTCCTTCTAGTTGTGGCACGTGGGACGCTGCCTCAGCGTGGTCTGATGAGCAGTGCCATGTCCGCGCCCAGGATTCGAACCAACGAAACACTGGGCCGCCTGCAGCGGAGAGCGCGAACTTGACCACTCGGCCACGGGGCCAGCCCCGAAATATTCGAGTTTTAATAATGTACCTTATATTTTTACAGTTCATGGCAGAAAGATAATAAAAGGGACTTTAAAGAAATATAATTTCAAAGATAATTAGGTCCTAAAAGTTAAAAAAAATTCCTTCACAAAAGTTAATATCTGCCTTATAGAGACATTACTTGCTTTAGTAACCCATTGACCATATCTGATTACTCTGCGCTCTAAGGACTAAGAACTGCACACTCACTACTTGAATAATTTAGCCAGCAATGGGGAGAAAATAATCCTCAAAAGCGAACCAGCGGAGAGGGAGAAAAAAGAAAATAGATAGGTCAGTAAACCAGCTCAGAGAAAGTCTAAACCACTCATGTGATCCACAGAATTATCAAAAGCAGTTCGTCTTTCCCACGACAGTAACCAGGGAGAGAAGCAGTCCGGAAGCAAAGGCTGTTTTTTCCCCAACCTTCAACCTTTCAGAGTCCAATGATTCAAAGAAGACAAACAAGAGCATGCTGGATTCTATGTTTGCCAACTCTAACATAAAGCATGTGGTCAAAGTTAAGCACCTAACAAACTGTATAAGAAGAAGAAATAATGGTGTACTTAATAAGCTTAATCCAACCAATGAACAGAATTTATAGAGATGAATCAATTATTTCAAAAGATAAAAATGACTGTCAGTCTCATATAGAATGGAAATATAAAAAGAAGTCAATATTGAAATAATTTCCCCCTAAAAATTACTTTTTCATTTCAACATATATCTACTGCAGACAAGAATATAACAAATATATGTATAAATATTCAAGAATGAATATAACTTCTTTCCTCAAGCAACATAACAAGATGGAAGACTGAGCACATGCTACTAGTCTCCTTCCACTTAATACTCCACAAAATGTCAGAAAACTTTTTTTTTGCTGAAGAAGATTCCCCCTGAGCTAACATCTGTTGCCAATCCTCTTTTTTTTTTTTTTGCTTGAGAAAGATTAGCCCTAAACTAACATCTGTGCTAATCTTTCTCTATTTTTTTGTACGTGGGACACCTCCACAGTGTGGTTGATGAATGGAGTAGGTCTGTACTGGGGATCCAAACCTGCAAACCCGGGTCACCAAGGCAGAGCACATGGAACTTAGGGTCAGGGTTAAGGTCTGGGCCCCCAGAAAACTTTTTAATAGACTACATCTATAAAAGCACAGAAAAATAACAAAAGCATCCCATTAGCAGTCAAAATCACAAGTACTCAAAAAATGGAGCTGGTTTTCACATCTAAGCGTTATAAACGAGCAATTCACAGAAAACATGTAAATGGCCATAAGCATAAGATGCTTCTCCTCTCTAGTAATCAGGGATATGTAAATTACAACGAGATACCATTTTTATCTAGCAGATCAGCAAAATATTAAAAATAATGATAAAGATTTGGCAAGAATTTGAAAAAAAGAGACTCCCTTTTACTGTTGGTGAGACAGTAAGTTGAAAAAGTCTTTTTAAAAGGCAATTGGTTAATATCCACCAAAATAGAAAGTTTATATTCCATTTGACTCTGCACTTTCACTTCTGGAATCTAAGGAACTATTTCCTCACATATATGTGTTCAGTGAAGAATCTCATTAAAATTGGGGGAAATGGGAAACAATTTAAATGACCAATGATATGGAATGGTTAAGTGAATTATGCCTCATCCATACTATGAAATATATTCAGGATGAAAAAGTACCTACATGAAAGACTCTCCCCCCAAAAATCTGATTGTTAGTGGGGAAAAAAGCAAGTTAGACAATAGATCATACTATTCTTCAAAAATCCCAGCTTCTTAGAAATATTTACCATCAGACTGTAACGGCCACAACCTCTCTTTGTGGTAGTCACCTACTACCTCTCTGTCATTCCCCTCATTCACAGAAAAACTTAACACCTAAGTTTCTCTCCAACTATTCCAGTGATCATTCCTGAAGCTTTCAATATCAGTATACTCTCTCAGTTCCTTCACTTCCTCCTAAATAAATCTTTTCTTCCATCCTATTTCAGTTATCTACTCCCATGGTCATAACCTGAACCTTGTCGTGTCCAATAACTAAACCACGTCCTCCTAGTCTCACTTCTAAGCCTCTCACATTTAGACCACCTCTTCCTAGGCTTTACTTGTATGCTAGGGACCATGCTTTCACAATTCTTTATCACCATCAACACTTCCAGTCCACTGACCCCACCATTCTTTCATTGTCCATTATATCCCTCATGTCCTCAATTCCTTCCTTAAATCACCTCCTTAAATAACCATCATCCAACACTGTAACACCACCCTTGTATACACCTTAAAGTCCACTGCATCTCTCCCTCTGTCATACTTCTGGCAAAACCCTAATCCTAGATAAACCCAACACATAGCTTACTCCAAAAATGTCCTAATTGGTATTACTTCCATTCTTGTCCCATGAGGGAAAGACTTCTAGCTGCCTACCCAATATCCATTTTCTCTTTCCTTACTAAAAGAACCCTGATTTTACTTAGGAAGTTAATGTACCCAGCTAAAACATTATGCTTCCCAGCTTCCCTGCCAGCTAGAGGGAGTCTGTGATACTGGACTATAAATTATAAGGTGAGGTCACTGGGTGGGGCTTTGGAGAAAGCTCTTTAAAAGGATCCAATTCAGCTGACATGTGTCCTTCTGCCTTCCGTCTGTGATTCTAGACAAGGATCAGCCATCCTGCACAAGGAGATAGGCATACTTGAAGATGTCTAAACAGAAAGACAAAGGAGCCTGAATCCCTGGTGTCATGGAGCTGCCCTATCAGCCCTGGACTGCTTATCTCCGTTTTTGTTGTTGTTGTTGTTACTCGAAAAAAATAAAACTCCTAATTTGAGTCACTATTTTTAGGTCTCTACTATTCACAGTAAATACAGTTCCTAACTCCTAGGTCCATTACAGTTTATTCCCCACACAGCAAGCAGTGACCTTTTAAAGGAATAAGTCAGAGCATATAATTGGCTCCTCACCAGGTCAGCTAGGCCTTCTGTGATCTGGCTCTGCTCTCTCTCCCAGCGCATCTCCTACCAAATTCCCATACCTCCCTTCCACCCACCACTTGCACACTCAGCTCCAGCCACACTGTTCCTTGAACAAACCAGACTTGATTGTCTCAAGGGCTTTGCAATTGCTGCTCCCTTTGTCTGGAATGCTCTTTCCTCATACTTTTACTTGGTTTGCTCCCTCATATTCACAACTCAAATGCTGCCTTTTCTGAAAGACCTTCCCTGATCATTCTATCTACAACAGTCTTTTTGTGTCTCTTCAAGTTTCCTTTCCAATCCCCTATAATTCTGCTTATCTTGCTTTATTTATATTAAATATGTTTGTTTATTTACTGTCTGTCTTCCCCACAAGAATGGACTCTCCCTGAGGGCAAGGACTTTGGGTGTCTTCTTCAACACCATATTCGTAGTACCTGGCACACGGTAGGGACACAATAAATATCTGATTAATAAATGAATACACATCATGATCTCATTTACATTGAAAAAGACTAAAGTGTATGAATGTGTGTGTAAGTATATAAAGGATCTAGGATATACACTAAACTGTTGACACTAGTTACTTCTGGGGAAGACAGTGGAAAATACGGAAAACAGAAATTTCCACATCACATTATTTTTCTTATTTAAAAAAGACAAAACTAACTACAAAACACGTCAGGAAGAAAATTTTAAACATACTTAGAAATATAAACCTATTTACAGAATCATAACATTCTACATTACTTTTCTTCTTTAAAAAAGAGAAAATTAACTGTAACACATTGCAGAAAGAAAATTTTAAACATACTTAGAAATATAAACCTATTCATAGAATCATAAAATTTAGAAACTCACAGTAACCTCAGTAAGTATACTACTAGCCCACAGGTAGGAGGATCTATGATTATTAAGTAAACATCTTTTTTTTTTTGAGGAAGATTAGCCCTGAGCTAACATCTGCTGCCAATCCTCCTCTTTTTGCTGAGGAAGACTGGCCCTGAGCTAACATCCATGCCCACCTTCCTCTACTTTATATGTGGGACGCCTACCACAGCATGGCTGGCCAAACGGTGCCATGTCCGCACCTGGAATCTGAACTGGCGAACCCCGGGCCACTGAAGAGAAAGATGTGAACTGTGAACTTAACCGCTGTGCCACTGGGCCAGCCCCCTAAGTAAACATCTTTTAAAAGAACTAGAATTAGAGGAATAAAATTTTCTGTTAACTTTTTATAGCTCCTTTACTGTCTCTTAAACAAAATAATAAAGTATACCAAATAAAAAGTATACTAGTAGTATGTTACACATCAAATTAGCAATGATGAGTTGTGTAGAATTAATTTCCACTTACCATCCCTTGCTCAGTAGAAGCTTTTAAAGATCTTCCTCCCCTAGAGATTCATCCAGATAATTATATATTTACTTTGTTTTGTTTCAGAAAATATGCATTCTAGGAGACATCTTTTTCTCAATCAAGTTCTCCATCTAAATGTCTAGTGCCTTTTAATTTTTTTACACCTTTATTGACGCATATTTTATATATTATATAATTCATCCACTTCGAGAGTATAAGTCAATGATTTTTAGTAAAATTACTGAGTTGTAGAACACACCATAAATCAGTTTTAGGAATCTTCATCACTACAATAAAATCTCTCATCTCCATTTACTGTTAAGCCCCATTCTTACTGCCTGTTCCAATCAACCATTAATCCACTGTCTGTCTCTAAATGTTTGCCTATTCTGGACATTTTCTAGAAATGAAATCATACAATGTGTGGTCTCTTGTATCTGGCTTCTTTTACTTAGCATCTTTTTTGAAGTTCATCCATGTGATAGCACGTATCAGTGATTCATTCCTTTTTATTGATGAATAGTATTCCATTTTATGGATATGCCACATTAGTGCTTTTTTTATTTTACAACTTGGATTTCCATTTTCCCGGTTGTACAATGGATACAGGATAACTTGGTTACTTGCAGGGAGGGGAGTGCGGGGGAAGGGATCTACAGCTAACTCTTGTTTAACCTAAATGACATAAGTGAGTGTTTTTCAAACCCAATCCAGTGTATTATACAGGATGAGAGTGTCCTAGCTTCACTCAACATTATGCCATCAGTCTCTTTTAAAGTCATTTTCCTGTCCCTCCCTCCTAACAGGAACAAAAGTACAGTTCCCCCAGGTTTCTTTCTCTCTCCCAAGGCTTTAAAAACCTCTACTCTTACTATACTTTTCTGCTTTACCTCCTTTTTCTACCTCCAACTCGTTGTTTTCTCTTTATCTTCAAGCTGATAGCTTTAAAAGTTCCATTTCTCCAAGTTTCTGAAAAGGTGTATTAGAACTAAATATCTGCATATTCTGGAACTTTATTTAAGAGGAATCTGTCATTCTTTTGATGTGGCCCCTCAGAATAATTTCTTCCTATATAGAAAAATGCTCTGTAAGTGATTTAAAGAAGAAAAAACAAAAAAAACCCTCACAGTATCAATCTAAAAGACACATGAGGACCCAAGTCAACATTTGACACCCTCATTTCAAAGAGAAGGTCAAAGAATGTATAGCAATTAAGCACAGTTTTCTACTATCTTTTCTTTTTAACATAACCTTGTTAAATATCAATTTTTATATTCCGTATAAAAGGCTACAATAACATTATTGTCTTGCCTCTGTTTTATGATGATGTCTGATTCAGATAAAGTGGATTACTTACCTTTACAAAATATTAAATATCCACATGTAGAAGATTATCTAATCATTTATAAAGGTGGGTAAGGGATGGTGGTACAGAAAGAAAGCTAGGGAAGGATGACACAGATCTTCAAGTCTTACTTCTCTAAGTAATTCCCAGACAATCAGCTTGAAAATATCAAAAATAAGATGATGTGGACACAGCTAAAAGCGTTCCCAGTGGTAAACGTTCTGTAGGAAATTATTCCACTACCTGCTTACTGGCCTAAGATACAGTAAAAGATAACACGAGCTACATGTAATTAGAGAAACTTTGCAAGATAAGGAAAAATAATACAAGCTATTATTATTAAAGCTTAAATGTTAGCTTTTCACTAACATTTCAGTGCCAAGAATATCCTTCTTGGTGGCCAGTTATTGCAGCAGGTGTGTGAAAGGCCTGGTGAGCTACATTTTCATCTTTGAAAGGACAGCTAAAAAGGGCTTCTTAATTAAGGTTTACTCTACCTCCATTATAGCTATAGAATCTAACTGGGCCTGTATAAGGTAGTGTGGAGAACGGCTCTGCATTGCAAATTTTATTTATTTATCTATTTTTTTGAGGAAGATTAGCCCTAAGATAACATCTGCCACCAATCCTCTTCTTTTTTACTGAGGAAGACTGGCCCTGAGCTAACATCAGTGCCCAACTTCCTCTACTTTATATGTGGGATGCCTGCCACAGCACGGCTTGACAAGCGGTGCATAGGTCCACACCTGGGATCTGAACTGGTGAACCCCGAGCCACCAAAGCAGAATGTGCACACTTACCCGCTGCACCACCAGGCCAGCCCCTCTGCATTGCAAATTTTTTAAAACTGCTAGTAAATAAAAACTCCCACTAAGTATTCTTTAATGTCATTATCTCAGTTTACTTTAAGAAAATGAATGGCACAACAATATGTATACTATACCTTTCTCAGGCTTTCATATTCCTCACGAAGTTCCCCAGGCTTGCTTAATTTGATTGGTGCTCTGAATATAAACTCTGGAAGAAAGGGAAAAGAAAACACCTTTCAACAGACTTTCTAGGAAGGAATCAAGACCTTGTCTGACTGCTGCCCCCACATTATAAACCACATAAAAAAATGTGGTCATCTTAATGTGAATATTCAAAATTCATTTAACAAATATTTATTAAAGGATATATGGGGCCAGACCCATGGCTGCATGCTCTGCTTCAGCAGCCTGAGTTCACAGGTTCGGATCCCAGGCGCAGACCTACACCACTTGTCAGCCATGCTGTGGCAGCAACTCACATATAAACTAGAGGAAGACTGGGACAGATGTTAGCTCAGGACTAATCTTCCTCAGTGAAAAAAAAAGGGATATAAATCAGGCACAATTCTAACCACTGGGGAGG
Source organism: Equus przewalskii (assembly GCF_037783145.1). Taxonomy (NCBI): domain Eukaryota; kingdom Metazoa; phylum Chordata; class Mammalia; order Perissodactyla; family Equidae; genus Equus; species Equus przewalskii. The sequence continues at coordinate 69,347,131 of NC_091836.1, forward strand.
AGAACTGAACAAATACAGTCATTACTCTCATGGAGCTTATAACCTTGTGGAGGGAAACAGACAATACACAAACAAGCGTGTGTATATAATACAACTCATGGTACTAAGCACCATGGAGAAAAATAAATGTAGGACGGAAGAAAAAGATTATTTTATATAGAGTGGTCTGGAAGGGCCTCACTGATAAAGTAACATGTTAAAAGGCCTCAAGGAAAAACTATATTTTAAGCTTTTAGTTCAGTGTTACAAAGCAACACTTTAAATGAGCTGAAGTTTTATCCATAATACTGTATTTTTCTATTTCTTTTTCAACCTCGCCATCAGAATATTTTCCTATATACAACCTGTGAGTATTTTCAGTATATAACCTGATCTTTTATCCTCAAAGCCTTGAGTGGTTTTGATCAGCCTATAGAATAAAGTCAAAACTCTTCAACATGTCATTCAAGGTTCTCCAGAGACAGATCACAACTTAATCTTTCTAAAGCACTGTTATCTCTCAACCCTTGACTATCTAGTTACTATATATATATATATAGTATAATATATATATGCCATATATTTTTTAAACTTTTATACTGTTTTCTCAGCTAAAATTCTGTTTTCTCCCCTTCTCTCTATATTTTTATAGTTTTTCTTTTCTTTCTTCTGAGGAAGATTAGCCCTGAGCTAACATCTGCTCCCAATTCTCCTCTTTTTGCTGAGGAAGACTGGCCCTGAGCTAACATCTGTGCCCATCTTTCTCTACTTTATATGTGGGACACCTGCCACAGCATGGCTTGACAAGCGGTGCACAGGTCTGTGGCTGGGATCCAAACCAGTGAACTCCGGGTCACCAAAGCAGAGCACACAAACTTAACTGCTACATCACCAGGCCAGCCCCTCTGTCTATATTTTTAAATCTGAGATATCCAGGCCCACAGGAGGCATACAATACACGCTGATTATATAAACAGATGATAAAAATCCAAGTTAAGAACAGGAATAAAAGATAGGTGCTAAATGCTATCAAAAAGGAAAAAGAACAGGGGCCAGCCATGTGGCTTAGTGGTTAAGTTCAGTGTGCTCATTTCAGCAGCTCAGGATTCAGTTCCTAGGCATGGACCTACACCGCTCATTGACCATGCTGTGGTAGTGACCCACATATAAAGTAGAGGAAGAGGGGCACAGATGCTAGTTCAGGGTGAATCTCCCTCAGGCAAAAACATGAAGATTGCCAACAGATATTAGCTCAGGGCCAATTTTCCCCAGCAAAAAAAGGGGGAGGGAAGTACACATTTCTGCCTTCTTAAATATACATGACATTTCTGTATACCCCTATGTATATTTAGTGATTTAAACACAGTATTTAAGACTTACTAATAACTCTCCATTCAGGTTGATAAATATTTGATGCAGAAAAGTAGGCTCTTCAAAAACTTGACTTTTGTCCTTTTTCAGTTGTCTCAACTATTTTAGAAAGACTCTTATTTAGTACATCTGAGAAATGTGGAAGCTACTGAGATAGAAACATGAACCTAATGCAGATGCAGAAAACAGTAACTGAAAGGTCTATCAAGTACGGAGAATTGTTGGACCCTGAGTTTGGGAGGCAAACATTCCATCACCTTCACCCACTTTAAAAAAAAAAAAGCCCTGATGACTATTTTAATTGTATCCCTTAAGCACATTTCCAATTATAGGCAAGTAGTATTTAAAATTAGATGCTTCAAAAGAATGAGGGAAGAAGGGAGGGAAAAGCAAAACCCTTAAGACAAAAACGTACTTTCAATCCATTTATAGAGAACCTATTAGATGTAAGATACTTCGTACATATTTTCTCAGTGAATCTTCACGGAAACTTTATAAAGTAGGTATTATACCAATTTTACAATAAGGAAAATGAGAGGTTAATGATTTGCCCAAAGCCAGAGAACTAGTACATGGCAAAATCAAGAGAAAAACATTAATAAGAATAAAGAGGGAAATTACATAATGATTAAAAGGCAACCAATCAAGATATAATAATCACGAACTTGTATGAATGTACATCACAGAAAAAACTAATAAGATTATAAAGAGAAATTAATAAATCCAAAATAATGGTAAGAAACTTTAACACACCACAATTAAAAACAGATAGATCAGGCAGACCAAAAGGTAGTAAAAATACAGAAACATTGAACAATAAAATTAACAAACTTGATCATATATATGTATATACCCAATGAACACGATATATATTCCTTAAAGCAAACAAGGAACAATTAAAAACACACTACGTCAGGGGCTGGCCCCGTGGCCAAGTGGTTGAGTTCGTGCGCTCTGCTGCAGGCAGCCTAGAGTTTCGTTGGTTTGAATCCTGGGCGCAGACATGGCACTGCTCATCGAACCACACTGAGGCAGCGTCCCACATGCCACAACTAGAAGGACCCACAACGAAGAATATACAACTATGTACCGGGGGGCTTTGGAGAGAAAAAGGAAAAAACAAAATCTTAAAAAAAAAAAAAACCACTATGTCACAAAGAAGTTTAAAAAAATTTCAAAGAATTCATATTATGCAGACTTTGCTCCTAGATCCTAGCTGTCATTTTCCAAGCCAAATTTTCTAGCTACCTGGCTGATTAGTCTGTGTTACCCAACATTCTTTCTCAATAAATTCCTTTTCTGCTTAAACTTGCCAGAGTAGATTTCTGCTGATTAAAACTAACAACCCTGGTTGATTTTATTTTTTTACATGGAACTATGCAATGACCAATAAACTAATCTCTAGTAAAACCGGTTAAGGAAAAAAAAAGAGAAGACAAACTAAGAATAAAGAAGACAAACCAAAATACAGATGTCAAGGTGAATTTAAATCTCCAACAACTGTTGCCAATCTTTTTTTTTTTTCTGCTTTATCTTCCCAACCCCCGCCCTGTACATAGTTGTATATCTTAGTTGCAGGTCCTTCTAGTTGTGGGATGTGGGACGCCGCCTTAACGTGGCCTGACGAGTGGTGCCATGTCCGCACCCAGGATCCGAACCCTGGCCACAGCAGCAGAGCGCGCGAACTTAACCACTCGGCCACAGAGCCAGCACCAGAAAAGATCTTGTATATATATATATAATTTTGGATGTCTGCAAGTATATCCATAGATTAAATTGCTAGAATCAGAATTGCTGGGTCAAACAATACAAGCTTTTGTAATTCTGACAGACAATACCAAATCACCCTTCCTTCCTGAAGCCTGGATGGATTTATAGTCCCACCACTAATGTATTTCTTCATACCTTTTCCAACACAACAATCAGTGTTGAAACTTTTTAACTTTGCCAATCTAATAGGTGAAATTTTGTATCTTATATACTTATGAAATTGAGTGCTTTTCACATGTTTGAGTAATTTGCATTTCCTTTGATAAGAAACATATATTCATTTCCTTTACTCCTATTGACTTTTTCTTCTTGATTTGTTAAAGCTTTCTCTATATAAGAAAAATTAGCCTTATGTGGTATGAATAGCAATTCTTTTCCTAGTTTATCATTTGCCTTGAGTTTGTCTATAGTGGTTACTTTTATGTAGTTATATTAATCAAACTTCTCTTTTATGGCTTCTGCATTTTGTATCATATTTGGAAAGACCTTCTTCGGGCCAAGATATAACAAATTCTATCATAATTTCTCCTGGTACAAAGTATAAAATTCTTCTCATATCTACTTTTAAAAATTCTAAATCTTGGGGGCCGGCCCTGTGGCTGAGTGGTTAAGTTTGTATGCTCCGCTGCGGCAGCCCAGGGTTTTGCTGGTTCGGATCCTGTGTGTGGACATGGCACTGCTCATCAGGCCATGTTGAGGCAGCGTCCCACATGCCACAACTAGAAGGACCCACAACTAGAATATGCAACTATGTACTGGGGGGATTTGGGGAGGAAAAAAAACAGAAAAAAAGAAAAGATTGGCAACAGTTGTTAGCTCAGATGCCAATCTTTAAAAAAAAAAAAAAATCAAATCTTTATTTTTATTTGGGGGGGCAACATAAGAGCATAATCTTACTCAGGCTTAAAATTAAGTCTACTAGGGGCTGGCCCCGTGGCTGAGTGGTTAAGTTCGCGCGCTCCGCTGCAGGCGGCCCAGTGTTTCGTTGGTTCAAATCCTGGGCGCGGATGCGGCACTGCTCATCAAACCACGCTGAGGCAGCGTCCCACATGCCACAACTAGAAGGACCCACAATGAAGAATATACAACTATGTACCCGGGGGCTTTGGGGAGAAAAAGGAAAAAATAAAATCTTTTAAAAAAAAAAAAAAGTAAGTCTACTATCCAACACAAGGGATGAAAAGTATTTTAGTGATAGCTTGGTGGAAATGATGACAATTTTTACTTACTATTGGAGGATTTGCTTTCTCTAAAATGGTTCTTGCTGACATTTAGAACAAAATGTCCAAAGAGCTTAACATCTTCATTATATAGTGTAAATAATATACCTGATCCCCAACTTAGAAGCTTCTCAAGCTTTGGATAAGTCAGTCCCAACCTCCTCTTCAACAAAATCAGAATAATATCCATCACAACAGGCTATTATTATGAGGATCAAAATGAGTGTAACAAGAGTGAAAACACTTTGTAAACTATTTCAGCCAGTAAAGTGGCCTGCAGTAGAATCTAAAACTATAAAATTGTCTCTGGCATTGGTGAGATAAAGAAACTGTGGTTTGGTCTGATTTATTTGCAAGTACAACTTATAAGAAACCAAGATAATGATCCAACTGCTTTGATACACATATTATATGAAAAGTTAAACTCCCTTTTGGATACTTATTAAGAAATCTCAAAGCTCATATATAAGGCCAAAGAGGAACTCAGCATACTGATGGAAATCTTATTATGCCTTCACTCACTTGACAGTAAAAGGGAATGAGCAGAGGTAGGGTGGAGCACCAATTCACATTCACCAAAATTAGTGCTGATATAGATTAACTTAATCTTGGATTAAGATTAACGACGTTTAATGCTTTAAAAATACAAAATGCTAAATAGTCAAGACCACTTTTTGTCCAAACAGTACTGTGCTACATTAAATGGCATTGTGCCTTTTGGGCAGAAAAAGGCCAGAAAAACAAAAATCTCCGCTTTTAAATCAAAATCTTTTACAACGTCTCTTAAAGCTGATTGGAGGACGTGTAGACACTCAACATTATTAATTAAACTAAGATCTTTATCAATCATAATTAACCTTTCAGGTTCTCTGATTTTTAATAAAGAAAGAACAATTGTTTATAATAAAACAGCTTCTGTCTGCTGATGTGGGACTTCATTTTTCTTAATTTTTTCTTTACTTCCCTCCCCATTCCTAGGGTCATATGTCAGCTTCCTCCACTCCAAAAGATGAAATTGTGGTTGAAATACCTGCAAGACTACTGTAAAAGCAGAGCAACAGGAGAAAATCTAGAAGATGCTGGTATGATGATGCCTTTTTAGATATACTATCAAAGGCATGATCCATAAAATAAGGGATGATAAGCTGGACTTCATTAAAATTAAAAATTTTTGCTCTGCAAAACACAATGTCTAGAGAATGAGAAGACAAGCTACAGACTGAAAGAAAATATTTGCAAAAGATATATCTGATATGACTGTTAGCCAAAATATACAAAGAACTCTTAAAACCCAACAATAAGAAAACAAACAACTTGATTTAAAAAATGGGAAAAGGACGTTAGACAGCTCACCAAAGATGTACAGAGGGGAAATAAGCATATGAAAAGATGTTCCACGTCATATGTCATTGGGGAATTACAAGTTCAAACAATGAGATACCACCACACATCTATTAGAAAGGCCAAAATCCAAAACACTGACAATAACAGATGCTGGTAAGGATGTAGAGTAGTAGGAACTCTCATTCATGCTGGTCTGAAGGTAAAATGGTATAGCCACTTTGAAAGACAGTCTGGCAGTTTCTTACAAAACTAAACATAGTCTTACCATATTATCCAGCAATTGCACTCCTTGATATTTACCCAAATGAGTTGAAAACTTATGTCTACACAAAAACCTGCACATGGATGTTTACAGCAGCTTTATTTATAATTGCCAAAACCTAGAAGCAAGCAAGACATCTTTCGGTAGGTAAACAGATAAATACATTAAGGCACATCCAGACAATGGAATATTATTCAGCACTAAAAAGAAACGAGCTATCAAAGCCATGAGAAGACATGGAGGAACCTTAAATACATATTTCTAAGTAAGAGAAGCCAACGTGAAAAGTCTACATACATATGATTCCAACTACATGACATTCTGGGAAAGACAAAACTATGCAGACAACAAAAAGATCAGTGGTTGCCAGGGATGGAGGGGAGTACGGATGAGTAGGCAGAGCACAGAGGATTCCCAGAGCAGTGAAAATACTCTACACGATATTATAATGATGGATATATGTCATTGTACATTTGTCCGAACCCATAGAATGTATAACATCAAGAGGGAACCCTGAGGTAAACCATGGACTTGGGTGATTATGAGGTATCATTGTAGGTTCATCCTTGGCAACAAATCTACCATTCTGGTGAGTGACATTGATAATGGGGGAGGCTATGTACATGTAGGGGCAGGGAGTATATGTGAAATCTCTGTACCTTCCTCTCAATTTTGTTGTAAAACAAAATTCTTTAAAAAATTCTTGGGGAAAAAAAAAAGTCAGAGCAACAAGATCTCAAAAGAACCAGAAAAGGCAACATCACTCTCTTTAGTCCAGAGGAGTTAGTCCCAAACCCACCAATCCCTCCACCAGCTTCTACAGGGATTTTCAAGAGTTTCAGTAGCACAGAAACAACCACTCACTCTTCCCTCACCTCACAGAAAAGAAATGCTAGAAACTACTTCACGTGTCACTGAGATGCTGAATATCTTCATATTTGTAAACAAATCCAACGGCTGAGGTACTTTCTTAATGCCAGTACTCTGACTACTATGTTTAACAGGAAGAAAAACTCTCTAAGGATCCAATGCCTTAAGAATGACACACACCTGTGGCCGTGACCTAAGCTAAGTATTGCATTCCGTCTAACATGAACTGTAGGAGCAGCTGTACTTCCTTGAAGGTTCTTCCTGAAAAGGGTTTTCTCTGGGGCGAGGTAACCGGTTATTAATAAAGGCAAACAAACAAAACAAACTACAAGACAGGCATTTTGCTAATTGCACCAAACCCTCAGGAATGAAGTGTCATTGTCAAAGCATCCACATCAATACAAAATTAGAAAAAGAACCTCACTCAACCATAATGGGAAGATGCTACCCTAACAACTCTCAAATCCAAAAGTAACCATCCCTTGGTACTAAACTATGCTTCAGTTTTCACCCCTGTAGGTTCAACTTCTTATCAGTGCAGCAGCATGAAAAAGAACTTTCCCAAGACCCAGGTCCAAATTTGAATACTCCCACTTCCTAGCTATTTGCCCTGGGGCAAATAAAAAAATCTCTTCAGCTAATTTCTAACTCGATCACTTCAGCAGCATCATTATGATGGCTGGCAGATATGTAACACTTACACCAGGCTCACTTCTAAGCACTCTTTATTTACTAACTCATTTAATCTTCACAATAACCCAATGGGGAGAGGCTATTGTCCCCATTTTACAGAGGAGGAAACTGAGGCACAGAGCATTTAACTTGCCCAAAGCTACATGGCTATAAGTGGAAAAGCTATGATTTAAACCCAGGCAATCTGGCTCCAGGATCTGTGCTCTTATCCACTATGCCTTATTACCTCTTTAATTTAAAAAAAAAAGGCCTAACAGCCCTATATAACAATGGGCACAAGACATGAACGGGCATAGAAAAAATAAATTCAGATAGCTTATAAACATATTAAAATATGTTCAATTTCACAATACTAAAATCAAAACACTTTTATGTATCAGATTGGCAAAGATCAAAAAGTTTGATAATGACAAAAATTAGCAAAGGTATCTTTTATCTTAAAAACATCATACATGTGTACAAAGATATGTACAAGAATATTCATGAAGACCACTCACAATACTAAAGACTGGAAACAACCTAAATATTCTTCAATTAGACTGACTGAATAAATTATCAGATGACTGGGATACCATGGATCTATTTCTATAGTATCTGTTTTTATTCCTGGTCTCATTTCTTGGTTTACCTGGTAATTTTCGTTAGAATGCCATTCATTGCGTATAAAAAACTGTACAAGCTCTGGACGATATTATATTCCTACAGAGGATTCACCACGTTCTTTGACAGGCAGTTACCATGAGGGTAGATCACCTCACAATCCAGTCGGGACAGGAGCTGATTTGAGGCTGGCCAGTCTTTGCAAAGCTTGTAAAGCTTATTCTACCCTAGTCTAGCCCTCCAAGGGTCCAACTCAGAGTCTGGGGTGTTTACCAAGCCAACCTTCCTTGGAAGGTCCCGAGCTTTTTTCTCAACACTGAGGAACTGCTAACAGAGTGTGTTTTTAGTAGCCTTCTGTGAAGCTTCTTAGCCTTTCATCCTGCACAGTTTAAGAATCAGCAAATGGCTCAAGAGAAAAAAGCAGGTGGAGGGGGGCAGGGACAAGGGGAGGCACCTCCCTTCTCTCTGGGATCTTGGCCTGTCAAGTTTTGGTTGCCTTGGAAGCCCTAAAGTACAATTTTTGTATCTCCAACCCCATGAAGAAAGCTCTGCTGGCTTTTCTGCCTCTTAATAGCTGTACTCTCCCTTTGCCAAGAATCCACGAATGTCTGAAGTCCTGGCTGCCTTGGCAACTTACCAATGCCTTCATATAGATTTTTTTAAAAATCAGGCGTTTTTCTAGTTATTCTCAGCAGGAGGTTTGGTCTGCCACAATCTGCTCCATCATAGCCAGACGCAAAATCTACATTCTTCATAAGCAGTGAAGAAGCAAGATTTTCATCATGAAACCACAAACCATTACTAAAGAGGGAATAAGCAGTGAGGAAGAAGACAAAAGTAGAGAAGGTTCCTTTAAGAAAGTCAAGAAAGGGATAAAATAAAGGTAGAACATGTGTGGTCCAAGTCCTAAAGGAACTTTCAATCTTACTAGGGAAGGAAAATCACACAGGAGTGAAACTATAGAATGGCAGCAACTTATAAAAATAAACACCTAAGTGCTGCATAGAACAGCAAGAGTAGAAGTACACACAGCAAAAGGAAGACAGTCAAAGCACATCTTCTACCACAAAACATATGTAAGTGCAGAGGTACACAGGAAACAAGAGGCCATTATCCATATTAATCTCTACACTACCTGCTTATACTACCCACCAAACTTCTGAACAACCACTGTCAAATGGAATATGTGAAAGCAGAAATTTTAATGTTAAATTAAGCACACCACTTAGAAGTAGGAAGGTAGAAACATGGGGAGTGACCACAAATGTGTTCTAAAACCAAACTAAAGTGGTTTCCATTTCATCGACTATTTTTTGGTTTACTCCTTTTAATTCTTGAAGAGTACAGTTGACAGCCAAGTACCACCTGTCCTAAACAAATGCAGCTGCTCATGTGCCCACGTGCAAGACAAACAGCAATTTATAGTAGGCAATATAAATAGTTTACCTGAAAAGAAGAGGAAGTACACAGAGAAAACATTAAAAGCTAATAAAATGTCAAGATCAAATTTTAAGGCTGCTTACTCAAGTACCATAATTAACATCACAGATTACTACACATTAATTACACTGTTTGTGTTTTAAAACCATCCTTCGGCAAAGAACTAATCAAATCAAAATGTCACAGCTCACATACCATGAATTTAGAAAATGTAACTTTTGACCTAATAATTGAATTTCTAGGAATCTATCTAAGAAAATAATCTAAAATATAGAAAAACTTTTACATAAAAAGATTTTCATTGCAATATTGTTCACTGCAAAACAAAAACTGAGAAAAACCTAAATGTCCAATATTGAGGGAATGGTTAGGCTAATTATGGACAGTCCATACAATGTACTTCTATTCTGCCTTTAAAATTATATAGAAAGATTTTTTAATGTAAGATATTGCTTTAACAGGATAGGAAAGCATTTGGGTGCAATGAGAGATGCAAGTTGCCAGACTGAATATGCCTTATAATTTCAAACATAAGAAAACATTAAATATAGAAATGGCAATAAGAAATGGAAAAAGAAAGGGCAATACAACTGTAGAAGTCACAAAGGGAGAAAAAGAAAACATTAGTGATAACATATCAAGTTACCATATATAAGTGTGTAATAATAATGGAAACAGTTACCAGAGATTAGGAAGTTCAAGAAGGAGTGAGCAGTGAGGAAGAAGGGAGATGCTGTGGGAGAGAAAATACACACATAGAAAGGCATGAGACCCTTTCCCCAAGCCATTTATAATAGAGTTTATTAGCTAAGACAAATTCATAAAAGTTTTAAAAACAAACAAATTACTGCAGAGAGAATTTCAGATACGTGGTCACAAAATAAACAACTGCCAAATCAATCTTACAAGCAAATGTTGCAACAAGCGTCTGTTGGAGGAAGAGAACAAGGGCTGGGAAGGAGAGGCAAGGCTTTAAGAAGGTGGGATGAAGCTGGGTCGAACTGCTAAAACTCAGATAAGTGAAAAGATGAAGAGCAATTCAGGGGAACAAAGTAGGATCAGAAGTGTGATAGCACTACTGAACTGCACACTTAAGACGGTAAGTTTCATGTTATGTGGTTTTTACCACAATTTGAAAAAAAAACTTTTTCAATGTGAAAGCTGGATAATGAATACATATATTCTGCACCAGCAGAAAGTTTACATAGGAGAATTGTCCAGGCCAGAAAGGTAGGCTGGGGCCAGGTTATAAAGAACCTTCAACATCAGGCTAAGGAATCTAAACATCATCCTGTCTTGGATAACACTATCATATTTAATCTTATCAACATGGTAAGACTATGAATAAACAATAAAACCTCAGTTATCCAGCATGCTTGGGGAATAGGGTGTTCTTTAATCTTAGGTGGTAACAATGCCAAATCTGAGCAGAATCTTCCCTACACACAGTACGAGGGAGCTACTTCAGGAACTCTACCGGGAATGCCTGTCTGGGTTGGTCACTCAGCTCAACATCTTTTCCTAACGTAGCACTTCACCAGCCACACCAGTATGCCTGACAACTTCTATAAGTAGAAACACTCCAGGCTGTGGAGCCCAATCAGATTCCAGCACTTATCAGGGTGACATTGGGCACACTACAACTTCTCTAGCCCTCAGTTTCCCCACTTCCCAAAAGGATAATACCTTCCTCAAGTGAGTTGTTGCAAATGATTAAATGACATGATTTAATATAATGTCTGGTATAGCATTGGGTATATAACCGATATTCATTAAATGTTAGATACTTCCCTATAAGGAAGAAGAAAAATTCTACTTAACCTTTTCAGGGGTAGAAATTTCTCAGAATTGTAGGAAAGTATAAGGAATTCAATGAAAAAAAAAGGCACCAAAGATTTTTTTTCTTTATATTAGTGGGACAACTGGAAAGTGCTTATTAAATTAACTGATAATAAAAATTAATGATGATATTCAAATTCCAAGGTGCATCTTGCACCCTTTGCTTGAAGAATTTACCTGATTGGAATCTTTTTTTTTTTTTTTTTTTTTGATGAAGATTAGCCCTGAGCTAACTACTGCCAGTCCTCCTCTTTTTTGCTGAGGGAGCCTGGCCCTGAGCTAATATCGTGCCCATCTTCCTCTACTTTACACCTGGGACGCCTACCACAGCATGGTGTGCCAAGCGGTGCCATGTCCGTGCCCAGGATCCAAACCGGCGAACCCCAGGCCGCTGAGAAGCGGAACGTGCGAACTTAACCGCTGCGCCACCAGGCCGGCCCCTTACCTGATTGGAATCTTGATCTGGGAAGAATAAGAAGTAGTCCTAAGCAGCCTGAGACTCTATAAGACTCTTGGTCAGACAATGAATATTTTCAGCTTTGCCGATCCTAAGATCTCTGTCACACCTGCTCAACTCTGCTGTTGTAGCATGAAAGCAGCCATAGACAATATTTATGAATGAGTATGGCTGTGTTCCAATAAAACTTTACAAAAACAAGCAGCAGGCTAGATCTGGCCTGCTGACTATAGTTTGCCAACCCCTGGTGCTACAGATTGACTGTGCTCCCCACAATATTCATATGTTGAATGAGATTAGGGCCTTAATAAAAGAGACCCCAAAGAGCTCCCTTGCCCCTTCCACCAAGTGAGGACACAGCAAGAACACAGTTGTCTATGAATCAGAAGGCGGCCCCCATGAGACACCAAATCTACTAGCATCTTGATCTTGGACTTCCCAGGCTCCAAGACTGTCAGAAACAAATTTCTGATGTTTATAAGCCACCAAGTCTATGGTATTCTGTTATAGCAGCCCAAATTGACTAAGACACCTAGATTAGAGAAGACAAAGTAAGAGAGTAAAGACCAACAAGATTTGCAAAAGCAGGTATTAAACAAGAGTAGAGTCAAAGCATAAGGTTCCTTGTTGAATCCAGAAATGGCCCAAACAACAAGGCATAGTTGGGCAGTCTACAATGGATCAGCACAATCAAAGCTAACATGAAGAACACAATAAAAGAAGTCACAGAAGCAAATGCAGGTGTGAGAATGCTGCAGAGATGAAGGCCCTGCAGACCTATGCAGATCAAGATCATGCAACTGCCCCATCACTATATCCACCACCACTCTGGTGCAAAATCCTTCGGACTTAATTTCTGCTGTTTGAGGCAAAGAATCATTCACAATAGTCCACAAGGTGGAATGATACCAAAATGAGAAAGACTGCAGGATTTAGAACCATAGGAACCTGCATTCAAATCTACCACCCCCTGGCTTTGTGTATCTACCAGTATTTATCCTTGCTAAGCCTGTTTCTTCATCCACAAAATGGGAGTAACACTTACCTTAACAGGGTTGTTTATCTCATCTAATTCTCCAATACCTACTTAGTACAGAGTCTTTGTGTATTAAACGGTAGCCTAACTGGCCTCTCTGTCTCTTAGACTCTTTATCTTTCCATCTATCTTCAACTCTGCTTCCTTAGTTCTTTATAAAACAGAGAAATGACCCTATCATCCTTCTGCTTAATAACTTTCACTGGCTTTCCTCTGCCTCCAAGATTTACAAACAGGACCCAATCTACCACTCCAAGCGACATTTTCTACTATTCCCACAATACTTCTCCCCTCCCTAGCCTTCCCACATCTCACTTTTCCTAGATATGCCATACCTATCTCCTCTGAGACTGTATTTATATATGCCACTTCCTCCTCCCAGAACGCTCTATTAATTATATGATGATTAGTTCCAAACCCTGTTTATTGCCCTCTCCTTTGTGAAGCTTTTCCCACTAACACAGAGAGAATTATGTTAACCTCCCGGAGGCCTTTACGACATTCTGCACTTATCTTGATTGTAGTAGCATTAATTACCTATGTTATAATTACTTGTGTCTTCCTCTGACTCCCCAAACTAAGAGATTTCCTTGAAGATAGGTATGATTTGCAGGTATGTGTCTCAGCATACGGCAGGGGCTTAAAAGTTTTTTTGTTGAATGAACCAATGAGAAGGTGCTTTAACACTAGCACCATTTTGTACTATGGTCTTTTAATAAAAGAATCTGTAGTCTGGAGGGAGGTGAATTTAGTAAAGCTTTTCTTTATAAGTAAGACAAAGGTAAACTTTAGTAAAGTCGAGGTCAACCCCAAATTAATGGACTCAACTCTTTTAAGGTTTTACTATAATAGTTATACAGAACCAAACACTAGACAAAAACACATGAAAAATGGCAAAACAGAAGGGAGTAAAGGGAAAATAAGCCCACTGCTATTCAAAAAAGTAAAAACCAAAATTGGATGTAAGTTGTCTTCAGGCTTAAAACTTTCATTGTACATACATGTGATGAGGAACTTGACAGCAGTTCATGCAGAAAAAAAAAAGGCAGTTTTGTTGCCTATAAATTTAGTATGAGCAAGGCCAATGCAATCTTTGGCAATATTAGTGAGAATTTAGCATCCAGATGGAGAGACAGTAAGTGCCACTGCACTTTGCAGTGGTCAAGCAATATTTAAAGTATGAGGGTCAGTTCTGAATGGCATACTTAAAGATGACCAGAAAGATAAAGGAATCATGACATATGATCAAAAACTTTTTTTAAGGATTTTTTTAAAGGAATCTTTTTCCTTCATTAAACATTTACTGAATATCTAATACGCTCTAGGTAACATATCAAGTGCTAAATACACAAAGACATAATCCCTGACTCCAGAGAGTTCAGTGTAGTGCCAGAAACAGACACACCAACAAGAAACAGAAATCCAGGGACATGAGGGATGCACCTCCTTATGTGGTGACACAAAGGAAGGTAACTGACTCCTACCTGAGTGAGAAAAAATTTCACAGAGCACTTGTTGCACCTGGGTCTTAAAAGATGGCTATAATTTGACAGGAAAATAAGAGGTAAGAGTATTCCAGGAAGAATAATCATAGGTGACAAAGGTCAAAAGGTTTCAAAAAGCATACTACATTCCAAGAGCTCTAAGTAATGTAGTATGATCAGAATCTTGGGAACCGGAGGAAGAGGACCAAAGAAATGAATTTGAGAAGTTTAACCTAAAAATTTTGATAGAAACAATCATGGTCTTTAAATACTTGAACACTGAAACTAGGGAAGCAGATTTTGATTGACTAGAAAACAACATTCAAACAGTTAAAATTGTCCACTAATAAAGAGCAATGAGCACAGAGTTACTGGAATGGGAGAAGCATCCCTATTCATGTATAAGATCAATGTCTCCTGGGTGTTCCAGATCTCATCTTCTCTCACCTCTTCACAAACTTAGCTTATTCAGTTTTCTCCACTTTCTCCAGCATCATCAATTTTCCCCTCTCTACTATGATAATATACAAAACTAACACAGAAACATGACTTAATGTCATCTATCTAAAAGACTCCTGAGCTCTTGTCCCCAAGCACATACTGACTTCCCTCTCTGCTCCCCTTTATAGAAAACTCCTCCAAAAGCAGTCTACATATTCACTGTTTCTGCTTTCTCTCTCCTAATTGTCACTTCAACCCCTTCTATTAGGATCCTTTTTTTTTTTTTGTCCTACCGCTCTATCAAAACTGCTCTTATTAAAGTCACCAAGAAAGACCTCCAAGGACCCCAGGGTTGGTTTATAGTATAGGCACAAATGAATTCCATGAATGGGTATACTCTGATAAACAGAATCTTTAGCCTAAGAACTAAGGCTCTTTAAAATCAAAACAGCTAATGCCAGCCTTATTGAAGGCTGGTATTTATTATTATCAATCTGGGATGAACTAGCTCAGTTTTAGCATACAACTATCTTCGCGGTAATATTATCCATTTCGTATGGAAAACAAGAAAGAATAGTGAGATGCTGAAATTGGACATCCTCGCATCATCTTCATCAGTAAGAATAATCAGCAAATGCCATTCTTTGCTTTCACATCTCCATCACAATTGTCTAAAACTTATTTTAACCTAATCTTCTAAAATAGACTGAGGCACACTTATTGAGTATGAAAGATAATTCTTCCTTCAATGTTCCTCCTTCTTATACACTCTTGATCTCTTCAAGTCCATCCTTTTTAAGCACCTAGTTCAAGGCCTTACACATAGTAGGCACTCTATAAATAATGTCTAAGGAATAAACTATAAAACCTAACATATAGGACCTAGTATAAAGTAAATTCCATAAACGCTAATCTCCCCACACCAAAACTATCCCAACTTTAAGGAACAATGCATAAATCTGATAAATCCTTCATACCCTACATGAACAAGTTTATCTATTTTCTCTCTCAGAAGTACCTGCATTTTAAAAGAACCGCAAGAAAAAAGAACCTAAAGATGATACATATTGCATTTCAGATACTACAGGAAAAATGTGAGTGATATTCTGAGGCAACAGAACCTAGAATCTCTAAAAACACATAATTGATTAAACATCAATCTGACCCTATGTAGCAAAAGAAAGGAATGCCATTTCTTCCACTAATTCTTATAATTAAAAAGCCATATATAATATTTATACATAGAAAAAGAAAGCTAGTAAAGTCTAGCAGGAAATACACAATCATTAACAATGGTTTTCTATGGTAAGACAAATAACTGTCTCAACCACAATTTATCCCTTTACCCCTTTTCCTATCAGGACAGCTGTTACTACTTTTGCCAGTACTACAGCACTGTAAGGAGTATCGTTTTTCATTATTCATTGTGTGTTCCAGTAGGGCAGACACTTACTAATGGAATCACCACATGGCAAAGAATGTCTCTCTTCACTTTTACTAGATATAGCCAAACTGCTCTCCAAAATGGTTACACAAACTCATACACCTCCAGCAGCATGTAGGTTCCCATTATTAACTATAATTAATCAAGCATAAATTATAAGGCCAGTATGACGGCCTCTCATCACTGGTTTAATTTGCATTTCCTTGATTACTGATATTGAGCATCATTCCAGATGTTTATTGGCCTTTCAGTTTTCCTCTTCTGTGAAATGTCTGTTGAAATCCCCTCACCGTTTTTCTAATGAGGTATCTGTCATAGTGATTTGTAGTTCTTCATATATTTTGTACATTAACCTTTTGTCAGTTATTTCATTGCAAATATTTTCTCCCACCCTATGGTCTACCTTCTTACTTTACTACTATCTTTTATCATACAGAAGTTCTTTATTTTAACGTGGCCAAATTATATTTTCCTTTATGCTTTGTGTTTTTTGTATAAAGAATCCCTCTCTATTTCATCTTAGAGATACTCTTAGTATGTTCTAAGTTTTACAGTTTGTTTGTTTTCTTTGAAAGATTTTATTTTTCCTTTTTCTCCCAAAGCCCCCCGGTACACAGTTGTATATTTTTAGTTGTGGGTCCTTCTAGCTGTGGCATGTGGGATGCTGCCTCAGCATGGCTTGACGAGTGGTGCCACGTCCACGCCCAGGATTCGAACCGGCAAAACCCTGGGCCGCCGAAGTAGAGCATGTGAACTTAACCACTCGGCCACAGGGCCAGCCCCTACAGTTTGATCTTTAATCCATATAGAATTAACTTTTTGTGTACGGTGTGAGATATCTTTTCTTGTTTTCTATAAGGTCAGCTAACTACCCACACAACTAATAATGGTATCTTTGCCACTGATTTGTAATGCCACCTGGCATCTACCAAATTCAAATATATGAGGGCACGTTACTGGTCTCTATAATTAATAACACTGGTTATTCAACTATCCTGACACCAATACTTCACTGTTTTAGTTAATATGGCTTTATAATAGCTCAATATTTTACACAGCAATGTGCTCCAAAATCATCTTGACTGTTTTTGGCCACTAACCATCCTTATTGACAAGTTCCACTTCAAAAAAAAGTTTCCCTCTATTTCAAGTGTTCTAGTTTTTTAAATAATGAATGAATGGTCAATTTTGTCAAATGCTCTTTTGAGCATCTTTTGAGATAATCATATGGTTTTACTTTCCTGTAGTAAAGTAATGTGGTGAACTACAATAGATTCTTAACGTTCAACTGAACTCCCAGTCCCGGAATAGATGCTACTTGATTGTCATTTTTCTTAAATATACTACTCGATTAGTGTATATTTCATTTGGGATTTTTAAAATCTACATTCCTGAGACTGACCTGTATTTTTCCTTTCTTACACTGTCCTTGTGTGATTTTAAGTTGTAAAAGCCCCCCAAAATGAGTCTGGAAACATTTTTAATTCCCTGGAATAGTCTGCATAAGGATCACCAATCCTGCAATATTTGGGTAATCTGTAAAACCATCTGTGCCTGGTGCTTCTTTAATGAATAGAATTTTTTTCCGCATCTTATTATGGAAAAGTCTCAAATATTTATCAGAGACCAGTATAATGAACCCCAACATATCCATCACCCAGCTTCATTCAAGTCATTGCCAATCTTATTTCATCTACTCCCCTAATCATTATCTGCCCCCCTCCTCTGAATAAATTATTTTGAAGCAAATCCCAGACACATCATCTTACCTATATACATTTTAGCATCCCTCTTAAAGATAAGGACTCTTTGAAAATATGTAACCAGAAAACAACTGTCACACTAAAAATTTAATAATCTTTAATACCAGCAAATATCCAACCAGTATTCAAATTCCTGTCAGAAGTTCTTATAGTTTTTCAAATCAGGATCCAAGCAAGTTCATACACTAAAATTGGTTGTGTCTTTTAATCTATACATTTCCCTTCTATTCCTTTTTCTTCTCCTTTTTCACATATTTGTGGAAGAAAATGGGCCTGTCCTGTTGTTTACCACATTCTGGATTTTGCTCATCGCATCCATGTATTACTTAGTAGATAGATTTTACTAGTTGTTCAATTTTTGTTTCATTTCTATTTGTACTTTCTATTTATTCTTGAGTCAGCTGGGATAGGTTGTCTTTTTTAGGATACTGACTAGTTTATACAATTTTTCAAATTCATGGGCATAAAGTTTTCTACATTCTATATTTATGAGGTTTTTAAAAATCTTTATCATATCTACAGTTGCATTGTTTCATTCCTAATGTTATTTATGCCTTCTTGCTTCTCTTTTTCCTTGAACAATCTTGCCAGATCTGTCTATAATATAAATCCTATATTAATATCATCAATGAATTAGATTTTGGCTTTATTAATCCTCTCCACTGTTTGCTTTCTATTCCATTAATTCCTGTTATTATCTTTATTCTTTCCTATCTTCTCTCCTTCCTTTGGGTTTAATCTGCTGTGACTTTTCTAACTTCTTCAGTTGGCCACTTATCTTCAGGCTTTCTTTTATTCAAATACCTTTTAGATTCTAAGACATACATTTTTTCATATTAACACCTCTCAAATTGGGATGTTTCTTACAATCGGAGTCTTAGAATCATTGTCAGCAGCAGGGATGATGCCATTGTCACTGCTTATATATATGAACATAGACAGTTAAAAAATAAGCTTGCAGGACCCGGCCCCACGGCCAAGTGGTTAAAGTTCTGTGTGCTCTGCTTTGGCGGCCAAGGTTCGCGGGTTCAGATCCCAGGCATGGACTTACTCCGCTCACCAGCCAGGCTGTGGTGGTGTTCCACATACAAAAAAATAGAGAAGGACTGGCAATGGATGTTAGTCCAGGGCAAATCTTCCTCAGCAAAAATAACAATAATAATAATAAGCTTGCAAAAAAAATGTAGTGATTCTGATCAGCAGTGCTGGCATGACTGGACAATGGTAACCGCTCAATGTTAGCCAACAAACCTGCTACAAACCATCTGAGGAAAAACTATGAATCTCTTCTGAAAACCTTTTGTTGATACCTTCTGGCAAGCTCAAGAAAGCATCACCATCAAAACCTGACAGGGGCTGGCCCCGTGGCCGAGTGGTTAAGTTCGCGCGCTCCGCTGCAGGCGGCCCAGTGTTTCGTTAGTTCGAATCCTGGGCGCGGACATGGCACTGCTCATCAGACCACGCTGAGGCAGCGTCCCACATGCCACAACTAGAAGAACCCACAACGAAGAATACACAACTATGTACCGGGGGGCTTTGGGGAGAAAAAGGAAAAAATAAAATCTTTAAAAAAAAAAAAAAAAAACCTGACAGGTGCCAGCAGCTGGAGGTAGCCGTGGAGCAGTCTTTTAAGAAATGCTGTATCACCAATGCTCTCAACGACAGTGAGTAACATTATGTAAAAAAAATGCAAACCTTTAGGATTCAGTCAAAAATGATTTAGAAGAATCAGACTCCGAATATGAGGTCGTCACAGGAATATTCTACTAATTACTTCATTTCCTTTTATAAATGTCTGCATGAGTGATATGCTAAATCTATATCTAAATATATTTACAAGAGTTAAAAAGTCTAAGTGATAGGAAAGTATATTTGGAAAATAATAGTGCATCTTACAAATGATGGCATCTTAAGACTCAATGAAATATGACATAGGCACTTAAATTGTCCTCTTAGTATTGTTTTAGCTGTATTCCACAGATAGTGACAAATAGTGTTTCCACTGTTATTCAGTTCTAAATATTTTCCAATTCCCATGATTCTGTACTGCATCCATACATTATTTAGAAGTTTGCTTTTAGTTTTGCTTTTTTAATTTCCAAACATGGTTTGGAGGTAGAGGGAATTGGTTATATTTGGTATTAGTTTCTAATTTTATTGTATTGGGGTCAGATAACATGGTTTATATATCAATCTTTGGTATTTATTGAAACTTTCTTTGTGCCTAATTATGTAAATGTTCCGTATTTGTTTAGAAAGAATGTATATTCTCTAATTTGGGAGGTGTATGGTTCTATATATGTGCAGTAGATCAGTTACATGTTGTATTTCTTTTCTTTTAGTGGTAACCCTTAAATTTTTAATATGCACCTGAATGTAAGCCTAAAGTTAATCAATATCTTTATCTTCCTCCTGAACTACATATAGAACCTTAGGACTCTTTAATGCTGATCACTTTCCCCCTCAGCTTACATTTTATCCTTCTCTAATTTTAGTTCCACTTTGGTTTCAGCCCCTATGAATTAGTCGCAACTATTTTTGTTTTATACAGTCAATGCTGCCTTAGTTTACCTACTGATTTCTTTGTTAAGGATACTTCTTGTAGCCTACTCTCCCCTAAGTTACATTTCTTTCTTCCTGAAGTACATTTTTTAGTATAACAGTTCTTTCAGAAAGAGTGCAGTAAATTCTCTATAGTTTTGTTTATTTGAATATATTTTTATTTTGCCCTCACTCTTGAACGATAACTTAGGGGAGTATGAAATTCAGATCTCTCTCAACACTTGGAAGATATACTCAGCTTTCCTCTGGCCGCTCTTGTTAATTAAGAGACATCTGCTCTCAGTCTGAGTGTTGTGCCTCTGTTTTTCCTTTCTGGTTGCTTCTAAAAGTGGCTTTGGCGTTCAGCAGTTTCATTGCAGAGGTTTTGTTTTGTTCATTCCATTCTTGCTAGGGCCTCACGAGTCTTTAATCTAAGGATTCATGCCTTTTTATTAATTCCAAAAAATTCTCAAGTCATCATCTCTTTAAATTCCACGTC
This sequence comes from Equus przewalskii, assembly GCF_037783145.1. NCBI lineage: Eukaryota > Metazoa > Chordata > Mammalia > Perissodactyla > Equidae > Equus > Equus przewalskii. Next base: position 69,368,184 of record NC_091836.1, read on the forward strand.
TCCCTTATTCCTTTTTTTTTCCTTCTGGAATTACTATTAGATGTTGGGTCTTCTTGATCTGTCTTTCATTTCTCTTCACCTGACTTCCCTATTTTCCTTCATCTTACTGTTTTGCGTTCTCAGGATTTCCTCCTATCTAACTCCCAGCTTACTGATTTTCTCTTCATCTGCGTAAACTGTTGCTTAACTTATTTACTGAGCTTTTTTTTAACCTATTTTTCATTATACTTAGCTCTTTTTCAAATGTGCCTGTTTCATAATGTCTTATTCATTTCTCAGGATGTCAATTAATTCTTTAATGTCCTTAGTCACTTAAAATATGCTAATTTACATTATCTTTCAAACTGCCATTCTACTATCCCAGTTCTTAGAGCTGTAATCCTCTTGCTTGTTATATCTGCTGACTCTCATCTGTGGTAGAAAATTGTTTCCTTAAGTGTCATTTTTAATTATAAATTCATCTTCAGTTGGGCTTATTTCTTCTGTAAGAATCCCTCATGGCCCAAGATATGGGAGTACCCCCTTGGAGTCTTGTTTTTCCTTTCTCCAGGTGACTCAGGGTAGCTTCACTACCTTCACTACCTTCACAGGTGACTTCACTAGCTTGAAGCCAGCTTTTACATTAATTTCTCAGCATGGGGACACCTAAACCATATATTATAAACTCAGATCTCAAATATGAGCAACACATATGTCTTATGCTTCAATTTCTCAGAGGAGCTTTTTTCCATTTCCTCTTTGCATAGAGCCCAGGCAAATCAAGACAAGATTTCTTATTGTTGCCTTGTGTCAGTGGGAAGATTTTTCTCGAACCAACCCTTTCACCTAGAAGGCAGCACATCAAGAAGCTCAGCTTTATGCAGAAGTCTTAGTTTTGGTTCCCTTTTACACATGGTTAAAATTCAATCCACCAGGAATAGAAAACTAGAAATAACCCCTCACTCCACCCCTTCACCCTGCTCCAGTGTAACACAGCATGAGCTCAAGGGCTTACTAAAGTTTTGGTTTTTAGTTCCCTTTTTGTTTCTGGAACCTGGAGATTTTCCTGTCTTTCCTGCAAGCTCAGGAATATGTAAGAATTGTTCTATATCACCCATCTTTTCTCGATATTTGTAGCGTAGGAATCTTCAGCTTATCTCAGTTAGCCATCTTGCTAAAAGAGAACTGGGGCTCTCCAATCCGTCTGCTACGTTATCCCCACAGGAGTGATCTCTCTAAGAAAAGACGAACTCCTCTTTAAAACTCTTCAGTAGATCCTCACTCCTTAGCATGGCATTCAAAGTCCACTATTATCCAGTAACTGCTTGTTTCTGCAATTCCACCTCCTTCCACTCTCCCAGACGAACTCTATATTCCAACCACTCCTATTTACAATCCCTAGACCTCTCCTTGTTTCATACTCCTGTGCTTTTAAATGTACTGATTTCCCTCATCTTTATCCTGTCCTCATCCACCTACTGAATACTCATGGTCAAGTGTCTGCCTTTCAGTGAAGCCATTTCTGACCAATCCAAGCCAAGCCAATCCAAGCTGGGTTCTCTTCTTTGTGAAAATAGCTAACATTTATTGAGCTCTTAAATACCAAGCATTCTAAAAACTCATTTACTCTTAACAACAACCTTACAATTTTGCTACTGTTGCTTTCCCCATTTTTGAAATTAGGAATCTAAGGTACAGAGAGGTTAAGGAATATGCCCAATAACACACAGCTATAAACGGCAGAGCTGGAGTTCCAACACAGGTAGTCTATCTCCAGATCCTGCCCCATTCACTTGCTCTATTAATATATACCACACTGCCTTCTACAATTATACCTTACATTACAGTTATAATTGCATTATACCACATTTCAGTTGCATGTTTATATACCAATCTTCCCAACTACACTGACTTTAAGAGACAGAATCATGCTTCATTTCTATTGAAGCTCCAGTGCCTAGCACAGAGAAGGCCCTCAAACAGTTACTGAATTAATGAATGACTGAAGGAAACACCCCACAGCCACTGCTTTAGTCTAGTCCCTCTTCATCTCTTGCCTGAACTACTAAAATAGTCCCCTAACTGGACATCCTTCCTCCAGTTTCTACTCAGATCTTTCCTCCACACTCCAACCAATATTGTCTTTCTAAGGAACATTATGATGCTGTCATTCCACTACTTAAAATCCTTAAGGGCTCCGCACTGTCTATAGGACAAAGTCCCAGATTCTCCTAGCGTGACATACCATGCCTTCATGACCTAACCTCTGCAGTCTCTTCTCTTCTCCTTCCCCACTCTAGTCCCACATTCCATCTATAACTTCTTCTCAGTCCCTCAATACACCAAGTGCCTTCATGCCTTGGTGCATGCAGGTGCTTCTGCCTCGAATGGCCATCCCCTCCTCCCTCACCTGGTAAGAGCTCAAGAGCCTTCCTCAGGTTTCCTCTAGGCTGTTAGTTATCCTATTCCTATACTCTGTTGGCATTGTGCATTTACCTCACTTAGCACTTTGTATTGTTATCTGATACAGTGTTTCCCCGACCAGCCTGTGAAATCTTAAAGAACAAGGACCATGTCTTATTCATCTTTTTAATTGTATTCTCTTACACAGTGTGTACCCCCAAAATGCTCACCGAATTAGTGGAATGAAATTTGACAAACATATCCTACATCCTACACTCAAGCAAACTCAAATATAAATGAATTCAAGGTAGGCAACTCTTCCAAGATTAACGGAAAGTTAGACAGGGAGTAGAGATACAAATGAACAAAACAAATACCTCCTGAGTTCCTGCTGCTCAATCCTCAATTCTATAGAATGGAACCAGTCCTTCAATGGTATTAATGTTTACTTGGTGAGGTAATCTCATCCTGAGTCTTAACAACACATAAGCACAAGGCAAATGTTTCCTGCATGAGTAAACACATAAAGACACTCAAATTCTGGAGTATGTGTCATTAAGGATAAAAAGTTGAGTCACTTTATATATTTTAAAACAAATCCTTACAGACGAGGGAAATTCCTGTCCTTTTACACTGCAATCACATGACTTCATTATTCATTAGTCCTAAATGCAATTTAGGCTGCACACATAGCAAACATTGTCTGCCAACTGAGTAATAAACCAGAACTACTTGTTTTTCACAGAAAGAGGAAATTTTGTAAATGTATAAATGTTAACCCTAAGTGAACAGGGAGACTGGGGTGGGATAAAGGGGAGGGATAAATGAGGCACTATTTAATTTTTTTTGATCTATTCAATTTCTGAAATGTACTTTTAACACTATAAATAAAAAAAATTTTTTCACTGTCAATTTAAAAGATTCATCAGCCTTTGTCTAGCTTTTCTCTTCAATTATTGCCCATGGCAGGAAAAAAAAAGACTGTCCTAAAAAGGTCTTGATTTCAAGTTCAAAGCCAGTATAACTTAGAATGATGATCCTTGATTTCAAATCAAAAGACTAAAGGAATTCTTAAAATTCATTAATTATTATCAGTGAGGCTTAAGTGTTGCTATTGTACATAGCTGCAAATCTACCCATACACATCTTTGTGGTAAATTCTCTTTTTTAAAATCAATGGACTAGGACTCTTTGTAAATTTAGAATATAAGCTCCAAAAGGGAGAGATCTTTGAATATTTCATTCACTGATGTCTCCCAAGGATCTAGAAGAGTACTTGGCACAGAGCAGGCATTCATTACATACTTGCTGAACACTGCTCAAGATGGTCCAGAAACTTAACATGTCAGTATACACAACGAGCTGCAGGTCCTCAAGGAACATCAAGAGGAGGTCTGGGTTCATCTTGAAATCATCACTGACTTAGCCCTCACACACAGTGTTGCCCAAAACAACTGATACTACACACAAAAGCAAACTGACAATGCATAGGAACCTAAAATAAAACATTTTTCACAGGACTCATTAAGATTCTGAACTTTAAAGCTTGCCAAAGAGCTGGCAAAAAACAAAAATGTCACTGGCACAATCAAAATTTTCAACAAGCACAAATTTTTGCACTTTTTTTTAGACAATTCAATTCCGAAAGAGCCATGGAGCTTCAACAACAGCAACAAAAACTGTAAGGATTTCACTTAAACAGCAGTGCATTTACTACAAAATTTCATTTCCAGTATTATAAAGCAGGCCTGACATTTCTTTTATCAATTGACCTAACTACACCAAAAGAATACTGCTAAGCAATATATTTCTGAATATACCTAAAACTGCCAATTCTGTTGCTGTTTCCCACCACTAAAAGTACAATGTAAACATTTATGACACTGTTATTTTTAGTTTTCCCTATTAAAAGCCATCATGAGGCCGGCCCCGTGGCCGAATGGTTAAGTCCGCACACTTCACTTCAGCAGCCCAGGGTTTCACTGGCTCAGATCGCAGTTTCACGGCACTGCTCATCAGGCACGTTGAGGTGGCGCCCCACATGCCACAACTAGAAGGACACACAACTAAAATGTATAACTACGTACTGGGAGGATTTGGGGAGAAAAAGCAGAAAAAAAAACGAAATAGTAAATTGTTGGGGCCAGCCCCATGGCCGAGTGGTTAAGTTTGCACGTTCCACTTCAGCGGCCCAGGGTTTCACTGGTTCCGGATCCTGGGCGCGGACATGGCACCACTCATCAAGCCATGCTGAGGTGGCGTCCCACATGCCACAACTAGAAGGACCCACAACTAAATATATACAACTACGAACCAGGGGGATTTGGGGAGAAAAAGGAAAAACAAAATCTTTAAAAAAAAAAAAAAAAGCCATGATGAGCATTTAACTGTAAATTAGGCTATGTTTTAGCCCTTATTTATGGGTTACCCTCTCACCCCTTGTTTATCTGCTACTAACTAACGATGACCTTTAGCTTAGTCTCTATCTTCTCCGTTCTGGTCCTCAGTTCTCTTCTGTAGAATGAGGGACCTGAGTTAAAACAATAGTTCTTAACTGTTTTTTTGCAACCGTTTGAGAATCTGGTGAAAGCTACAGGTGACCTCTCCATAAAAATGCACATACACAAATAACAATTTTACAAACAACTATTTATAATAGCAAAAGTTTGGAAACAACCCAGATGTCCACCGATAGATGGTTACATAAATTATGCTGTATCTATTTGATGAAATTCCTTGCAACTGTAAGTAAAGAAACCTTCCATGTATGTGTATGAAAAGATTTTCATCATGTATTGTTACATGAAAAAAGCAAGTTACAGAACAGTGTACAACCTTTTGTATAAAAAGATCAAAAAATAAATATATTTGCATTTCCATGTAGGAGCACAAAGAAACTGTGGAAGAAGAAACAAGAATCTTTGGTGGAAGTGGGAAATAAGGAAAGGGGTAGGAGGAACCTTTTCATTGTATACTTTCTTATATTTTTGTTTGAATTAGTGAATGCCCTATTAAACTTTGAATAAAAAAATATATATATAACCTCAAGAGGTCCAGACAACCCACTGAAGCTAGAAGATAATTTCTAAACTCTGTTCAGTAATATTCTTCTATAATGCACTGATTTAATAAGCATGTAATTATACACCCTCAATGATCCAACAAGAACATTTAAGGAAAAATATTTTTCATTATGGTCCAAATATAAACATATAAAGCAATTGGTGGATACTCAGTTATTCTATAGATCCTAATTTGGAAACTCATTTTATATCATTTTCCTTGATCACTGATACACATTTTATGACGAATTTCTTCAAGGGAAGAAGTCTGCACAAATCATGAAGCCATACTCCCTCTCATGGTTCAAATTTCAGACCTGATATATCACAAGGGAGTCCAGGCTTTGGAAATAAAAATAGAAATTTCTATTCTATTTGACCACATAATCAATAGTACTAGTAAGGAGACCAGAAAAATAGGGTCTTATTTTTGGCCATAATCTCAGAATTTGAAGCAATTAAATAGCATATGAGATCATCACACAGCATCCAATAATTAGATGACATCTAGGGAGGCCTTCATCCCTGATTTGAGTAGGAATCAGAGGGAATTGGGTTTTCATCCTTAGGCAAGTTACTTAACCTCCTTGGGCCTCTTTTTCATCTGTAAAATGGAAATTAAAAAACCTATCTCATAAGAATGTTGTGAAGCTTAAAAGAATATAAATAATAAGGGACATAGAAAGACACAGAAATAAAAGTAAGGTATCCTAGGACGGTGGCAAGTGTCTGAGCGCTTGAACCAAAACAGACTGCATTCTGGAACCTGTAGTTTCTAGGGACTGGACTTTCATTCACAAGCAACGCCTCCTTTTCCCTACTGAAAATAACACATGGCAGAATTCCCAACACAAGAGGTGCAAATATCTGGCCTTTCCTGATTATGTGTCTTATGTGTCTTTAAAATCTCCTCCTAGGTAAGTGTCTCTTATCAAAGAGCTGTAGATCTTGTGTTGACTGGGTGTGTGTCAAAAAGAGTCCTAAGTTTATAACACAGTTTTGTTTTGTGTTTTAAGCAGGGCACTTTCTATGTCAAGCTCAGCACCAAAGAGCGGCAGGCTTCGGGGGGGGGGGGGGGGGGACAGGCAAAGAAGTTGAAGTCAACAGTCCTGCAACAGACTTTTAATTGCCCGAATGACAGAAGGAAACCTATGCTGCCATGGAGATAGAAGCAGCCCCTGTCAACCATTTCCATTCCAAATCTCCACTTCCAAAACTTTTAAATCCCACCCAGCTTTTTACCTCGAGTTCTACTGAAGCTTATTATTAGTATTATTATAAATACAAAATAGCCGTCATTTATTGCTTCCTCACTAGGTGCCAAGCTCTGTGCTAAACAGGCATTGCTCAAGATTTTGCGAACACTGGACATGGCAAGCTCATTCCCTCAACCCACTCTACTCTCAAGTCTGAAAGGCTCCCTTCACATCCTCGAATTCAACCTGTCCCCAAAACTCCGGACACTCCACACTAACCCACTCGGGCCCAGGAGCCACATCTCTCCAAGCCATTCGAACCCAAGCTCTTCCACAACACGAAATCAAGCACTTCTCTGGTCCTCCACGGCCCCTGCAAAGTTCAGTGCCCTCTTCCCACAGCCCGCTTCCAGCCTTGCCCTAAGTTGTTACAAGAACGCTACGGTTCCCTCCAAACTTCTGACTTACGCAAAGCGCCGGGGCCCCTCCCTGGCCCCCCCAATCCATCGCGCCCGGACTCCATCCCGAAGTTCACATGCAGAAGCGGACTCCGCACCTGGCAGAGCCCGCTTCGACCCCACGAGAACTCTCCGCCCCGCTCGAGTCGGGCCTGGGACCCTCCACCCCCTAAGCAGGCCGGGCCGGGCGCGCGGCCTCGCTCGGGACCCCAAAGGGAGGGGAAGCTCCACCTGGCTCGGCGGGCGCTGCGCGCGGCTCCGGCTCCGGCCTGGGCCCCGCGGCGGCCGCGCCCCCGTCCCGGCGCGGGCGGCAGCGCTCGGGCTGGCCGCGGCGGGCGCGCTCGCCCGGCACCTCCGCGTCGGCCTGGCCGTCGTCGCGGGCCCGACGGCGGGCCCAAGCCGGGCCGCGGGCGCGGCAGCGCTGGCAACCTGGGCCCGCGGCGTCGGCGGCGCGCTGGGCGCAGCCTCGGCACAGCGAGTGGCCGCACGGCAGGGCCGCCGCTTCCCCCGGGGTCTCCAGGCACCCGGCGCAGCCCGACTCCTCCGGCCGCGGCGGTGGCGGCGGCTGCAGCAACGGCGGCGGCAACACCAGCAGCGCGGGGCCAGAGGCCGGGCCCGGGGCCCCAGTCTTGGCAGCCGCCATCTCGTCACAGCGGCCCCGCCGGCCCCGCCGACTGAGAGCCGCCGCTGCCGCCGCAGAAGAGGCCCGAGTACTCGGACCTGCTGCCGCCATCTTGTTTCCCGTTTGAGGGGAGAGTCCGTTGCGAGGGAGAAGAGTAGAGGGCGGGGCAGTGCGCGGCGGGCATCTCTATCTACATATTCATGAGGGGGCGGGGCTCCAGGGAGCCGGAGGAGGCTCTCCCAGGACCTGGTTGGTGGGAGGTGAGACTCATTAATATTTATTAGCTACCCTTTATATATCCGGTCTTCACCCTAGCCCTCCAGTCTATGCAATTTTCTCTTATTGAACCAAATGAAATTGAGAACTGAGGGGATTTGTTTGGAAATTCTGAGCGATATTTAAACTTTGTGAATCACTCTTATTTGTCCTCCAGTACGCTGATAACTGAAGCTGAAGTGAGTGGGGAGTATGCAAATTATCCAGAGCCCTGCCTCAGCGCTTCATTGGATGCGAGGGTAGCTGTTGTGACTGAGACCAGGCCTACTGTGACCAGCAACTAACTGCCAAAAATAACAGCTTCTTGTCATCCTCGTGTCCATATGCTCCCTCTCCGCATCCCTTCCTGGAACTCCCTCCCTTGGCTGGCAAAACCATACTTTCCTGCTTTTTCCCAACCCCTCAGCTCTTTCTCAGACTCCTTCCTTGAGCCCTCCCCCTTGTTTTGGGCTTAAATGTGGGTGTTCCTTTAGGCTCAGGCCTCAGTCCTCTTCTCTTCTTACTCTCTCCGTGAGCCCCGCCCCCCGCCCCCGCCTCTCACTTCTTCCAGCTGAAACTCCCACGTTGATATCTACAGTCCAGACTTCCTGAGTGCAGCCCTGATGGAAACATCATCTTGGATGTCTGCATCACTCATGTACAGCACTAAAGTCACTGTCTTCCACCCTCCTTTCAAAACAGCTCTTCTTTTTTCTCTCATTCTATTAAAGGTACTATCCTCCCAGTTCCTCAAGCTCGAAATCTGGTAATCTTTACTTCTCCTTCCTCTCCCACATCTGTCAGTTTCTTAGTCCTGTCAAGTCTCTCACCAAACGTCTGTTTTCCCAGCTATCCTCTCTTCTTCATCCCACTCCCACTGCCCAATTCAGGTCTCGTCTCTCACCTAGATTATTCAGTAGCTTCTACAGATGGTCTCCCTGCCCAGTCTCTCTTCCTCCAATCCATCCTCCACAGCTCTTAGAGTTGCTTCCTAAAAGACAGCTCTGACTGTGTCATTCCTGTTTAGACGAGTCACTGGGTGAGGTACCTAGACTTTGATGCCAGACCCTTTCTGGATGCAGAGGGTGAAGTCTATCTATGGTCCTCTGATAGAAAGATAGTTCTACAAAAAGAATTCTCCCACCTTTTGCTTTTTTGCACTAAGGTAGATTTGGAGCAGGAAAGCATTAAGTAAATGGCATTTCCTGTTGGGAATCTTTATAGGAAAACACAAGTTTTGTAAGGAGAACAAAATTTTAAAAAGCGACATAATGTAATGGAACACATGGGTTTCCATGAGATTGCCCAGAAACAGTGCCTGAGCTGGTGGTAAACAAATCCAAGGTGGAGTGATTGGTGGAAGTCAGCAGAAAAAAGAAGTGGATTCCCAAGATGAGAACCAGATGGCTAAAGGACAGTCAAGAACTGAGGAAGGGTCAATGAGTAATTGAAATAAGGGTTTGTGTACACAGAGGCCCACACAGTCAGAATCCTGCCAAACGCAGAAGTATGGCTTGGACTGGACTGTCCTTTATCCCGGGGTCCTCCTCATTTCCCTCCCGACTTAAGGTGCTTGAGGACACTATGCCCAGATTCTGACAAGGGAGGCCTGTGGTCCAGAGATCAAGCCAACTACCACTAGAAACAGGCTGCTCACTCTTGACAGTCTGGGCTCTTAATCTGAAACCTATTTGCTGTTGGAGGAGCTGAACCACGGAAGTGTAGCATGCTTTCTTGGATACAAATAAAGACGGGAAATTTCCTTTTGCAGAAGGAAAAAGCAAAAGGTCTGAGTAGGCCTGGACCAAAAGCTGGGATATCTGAGATTGTTCCTGGCCCTTTCCCCCCGCCTTCATTAACTCATTGTGTGATTTCAAAGAGGTCTTTGTTGGCCTGTGTTGGCCTCAACCTCCTCATCTTTAAAATGAGGGTGTTGGAATTCAGCAGTATTCAGCCTGGGATGTACCTCACACACACCCTGAAGTCCCACCTCAGATCTACTGAACCCCAAAACTGCAGGTGGGACGCCAGCATGTATATTTTTTAATGCCATAGGAATTCTAATGTCTACACCTAGATAAGACCACTACAACAGATAAATGCGAAGGAATCTTCTAGCGCTAACATTCCACAAGTCTTATTCCCAATTTCCAGTCTCTTCTCTTCTCTATGCTGTTGCCAAAGTAATCTTACCAAAGCAGTGGCAGTGACAGAAGGCAAGGCAAATCTAAGAAATCTGTGGGAAAATGAGGGAGATGAGGATAATTCTAAAGTTTCAAGCTTAGGGCGCTGAAATTATGATCACAATTGACAACTGACAAAAACAGAATAACTAGAAAGCAAAACCAGTCTGGAAGATGAGGGCATGGTGGATATTTTGTTTAGTTTAGATTACCATCAGCATCCAAACCTCCTTCCTGCTTGTGGGAATGCCCCCATTCTAAGCAGTATTACTGAGACTGGGGAGCTGAAGCAGGGAGATACTCTGCTCCGTTCCCCCAGCATGACATATGACCCGGGCTCGGCCACCTGGCCACTCCTTTCTGATCTTTGAATCTTCAGAGAATGACACAAAGGCATATTGACAAGTTTCAACAGAGACAATGGATGTCCACCTGTACTGGGTCCCTGATGGGGGTTGGGGGTGAGGGATGGTGTCCCTACCATAGTGAGGGTGGACATGCCCTGACATGTGCCTCATGTTCTTGAGGTACAAAGATGGTTGTGATGCCTGCTGCCTTGCCTTCCTAGGTTACAACCCATTTTCCATATCCGACTCTCCAGCTTTCCTTGTCAACTCTCTGTATCCTTTCAGTAAATTCTTCTTTTTCTTAAATTACTCACAGTGTCTGTTGTTTGCATCAAAGTATTCTGACTGAGACATTGACTTGCTGAGTTTTGTTTTTCTTTAGGAAAATTAGCCCTGAGCTAACTGCTGCCAATCCTCCTCTTTTTGCTGAGGAAGACTGGCCCTGAGCTAACATCCGTGCCCATCTCCCTCTGTTTTATATGTGGGACGCCTGCCACAGCATGGCTTGCCAAGCGGTGCCATGTCTGCACCCGAACTGGCGAACCCCCGGCCATCAAAGCGGAACGTGCACACTTTACTGCTGTGCCACCGGGCCGCTCCTTCGTTGCTGTTTTTGAAATGTCACCTGAAAATGGTTGTCAAGGGTGCTTTGTAAGTTATAAAATGACCCAAGGAGCTTGGTCCAACAATCTAGAGTAGAAGGGGCCTGAGTTGTATGTGTTGCTTTTTTTCTAAGCCCCCACCTGTACCACAGACCACCAAGGGAGGAGGTACTCACAGAGTCACTTTAATGCAGCCATCAAGGGTGCCAACTGGAACAGATAGCAGTGCGGCCACACCTACCACTGCTTCCTCTCCAGCAGCTTTGGCTCTGCCACTGCTGCCATACTTTCTGAGGACTGCGTTGCTGCCAAAATTCCCTGCCATCCTTCTCATAGTGTGCCCACCTAAATAGCTCTCCACAGTTCCGTACCACCACTATCCCTTCAGTATTCACCCACATCACTGCAAACCTTTCTTCTTCCCTCCAGCTGGAGGCTCCAGCTTCTCCCTGCGGGACTGAAAGACTCAGATGTGCAGCAAGGCCATTCAGCCTAGTTCCAGGTGGTGACAGGCTGTTTCTTCCTGCAGGCCCAAGAACCTCTTCTTGCCAGCCCAGGCGCTGAGTCCATCCTGAGACCTCACACATTTAGGAACGAGAAGGATCTCTTCCTCAGACCACCCCAGTGCCACCTCTCCTTTATCCTCCTCGTCTCTCTGGGTGGCATCTTCTTCCTGTACTCTTGGTTGAGCCAGATTTCCCCTTGAGATTTGGCCCCTTCCCTTTTGCTTTAAAGATTCTTGCTACATTCTTACTATCACTCTTCTTCAGTTCCTTCCCTTTTGCTTCAGAGGAAGAAGTAGTTCTTTTTGCAAAGGTAAACCCTCTACCTGTCATCTTTCCAGCCTCCTCCAGAATCTTTCCACTCTACAAATACAGATGAAACTTGGTCCCTGCCCCCCTCAAGTTCACGGCCTAACATAGAGGCACAAGTATAAATAATTATAACATAAAAAACGAATTATAATAAAATTAAAAGCTCTATAGCTGAGACACATACAGAGTGCTGTGGAAGCAGAGAGCAAAGATGGGGGGTTGGGAAAGGTTTCACAGAGGAGGGGACATTTGAGCTCTGTTTTGAAGGATGAAGAGGAGTTCACCAGGTCGACAGAGGTGAACGCATTCCAGGCAGAGGGAAAACAAGAGCAGAGGCACACAGGTGTATAGGTTCAGGGTCTGTGTGGGACAGATAAGGAATTCGATGTGGCTAGAACATTGGGCTGGACATTAGGCTGGAAAATTGGAAAGAAAAAGAACTAGAATTTATGGAGTAACTACCATATGCTAGGCACATGCTAAGCAATAATGTATGTATCTCATTTAAGCTTAAATTAACCCTGTGAAGTTAGTATACTGTTATCTCCATTTTGCAAAGGAATAAACTCATGATATTTGTGGACCATTGAAAGATTTAATAGTTGGACCAAAGGAGTGTTACTTATGGATTTACAGTTTATAAGGGTAACTCTCGATCCTATAATTATCAGTAAGGAATAAAAATAACCTAAGCAGACTTCATCCCACCCCTATGGAGGTGAGATATCATTGGAGAAAGTATAGTGCAGCTAACATTCGTTTGTTCAACAAATAGCTGTTGAGCACCTACAGTGTGGCAGGATAATATGGGTGCTGAGAATTCAGCAGCAAAAAGGGAGGCAAGATATGGACGCTGAGCTGGTTTTGGTGGGGCTAACTTTAGGTACAGTATTTGGCACATTCCAGATGCTGTGGAGTGAATGAATGTTATCCCCTTAGTTATGCCTTTAATGTTTAGCAAGATTCAAAGTACAGTGCATTGTCAGAAAGAAAAAATTTTGTTTAACAAGCATACTGGTGGAGAAAAACAGTTCTTTAATTTTTTTTAAATTTCCCTTTAGGTATCCATAAATTCGCCTAGAATCAGCAACTGGTCTCATTCTTTCTTTCTCTGCACCTCTCTCCCATCCCTCACTCTTTCTTCCTCTCTTCCCCAGCCTCAGAGCCCCTATTCTTCTTCCGCTAGGCTCTGGCCCAAGATTCCAAGCAACCAATTCCCTCTCTGATTTAGCTGTTCTTTTCTTTGAGGGAATAGAGGTGGCTTTAAGAAGTCCTTTAGGTTCGACATATAGAGAATAAGGAAGTAAATGGGCAAATGGCCCTCCCCCACCCCGCTTTGGAGTGAAACACCTAAAAGACAACCCTTTCTCTGCTCCCGTCGACCGTCGTTGACACTGTAAATCACCTGTCTTATTCTAGCAGAGTCTGTCTCTTTTCCTCATCTCACCAAAGAAATTCTTCTTCTATCGTCACTTTGTCTGGGCCAAGTGACCCAGAAAGAGGGACTCATGGCCCTATTCCAGGAAAAGATTGAGAAGGAGAGAAAACCCCCATTTCGTCATAAATAAATAGTTACACTGTTACACAGTGCTCAGAACGGAGCACTGTGATGAGAGCAGAAGGAAAAGTCAGGGGGAACTACAATGACAGCCTCCGAAAGATTGACTTCCCCTGGTTTGGAAAGAAACAGATAAGAGACGGATTTGGCCTTGGCTGTCTGGGGAGAACAAAGAGCATGATCTCTCAAGTTCTTTCATCCTGAAGGAGGATAGGATTCTATAACAAAGAGCCACAGACCAGTGAGAAACCTGATTGGTTCTCTCCTAGAATGGTCGTTGTCCCACAGTTCTTTGTTTACTAGGCTCTGAGCTCTGCTTGTCTCCATCCCTGGGAAAAGCCTGAGGCCAAGTCTCCCGGGACTGTGATTTCGCCGAGCGACCACCAGGGGGCAAGCCGAGACTACTGAGCTCTCCCCACCTTCCTTTCCAGCCAGTTTCCATAGAGCCAAACTCAGAATGTCAGAGATGGAATCGGCTTCAGAAATCATCCAAGGCTTCTGACCAAACTTCTTCGTTTACAGGGAAGAAAACCCAGGTCTAAAGAAGAGAAGTAATTTGTCAAGGCCACATAGTGAGTTAATGGTAAAGCAGGAACGAGAAACCAAGCCTTCTGGCTGCTCCAGCCCTGTACGTGTTCCTCCACACCAAGCTTTTTCCTGTCTCATATTTAATTCTAGAATACACTGGCTTTTAATATACCTTCTCTATGAAAACAACTTGTCTCTCCAATTAGATTGTAAGTCCTTTGGACCAGGAACCGTGTTTTGACCAGCATTGTACATCTTTTCCTCTAGCACCTAGCACACGGCTCTGCAGGCAGCCTATGCTTGACACCAGATGGAGGATTTCAACAAATACTGTGAAACTGCTATGTGACAGGCCCAGCAATGGTTCCTGAGAATACAGAGATGAAAATGTACAGTCTCACCTTCAAGGAGCTCGCTATCTAGAGAGAAGGCAGATATGTCAGCAAACAACTATAATTCAGGAGATGAGTCCCAAGATCCTAAAAGAAGAATGTGAACTCATCAAAGAAGGGGAATGGGAATTCCAGAGAGAAGGAATAGTAGAATAAACCAACACACGGAGACATGAAGACATGGTGTGTTACATGAAAATGACTGGTTATGAGTTGCTGGAGCAAAGTATATATAAGAAGCTGGACTGAGGAGATAGTAGTAAATAAGACCAGAAAGGAAGTTTGAGGTCAGCTGTAAACTGGACGCCTGTCCATTCATTCATTCAACAGGCAGTAAGTACCCCCCTGTGCCATGCAGCACTGTTGTTGATAATGATGGTTGTGAGATGATAATAAAAGTGAGGGAAGTAATAATAATGGTGAAAATACTAATGTGGTTGAATTCTAAGGATTTGGAGTCTTGAGTTTAGGGTTCATTCCTCACATGAATCAGATAACCCAGATAAGTGTTCTATCCTCCATTTATTTAAAAAAAAATATTCACTAAGCCTCTACTATGTACTAGGCACTGTTCTAGGAGCTAGGAATATAGTGGTGATCAGGAATTAAGGCCCAGGCTGTCATGGAGCTTTCATGCTCATGGAGGAGGCAGATAATAATACACAAGTGAAGAAATACATTTTAGATAATAAGTGACACAAAGGAAATAAAACAAGCCAATATGATAGAAAATGACTGGGACATCATTAGATAAGTTGGACCAGGGAAACCTCACTGAGCAAGCGACATTTGAGCTGAATAAAGTGTCAGCCAGGGGAAAAGCTGAGGGAAGATCATTCCAAGCAGGAGAAACTTCAAGAGCAAAACCTTGCAGTGGGACCAGGCAGCTTGGTGTACCCAGGGCCAGTGTGTGAGGGCACAGTGGGTACAGAAAGAAAGCTCTGAAGTCAGAGAGTAGGCAGAGGCCAGGTCAGGAAGGGATTTACAAAATGTGGTAAAGGGTTTGGATTTTGTTCTAAGCACAATGAAAAGGTTTTAAGCAAGGAAGTGACATTACCTGATTTACATTTTTAAAAGATGACTCTGGTGCCTCTTCATTCCTACCATCCTGGTTTCCTGATACCTCCTCCGTCAGGATTTCTGTATGCGGGTGGTCCTGGGAAGCGAGGGCCCACCAAAGGAGAAAAAAGACCTGGGAATATTCACATAGCCACATAAGAACCATAGAAATAAATGCAGGTGAGCCTCACTTTAAGAAGATCCATTCACTCGTTTACTCATGTATGTATTGAGCACACACAATGTACCAGGCACTATTCGGGTATGTTAAGGATTCATTCATCAATTCTACAAACATTTATTTAGGCCAACTATATGCACACTATCTGGAGATCCAAAGGAGCATGTCCTAAAATAATAGTAGGTTTTTGTTCTTTGAAAGATTGGCTCTGAGCTAATATCCGGTGCCAATCTTTTTCTTTCTTTCTTTCTCCCCAATGCCCCCCAGTACATAGCTGGATATTCTAGTTGTAGGTCCTTCTAGTTCTACTATGTGGGACACCACCTCAGCATGGCTTGATGGGCGATGCTAGGTCCGTGCCCAGGATCCGAACCAGCAAAACCCAGGGCTGCAGAAGCAGAGTGCATGAACTTAACCACTCAGCCACAGGGCCGGCTCCTAATAGTGGGTTTTAAATACCTATTTGTTACGTGGATAAGTAATTCTGACCTGGCTGAAGGGTGGGAATAGAGTGGGGATTATTAACTTTACAAATAAATTAACTTTGACAGCTTCTCAAATAAGAATTTCCTCTTCATCTGTCTAGATTGGACCCAGCTTTAAAGAGTCAGTTTGTTCCCCCCTTTCAGGACATTATCTAGTAAAAGCAGTGCATGGCAACTATAGTTAATAATACTATATTGCATATCTGAAAGTTGCTAAGAGAGTAGATCTTAAAAGTTCTCATCACAAGAAAGAAAAATTCTGTAAGTATATGTGGTGATAGATGTTAGCTAGACTTACTGTGGAGATCACAGGATATACGAATATTGAATTCTTATGTTGTACATTTGAAACTAATATAATGTTTACGTCAATTATACCTCTATTTAAAAAAAAGGTAAAGGCAGTTTACTAAAACTGGCTTGTAAGGGCTCAGGAGTGCTCAGTGTTAAGTTTTCGAGAATTTTGCAAGCTGGTTGTTAAGCACAATCATTGCTAAACATTAAATTATATAAATTGACAATGAAATAACTTATGTTTAAAACACTCAAACTCACCACCTCCTAATTATTTTACTCCATTTTACTATCAGTGTTCTTGGAATTATTTACATCTGTTGGATCTGTATGGTGGAAACACCACATCAACTCCACAGTTGATGATGTCACATTGGTAGCTTGAAATTGGCCATGGTGGGAGTATTTACACCATGGAAAGTGGCAACTGCCGTAAACCAGGGCTTTTTTCCCCTGGCGAGCTGATAGTTAAACATTTACCAGCACAGCACTGGTGTAGAGTTTCTATCATGTAGTCCTCTTATATTAACTCGCTTACGGTGAATCTGCTTTTAGACTCTTACTTACAGAATTAACCAGACTGGATTAAGAAGTCTTTCCTTGACACTGATCTCTATGATCCTCATCCTTATGCTAATTTTACATCATCAAGCAGCCTGCAGCCCAGGAGGAGGCCTTTTAGCCAAAACAACATGTCACAAGAGGATTATTTGAAGGAACAAGGATATTATTCAACAAACTTTTATTTAGCAGTTACTGTGTACAGAACTGTGTGCTGAAGGCTAGGGAAGATATTCGATAGACAGTAGTCCATGTTCTCAAGGCACTCACTTTAAGGGAGGTGACACAAAACCTTTGCTAATACCATGTGGTAAGTGCTATAATGGAGATACAGAAGCACGGAGGAGAGAAAAGCTAACTCAGAGGCCATGAAAGAGACTTCAGCTAGGACCTGAACTAGAAGCATCAATGTCTGTCTTGTTCTCCACTGCATCCCTGGCACCTAGTGCAGTGCCTGACACAGGGTTGTCAGTAACTATTGGATGAATGAAGGAGGTAGCAATTACCTTGACCCTGGAAAAATAAGCTTGTCAGACAGATTAGAGTGAGAAGAGGGAGGACATTAGAAGAAACCATCTGTGCAGGGGCATGGGGGACGAAAGAGCTCAGCACATTTGAGGAAAGGGAAAGTTTAATGTGGCATGAGGGGTCCAGGGGCCAGAACTGGCAAGGATGAGAGTAGGGAAGAGGGGCTGTCTGCCTCGAACCTCTGTGGAGCTCTCAAAAGACAAAAGGAGTTGGCTTATTCTGTCTAGCCCTGTGGGCAGAGCTAGGAGCAATGCGGGGAGTCACAGAGAATCAGATTTCAGTTAGAGAACTTTCTAACAGAGCTGTCCAGCTGTGCAATGGGCTGCCATGGAAGGCAGTGAGCAAGTTCCCTAAGAGGGAAAAAAGCAGGTGCCAGACAAACTTGGTGCAATAAATTGTTATGGGTAGATACCTTTTTTTTTCCTGTCTAGATTTTGGAAGAATTTATCAGCTCTCCTTTCTGAAAGGATAATAGATAATATATGGACAAGCATCTGCAACAGCAATTCTAGAGAAGACACAGAAACTGTCCTCAAGTGCTTGTTTCTTATTCATTAAAGATGAAGGCCATAGGCTGCTGAAGGCTCTCCCATGAAAGAACAATCTTTTCAAATCACTGAGGTCTCCACTCAGTCATGAAGCAATTATTTATTCGGTATCTTTCTGTGACAGGAACTTTGCTAAGTGCTGGAAATGTAGATATAAATGAAAAAAGACCCCTGCCCTCACAGTGCAGGGTAGAAATGCAAATAAATATTTACCCTCCAAAATGCAAATAAATATTTACACGCCAACAGCTACAATACAAAGTGCTACCAAAACTTCGCTTTGCTTGGGCAACTCAGGAAAGACCTCAGAAGGGAAGTGACCCAGAGCTGACTTTTAAAAAGTAAAAAGGAATTCACTAGATGAAGGAGGAGAAAGATAGTCCGGCAGAAGGAAAATATATACAAAGATAAGGAGGTGTGAAAATGCACGGTCAGTTTGGGGAGGCGAGTGGTTGGTGAAAATCAGGGTAGATGCAATGGTAAGGAGGAGGCGAAATGTGCATCGTCTTGAACCCAATGCCAACAAGTTTGGATTTTAATCTGTAAGTGATAGGAAGCTAATAATGAGGGTTTTTTCCTGTTATTTACTTATTTAATAAACTTCTTATTTGGGAAGGATTTTAGATTGACAGAAAAGTTGCAAAGATAGTACAGAATTCTTATCTAAGAACGATATGTCTTTCACCCTGTTTCCCCCAATGTTAACATCTTACAGAGCCATGGCACGTTTGTCAAGACTGAAAAACCAATATTGTTACCTTACTATTAACTAAAGTGTAGACTTTATTCACCAATTTTTCCACTAATGTCCTTTTACTGCCCAAGAATCCAATCCAGGATACCACATTGCATTTAATGTTATTTATTTTTTTACTTCCGTTAGTGGGTTTTAAGTAGGAAAGTGATATGATCTGATTTGTCAGTAGAAATGATCAATATAATTCTTACGGCAAATGTGAGGAAAATAGATTGGAGGGGCCCAGACCAGGGATGGGAGACTCGTTAAGAGGCTGTTGGGAAAGTCCGGTAAGGGCTGATGATGGCCTGAACTCTGAGGACAACAAGAATAGAGAAGAGGGTTGAGACCTTTATTGGTCTCATGGTAGAGACCTTGCCTGAAATAGAATGGACAGGATGCAGGGGAAGCCAATCTCTTTAAAAAAAAATTATTCTAGGGGCCAGCCCCGGGGCCGACTGGTTAAGTTCACGTGCTTCCCTGCGGCAGCCCAGGGTTTCACCGGTTCGAATCTTGGGCGCGGACATGGCACCGCTCATCAGGCCATGCTGAGGCGGCGTCCCACATGCCACAACTAGAAGGACCCACAACTAAGAATATACAACTATGTACCGGGGGGCTTTGGAGAGAAGAAGGAAACAAATAAAATCTTTTAAAAAAATTATTTTATTGAGATCATATGGACTTGTAACACTGTGTAAATTTCAGGTGTACATTACTATATTTCAGTTTCTGTATAGACTGCATCTTGTTTACTACCAATAGTCTCTTTTTTATCCATCAGCATAGATATGTGCCTCTTTACCCCTTTCAACTTCCCCCGACCCCTTTTCCCCCTGGTAACCACCAATCTGTTCTCTTTATCTGTGTGTTTGTTTGTTTGTTTATCTTCCACATATGAGTGAAATTTTACAGTATTTGTCTTTCTCTATCTGACTTAATTCACTTAGCATAACACCCTCAGGGTCCATCCATGTTGTTGAAAATGGCACGACTTTGTCCTTTTTATGGCTGAGTCATATTCCATTGTGTGTGTGTGTGTATATATATATATATATATATATCACATCTTCTTTATTCATTCATCTGTTGATGGGCACTTGGGTTGCTTCCATGTCTTAGCTATCGTGAATAATGCTGTGATGAACATAGTGGTGCATATATTGTTTTGAATTATTGATTTCATGTTCTTTGGATAAATACTCAGTGCTGGTATCACTGGATCATATGGCATTTTTATTTTTAATCTTTTGAGAAACTCCATACTGCTTTCCATAGTGGCTGCACCAGTTTGCATTCCCACCAGCAGTGTATGAGGGTTCCCTTTGCTCTGCATCCTCTCCAATGCTTGTTACTTCTTGTCTTGTTAATTATAGCCATTCTGACGAGTGTGAGGTGATATCTCCTTGTAGTTTTGATTTTGGTTTCCCTAATAATTAGTGATGCTGCGCATCTTTTCATGTGCCTGTGGGCCATCTGTATTTCTTCTTTGGAAAAATGGCTGTTCAGATCCTCTGCCCATTTTTTGATCAGGTTATTCACTTTTTTATTGTTGAATTGTATGAGTTCTGTATATATTTGGGAAATTAACTAGGGAACGCCAATCTTAATCTACCTCTTACACCTGAAACATGAATTTATGTGTATAGCAGACTTTCAACAAAAATGGAGAAGGGAAAAGATCTCTCCCAGATCCTTGGGATGAGATTATTTCTGCAGTTAAGCACTAAATTTAATTCTGAGCTCTCTAAAAGCCAAGGCAAAAAGGGAAGCATGATGATTTACGTGGTTCTCATTATCTGTTAAAGTACGCTCAGGGGAGAGGAAGAAACTGGCCAGATCAGAGTGGGAGAAGTTAAGCACGAAGGGCACCTGAAACAGATCACATTTGTCCCTGATTCTGAGAGCCCTAGGGAAGCACTGTTTCTGGGATCACGGGTTCCTCCTGGTGCTCTCTGTTCTGGAGAGGGTGGACTGGCAGCACAGCAGAATGGGGAGCCCAGCCTTAGCCCAGGAAAGTGTCTTTACAGACAGCCAGTCAGAAGTGTTTCAACCTGGAAATGTGATTCCCTACCGGAGTGGGATGTGGCTCAGCATGCCATCTCATCTCTCACTCCTCCCAGTGTTCTTCCCTCCAATACTCACCAGAGTTTCCAGCAGCTCTGCAAGCGAAGCTGGGCAGGAAGTTGAGTTCCAAAGCAGACGTGGATGTTCTTACCCAAAATGTCCCAGCAAGCTAGGTACAGAGTCAGGACAAAGATCCTGCTCTTTGATTTCAGAGTCTGGATGTTTGTCTGAACAGAGCTGGTTGTTCTCTCTTTAGGTCCTGTTAACTCATGTGCTCCTTCAACAAAAGGTACAGTGCACCAACCGTGCACCGAGGGTGGGGAGCTGCAGGGCCCTGCCCTCAGGTAGCTCGCCTTCTGGTGGGAAAGAAAACACTTTCTTTTTGTCTGGTGGAAGACAAGCAGCTGTGACTGAAGAGAACTGAACATGGCCAACACTCTCAGAGAGGTGCAGGCCTTACCTGCAGAGGCAAAGGAGAGACTGTGTCCTGCTTGGGGAGGGGGAGGAGGGAAGGAAGGACCAAGGACCCAGCTGGTCTGGATTTCAACCTGGCCATGGCACATAGGTCCGGAGAACTGGTAAGGGCATTCTCGGCACCTGGAATTACGACCGTCTTTCTGAGATTTGCATGTTTTGACGTTCATTATCTCATTTCACGTTCGCAACAATTGTGGGAAGATATGAAAAATATTAAAAGACACTAAAGATATTAAGATGCCCGTCCTGGAGATGGGGAAACACTCTGAGGTGGAGCGGCCAAGACCACCAACAGAATTAAGAACGGCACGTGTCCTGATTCCATCCCGAGGCCAAGATCTGCGCGCGCACCGCCGAGCTCCTTAGCCTGAGCGCCTCTCGGTTCCGCAGCCGGTTGCCCCTCTCCGACCCCGATATCTCATCCTTCCCCACCCGAAAGTTCCACCTGAAGCCTAACTGGGTTCCATCCTCCTGCAGTCTGGGCGTCGCGGGGAGTCAGGGGTTAAAGACCGTGGCCCGGGGGGGCCCCTTCCCCCTCCCCAGCCCCCTCGTCTCCTCTCGGCGCCGCGCCTGGAGCGTCCGTCCCAGAGCCGACACGAGAGAGGAGGGGGAAAAGTGGGCCTGGTTCTCGGGTGGCCAATCCACCAAGCCGGTGGTGCCATAGAGGAGGCGCCAGCGCGAGGCCAGCGTCAGGCCGGGGCTGCCTGCTTCCCGCGGCAAAGTACAAATGCGCCCGAGCGCGGCGCCTGGCGCCCTTGGCGTGCACAGCCGGCCCGCGCGCAGCCAGCCCCCGCGGCCGCCGCGCAGTCGCCGCCGCCGGTACCGCCGCCCAGCCGGGCCCCAGGACCCCGCGGCCCGACCCCGAGCCCACTGAGCAGGGGGCGCCGGCCGCTCCTAGCCCGCGCGCCCGGAACAGGCGGCTGGTTCTGCGCGCCTCGCCCGGCGCTGCGCGCTCTGCAGACCCCTGTCCTCTCCCGTCTTTCTTCTCCTCCCCTCTCTCACTTTCTCCTTTGCTTTTATTGCTTTTCCCTCTTGCTGTACCTTCCTCCATCTCTCCCTCTCCTTCCTTTCTCCTTTTTCTCTTTCCACCTTCCTCTTATTCCCACCTTGGACATCCCTTTCTGTCCTCACCACCTTCTTCTCGACCCCTCTCTGACTCTCCACTGTAGCGGCAGCCCTCCCTGGGTGTGTGGATTGCTTTGTGGCCCCTGCGCCTCAGTGTCCCCCTCATCTCACTTTCTCCCCACTCCCCTCCCGGCTCAGCGCCTGGCGGCCTGGCCCTGGGGGAAAGAAGGATGGTTCCCGAGGTAAGGGTCCTCTCCTCCTTGCTGGGACTCGCGCTGCTCTGGTTCCCCTTGGACTCCCACGCTCGAGCCCGTAAGTAGAGGGGTGGGAGGCACTGGGTGGGCAGAAGAGGGATGCGAGTCCCCAGGATGTGTGGGAAAGTGTCAGGACTTGGGACCCCAAATTGTTCTGACAGCCATCCAGGCAGCACCTGCGCCAGGAACGTGGAGACTCCCCTGCGGACCAGTTTGGGCTGATAAGTCTGGGAGATGGGGAACTTGGCAAGACTCAGAGCCAAGGGGCTGCTGCGTGGACCTGAGGATGGGGGACTGAGGGCAGTGGGAGAGGGCAGGGCACTGTGCTTTTCCGGGGAGGGGGGTGCTTTTTCCTAGTAGAGAGTCCGGTATGTGTGGCTGCAACGGTGTGAAGGAGACAAAAAGTCTATTGCATTTAAACAGAGCCTGGAAAGAAAGAAGATCTGACTAGAATAACCTTCCCATTCCTTCATCTCTTGATCCTCAGGACACTCCATGAGATGGGTGTTATCATTTGCATTTTACAGATGAGAAAACTTAAGCCGAGAGAAGAAACTTGCTCGAATTTACAGAGTTTGTAAGCCATCCAGAGCCAGAACTCTCCAATTCCAAAGCCCATGCTTTTTTCCCTGCCCCACGGCATCTGGAAGGAACCCTGATTTGGAGCTGTGAGACTCTGGGAGGCAGCGGGGCACAGTGAGAGAGACCAGGGTCTTCACCATCCCAGATCTGTTGAATACCAACCAGTGGGAGGCAGGCATGGAGGACATCTTTCTGAGCCTCAGTTTCTTGATCTATAAAATGGGAGTAAAAATCCCTGGACTGTTGTGAGGATTAAATTAGAGAAAATATGTAAAGCAACTAGCTGGTACATGGTAGGGTTGTTAAAAAAAAAATCAGTTCCCTAATTCATGCTTTTCCACTTAGACACAGTGTGACCCCAAACAGTTTATACAATCTCTCTGAACCCCCGTTTCCTCACTGCCCCACAATAGGCTGGTGGACCACCTCCCGTCCCCTGCCAGTCTCTTAGAATGCTATGAGTTTGGAGAACAAAACCAAAGATTCTCATAATGAGGAGGAAGGAGCTTAGTTCAAACCCCAAAATACCTGATAAAGAAATTGAGGCCGATGAGGGGCAGTGATTTGCTCCCGGTTTCACAGGGCAGAGTCTGGGATGAAGACCCCAGTTTCCCAGCTGTCAGCCTCGTGCTCTTACCTTCCACAGCTCAGCTCCTCCATCTCTGCCTTTATTTTGCATGTGACTGTCTGAAGCCGGCAGTGCTGGATTTTGTTTCATTCTTGTCTCTGCTCCTCCGGACAGGCTGCGTGTCTGGTTGTCTTGGGCTGCCAGCAGCATGAGACTCATAGAAGTCCTTAGCAGCAAGTAATAGAAAGAACTCAGTGTTGGGTTCAAGTCCTGACTCTGCCCCTTAGTAGCTGTGCAACTTTTCATAAATCACAACTTCTCTGAAAGTTTCTTCATGTGTCCAAGACACATAATCACCTGGAACTCAAAGGGTTCTTGGAAGGATGAAAGGAGGTGACTGTTCAAGTGCCCAGCACAATGCCTACTACTCAGTGAATGCTCCTCCCCCTCCTTGAGCCCTGGAGGTTTCCTCCTAACACCTACCTGCCGTTTCTTAAAAGAAACTTAGCACAGGATGCCCTCCATGCCTGCCTCCTTTCCACTTGGCACATCATTCTTAGCCCCCAGGGGTTTTCTCCAGATGTGTTGCCCTTGATGCGTCTTAGAAAGACGTTCTAGAATCTCAGATCTTTATGCAGGATTGCTCATGTCCTACCCACCCCTCCTGTGTACAGCCTTGCTGAGGTCACATTGCTTCCAGTAAACTCTCCCTGGCCGCCTGATCCACTCTGATCTCCCCCCTTCTGTGCCTCCACTGGCCTTCGGGCCCGTACCTCTCCCTGGGTGCTACCAGTGTTCCGTCTCCCCTACAACCTGGAGCCTAGCTCCAGACACGCAAGAAAAAAACTTGGAGCAGACTTGTTGCATTAAGGCGAAGTGGCCTGGTAGGCAGAGGGGTTGTCAGAGCTGGGAGAACCTTTGATAATCATCTGCTTCTGCCCCTCAATTTACCAATTCTTATAATTAACCTGAAGTCCAGAAAGGGGGAGTGACTTGCCCAAAGTCACACTGCAAATTTATTAAAGAACAGAGACTTGGATCCTAGTCCTTGATTTGTCACTTATTGGTTGTGAGAACTGGGACAAATCACTTCCTTTCTCTGAGCCTCATTTTGTCTAGTGCTAACAATCTATAAGTCTAGATTTGTAGATCTGGATTTGCCAGGGTCCTATTTGAAGATTTCTTATGAAGGTCCTTATCTTAGTTTAAGTAAGATCTCAGGCCTCTTGTGGGTGAGACATCTCCTGGTGACAGCTTAGGTGCTTTTAGAAGTGGTGCCACAGATGGAAATTCTCAAGTCTGCATGGCATCAGGCTCCTGAGGTGGCCCAGTCCTGCCCACTGCCAAGGGGCTGTGAGCTCGTGTGGCAGCCTGCTCCTCGGTTAAAGTGCAAGGCTGTTCAAACAAAGGTGATTCTATCCTCAGCTGTATTTCCAGCCACAGACTGAGCCCTGATCCCAGCCCAGACTGAGTCTCAACTCCAGCCATAGATTGAGCTCTGATCCTCAAACCCTGACTGTATATTGAACCCCAACTCTACCCCAGGGCTAGAACCTTTAGCCAGGCCGGATCCTTGACCTGCTCACTGACCAGGACTGATCACAGCCCCAGGCTGAGCCGCATACATGTGTGATGCTGGTCACTTTGGGCACCCCCACCACTCTATGGAGCAACAACCTGCTCAGTGTCTTGACTCCCTCTCCAGTGCTCTTTCCCCTATGTCAGCTCCTCTCCTTTTTGCTCTTCCCTTACTAATTGTCCCTTCCCCACTTCAGGTGTCCAGCATGCTTCTGCTTTCTCTTCTCTCCCTCCAGCCAATCCTGCTTTCAGCAAAGAGTCAGTTACAGGTAAAAACATCGACTCCTCTATTCTTTCTCCAAGTGTTATGTGTACTGTGGGACTCAAAGTGTTTGTTTCCAGGTAACAGAATCCCAAACCCCAGAATCAGAGACAGGGTGGGAAGGGATTTCCCCTGGTACGATGTGGTGCAGAGGGAAATCTTGGAATCAGGAAGTCAGGGCTCCAGCCCTGACCCTGCCACCAATTCCAACTGTGACCCAGGGCAAGTCACCTTTCTCTGCCCATCAGCTTTCCCAGCTGTAAAGCAAGATGGTTGGACGCAAATAGATAATCATTGAGGACCATTCCAGCTTTAACATCCAGTGATTCTAAGACTCTAAGATCCAAAGATGCTGTTGCCTTTATTCTGAGCCCACTCTGACCTTTGGAATGGGAGTTGGGGGAGTGTGGGTCTGCTGCTTGGTACTCCTGCCTGCCAGGGAGGAGTGGATAGACAGACCCTCAGACACCAGGAGAAAGTACCTGGAGGCCCTGGGAGACTGGCCAGTGGGGACCCCGTCCTGCTGTTCAGCTTAGTTGCATCCGCATCCACCTGACCAGATGTACGTGCGGAGGTGGGGGGCACCTGAGTGACATCTGGCTCCAGTCACGCGCCTCTCTGGGTCTGTCTAGGAGGCTCTGCACTTCCTCTCTCCCACCAGTAGAGGTCTCTGTCTCACTCACTCGCCTGCAGGCTGCTGAGCCAGGGCAGGGCAACAGCTGCGCAGTTGCTCCAGCTGTTGCACCTGTTCCGGGACTGGCCTCTCAAGTTCCCCTAGCCGCCAGCCACGGCGCCGGGCTCTGAGAGAGGGACCTTGAATCCCTTGGACTCCCAAAGAAAAGGACTGGCGTGAGAGCCGTGCCCCTGGGAGGTGCAGTGTCGAGATTGTTTCTGGCATTCCCCTGCCTCTGGGCGGGATCCCATCTCAGAGACGGCCATTCCACAGTCTTCTTCTGTTAGCCATTCTTGTAGTCAGGATGCTTCCTTATATCTCACCTGAATCCATTTGCTTGCAGTTTAAAGCCATTTTGTCTGGTCCTGTCCCTTAGGGGACGAGTGTCCCTATAAGACCCCCCACCTCAGATCTGAAGACTGGCAGTGGAGTTTGTGCTGGAATCAATCAGTGATCTTAGTCAAGTCCTGGTCCCTCTCTGGGACTCAGTTTCTACATCTGTAAAATAGGGATTGCACATCATCTCTCAGTCCGTAATTTTCTAGGATTCTGTGGATCTAAGTGTGTATGTCCAAGGCAGAGTAGAATGGACATGGTCTCATCTCTGCCTTTGCCAGGTAACAGACCTGCCTTTCCTGGTTTGACGAGACTCTCCTTTGAGGTCCTTCTATACTCCCAAGCATCTGTAATGTGCCAGTGAAGAGGAGTCAGGTTCAGAGAAGTGAGGGCCCTGTCCCCAGGCTGCACAGCTCAGCCACTGAAGAGCTGAGGTTTTCACTTCTGATTCCCTGAAGAGGCCTCCCCCATCGGGTGCTGGCGCCCAGAGCAGAGCTTATGTCTCCGAGGGGAGCAAGTTTGTTTGTGTGAAAAGGGGACTATAAATAAATAGAGAAAGTATGGCTGTGTGGGCGTGAGGGGAAAGATGTAAACGGTCTCACATTCCTGTGCAGCCTGGCTCACTCAGGTTTCCTGAGTTCTTGCAGGCTGGGGACAGGCCAGCCACAGTTCCAGCCCTCTCTCCTCTCACCGCAGCCCTGCCTGATGCCATTTTCATGGCCTTATCCAGCCTCCCCCGCAGCCCAGAAGCTTCTTTCTGGTTGTCTTTTCTGCCTCCTGTTGGAAAAATTCCCAACCACACTATCCACTCCTAACTGACCCGCTATGAGACCTTTCTCAGAGCAGGAGAGTTTCAAGGCAGACTGTGGGACTTTCAAGGCAGACCCCACCTCTGTGCCTATGCATGGAGCTCCTGCTGCGCGCCTGCACCTTGTTAACTCCTCCAACACCCAGCTCAGGCATCTTCTCAGGGAAGCCTTCCCTGAAGAGCCTATGCTTCCATATCATAGCACTTGCCAAACTCTATGCATTCTATCTATCCATCTTCATTAGGCTGTGAGCTCCTTGAGGGTGGAGGCTGTGTCTTATTAAGTCATGTACCAGTCCCACGGACGTGGATAAGACTTGATGTACAACAAGCTCAATAAATGAATGAATAGCGGACATAATGTTACTATTCCTAATGATGATCACATATCATAATTAATGATAACAATTACTGCTTATTGTGCCAAGTCTCCCATGTCCACCTATTTGTTCAGGTCTGAAACCTCAATCCCATCCTTGGCTGCTCCTTCACTCTCTCCTCCCATATCTAGCCTGTCCCAAAGCCTGCCCACTGCCCACTTTCTCAAACCTGTACTTTCGCCCATCAGCACTGCTTCTCTCTTGGTCCAGGGCAGCATTATCTCAAAACAGATGACAGTAACAGCCTCTTCCTGGTCTCTCTACCTCCAGCCTTGCCCTCCAATCGATTCTCCATTCCTGTGGCCACAGTGGTGATTCTAAAATGCAAAACCCCATCACAGGCATGCTCCAGTTTAAAGACTTTCCATGGCTTTCCTTTGCCCTCGGGGCTCTGAGGCCCTTGGTGAGGCTCTCTCTCCAGCTTAATCGCTGACCTCTCACCCCTACCCTCCTATTGAACTCCTCAGACAAAAACCCCCTCCACTAACGTCTTCTTCCTGGGTTAGACATCACTGCCAGGGGCCATTCACTCCTAAAGATCCCTGAGAAAAGGCCCAGTTGGCCCTCCCGAGTTGGGGAAGAGACATGGGCACAGGTGGGTGGGATGTGATATGGTGGTGGATGGGGAGAGGAAGCAAGGCAGGCCAAAGGCCAGGGCAGAAGTGGGAAGGCAACTGAGGACCAAAGGGAGCAGATGGGAAGGGAGGGGATATGAGAGACAAACTTTGCCTCCTTCTCCATGTCACTCAGGATTGGCCCCATTGGCTCCATGAACCTAATCCTGGCCCACCTGGAGCCCCTGAGATCCTGGGTATATGGGACCATCAACACATCCTAAATCATGGAAGCTTGAAATGGTCAAATCTTAGAACCAAAAAATCGTACAATGCTAGAAGCTTCATGTTTGAATGAAATGTAGGCTCTCAGAAACATGGAATTCTAGAATCTTAGAAACCTAGAATCTTGGAGTCTTAGAACTTTGAAATCATGGATTTATAAACTATCTGTGCAGAAAACCTCTGAAGATCAAAGTTCACCACCTCTTATTTTGCAGATGGGAAACTGAGGCTCAGAAAAGGGAAGAAATTCTCCCTCAATGTCACACAGTGAATTTGTGGCGTAAGGACCTAGAGCTCCTTCCACCAGCCACGTGCAAGGATTGGGGTTCCTGCCAGGACTGCAGGGAGGGAGGCAGCCTGCGGCCTGGCAGTTCCTTCTCCCGCCTGGTTTTGGCATGGCCTTGGGCACTCATTTCCCTAGAAGAAGAGGGAGCTCCAGCCATGCCGTCCTTCCTTGTGTCTCTCATCTTGGAGGGCATGGTAGGGTGGAGATGGTGGCCACAGGAGGCCTCCTGGGGTTGAGGAATGGCCTGCCAGGCCCCCCACATTCTCAGCCACTGCCAGGTCTGTTGGTGGAGGAGGGGCCTCCTGGCCTGGGCATGGGCTGAGACGTTCTCTCTGTCTTCATGCTCTGAGCAGGCGCTGACGGGGAGGAGGTGCCAGTTGGCACAGGGGCCAGGCTACAGGGCCGCCCCGAGGAAGGGGGGACAGGCTTTCTTCAGCAACAAGGCCGAGATCTAAGGCCGCGGTGGTGTTGCAATCACCCCCTCCTTGGTAGGGGGAGGGGCCTGAGGAAGAAAGACGTTATTCAATCCTTGGAGAGTTGGGCTGGCTCTGACAAGCACCCCAGCTGGGCCTGTGTCCCGCCCTCTCGGCCAGCAGAGGCTGAGAGATAAACACAGCTCATTTGATACGGGCCAGCCGGGCCTTGCTGGGAACGGGATCTGCTGCCTGATCCCCCCTCTATTTTGGGGAGCTGAGGAGGGGGTAAGAAGGGAACTAAGCCGTGTGTTCCTACAGTCCCCAGGGGCCATCAAAGCACAGACTCTGAGGGCATCATGACCATGGCCTCAAATCCTTGCTCTGGGAGGCGCAGGAGGCAGAGCATGAGTGTGAGGAGCCAGAGGGGGGCCCATTTCAGCTTCTTACAGAGGAAGCTTACTGAAGGTTAGGAGGAGCCCCGGGGCCTCTCTGCTCTGGAGGTGTGTGCCTGGACTGTGCTCCAGTCCACCCCTGACACTGAGGGAACTCCTGCATTGTGCATGAGTTGCCCCTGCTAGTGTACTGCTTTCAATGCTCCACGATTCTGTGAATTTAAATGTCTAAGAGAATGATTCAGAAAGTATGAGATTCTAGAAAGTGGGCCACAGGAGGCATGAAAGGCAACCTCTAGATTCCAGACCAATAGGGGACCAGGAAAGAAAAAGAGGGAGTGGGGGCTGGTGGCCGGTGGGGCAGAGAGAGAAGGAACCTCTACTAGACGCCCTGGGATTGGGCAGAAAGCCATAGCAGGTGAGGTGAACTGAAGGGAGCTCTGCTTGGGAGCCTGGAGTCCTGGGTTCAAGTCACGAGCTGGATGGCCTTAGGCAAGTCACTTTGTCTCGGTGATCCCCAGTTCTCTCATGATTATGGTAGCAATCCCAACGACCCTGCAAAACCAACATTATCATCTTGAATAGTGATTCAACTAAGTGTCAGGAAGTGAACTAAGTACGCACTTTATAAGCATTATCCAATTTAATTCTTGAAACAATAATGTTAATAAGATAAGTAATTCGTGTAAAGAGAAGATAGTCAAGAAATGGTAGTTCCTTTCTCCGTATTTCAATCTCATTTAATTAAACAAGACTTCGGAGATGCTTAGCTTGTGCTAGGCCTCCCAGTTCATCCCTGAAAGAGCTCAGACTGTTCTTTAGGTAATGGAGAGTTTTCCTATGGGAATGATAGCATCCTTTCTGGGTTGTAAAAATCCCCAGGTACCTGTATGGAAGAGGGTTGGCAGGGAGAGGGCAAGAGGCAGAGGGCTGGGGCTGCAACACACGTGGAATGTGAGCCCTGACCCAGGGCTGGGTGGTGAGCCGGTAAGAAATGAGAGCAGGAATGTTCTAGAGAGAGCCTGAAAGACTGGGTGATTGATTGGCTGTGGGAGGTGAGAGAGAGGTGGAGGGGTCAGGAAGGAGGATTGCCCGAGAGATGTCTGACCCACAGAAGGAAACAAACTCCTTCAGTCATCTTAGAGGCATTCATGTACATGTCGACGACTGATATGCAGATTACAAAAGTAATCCATTGATGTGCAATCACACACACAATAATCAACCGACTGGGCGATCACATGGTACCAATAACCATTTTTCAGGATGTTTAAAGGTCAGTTTTCTAAGAATCTTTCACCAAGCAGCACTTTCTTTTCCCAGTGCAAGCACTTTCCTACACGGCTCGCTGGGATTCAGGGACACAGTAGAGTAGAGAAGTGAGAAAGCTGCTGTGAGCGGTCTCATGCAAAACGCAGGTCACAGGACCCAGAGACAGGCCGTGTGTGTGTGTGTGTGTGTGTGTGTGTGTGTGTGTGTGTGTGCATGCACGCACGTGTGAGGCAGTAGGGGAGCAGCAGAGGGCAAGGGAGGGGAGAGTGCAGAGATGTAAGTAAACTAACAAAACGGGAGAAAGGAGAAGGAAGCAAGTGTGATTATAAGGGCTGGAGGAGCACTGGGCTGAGTCAGGAGATGGGCTGTCATCCCTGCTTGGTGACTCACTTTCTATGTGACCTCAGAGGCGTCATTTATCCTCTCTGGGCCTCAATTATTCATCTAATCATAGTAACTAACATTTATACCACAATTTAAATCCGGAAAGCACTTTCACTGCTTGATCCCCTGACTGCCCTGTGAGAGAAGTGCTAAGGTTCAGAGAGGGGCAGTGACATGCCCAACGTCACACGGCAAGTGTGTGGTCAAGCTGAGATTCAAACTCAGGCGTTCTGGCCCCCTGACTGGGAGAGCATGTCCAGTGGACTCTTCTGCCTGAGTGGTCCTGATGACATCCTTCCTAGAGTCAGAAAGAAGGAGGGGTGGGGCAGCGTCTTTGGGCTGGAGCCCTCTGGGACTGACAATGCGCTGGTTGGTTTGCCAGGCCCAGACATGTTCTGCCTTTTCCACGGGAAGAGATATTCCCCCGGCGAGAGCTGGCACCCCTACTTGGAGCCACAGGGCCTGATGTACTGCCTGCGCTGTACTTGCTCCGAGGTAGGTTCCTCTGGCCACCTTGCCACCTGCCACAGGTATGTCTGGGAGACCTCCAGAGAAGTCACTCCAGAGGGAGGGAGGACAGCCTGACTCTGGAGATCAGGGGAACTCTAGAACCAGGCCCCCTAGAATCCTGCTCTGTCAGCAGCAGCTGAGGGACTTGTGGCCACGCCACTTCACTAGTGAGTACTCAGTACGTAGGAGTAGACGGCTTCTGTGCACCTCCCAGAGATAAGTCACACAGTGATCAGTGACTGGGCTGGGATGAGGACCCAGGCCCTCCCTCCTCTCATGCCAGCCTTCTTTCCTGCTGGTGCCAGCCTCCCTGTCTCCCATGCAGTAAGACAGACCCTTTCTGACCTGACCTCCCATTCCTTCCTTTCCTTGTCCTCTTTCCTCCAGTCACCTCTCTTGCCAACCTGCCTTAGGATACGTTCTCCCAATGCCACTGGTCCAAATATTTATCCTTTAAGGCTTCACCCAACTGCGACCTCTACCAGGAGCCTAACCTGATGCCTCACCTGGGAGTATTTTCTTCTTCTGGGATGCCACATAAGTTTCTCTGTCCCTCTCTTCTGACTACTGTTGGTCGCTATAGTAGTTCCCTGTGTGTGTCCGTTACTGCCCCTCCTAGACGGAGCCCCTGAGAGCAGGTCTTCCTGGATGTTCACTCATGTCCAGTTTGGTGTCCTGCCAAAGGTTGAACAAATTGGGGCAGAGACCAGGTCTTTTTGTTCACCTCTGTCTGCTCCTGGCCCACCCCACCCCTGCACCCGCCACAGGGCCTTGTACAGTCAACTGGCTGGCATAAATGAGACCCCCATGTGGTCCAGAATTCTCAGGCCCAATATGAGGTTGGAGGAGCGGGGAAGGAGTCATGATGTGAAACCCCCTTGGCTTTAGCTCAGCTGCCTGGGGCCCAGCCTTGTTGGTGGGGTGTCCTCAGCTCTCTCTGTCCGGGTGCTGGTGCTTGCGGAGGTGGGGTACCCAGTTCCCAGCTGGAGCCAGCCCCTTAGGCCCTCTTTCCCTGCACAAAGCCGAGAGAGGAATGCAGAAGGCCAGTAAGAGCCTCCCTTGTTAAAACAGTCCTCGGGGTGGGAGCAGAGAAGAGCTTCTGAGGAGACACTGGGAGGTGGAGGGGTGTGAGCCAGCCCCTCTCCTGACCCTGACCACTGGGGTCTCCCTCCTCTTGGAGCCTGTCCCTCCGATTCCCCACTGCTTCAACCATGTTGGCCCCACCTAGAACTCTGACGCCGGTGGAGGCACAGGCCCCCGTGACTGCCTCGCCTTGGTTTTCCTTAGCACATCTGAGGCCAATCAACTTTTTCAAAAAGAACTTCGTGAAATATAGCCAAAGGACAGGAAGGAAACCATAACAGAAAATTCCAGACATATCATGCGGTCCAGTTGACAAAGTCCAAGTTTTGTGATCCACTGGAGCTAATTCATTTCTCCCTCCCCAGGGTTCACACATACGGTTTCCTCAACCCAGGGGGCTGTAGCCGAGATCCCCCAAACATACGCTGAATCCCCCCGCTTCTCCATCACCGCTCCCCCCAATCCAAACCACCTTCATCTCTCACCTGGGCTGCTACACAGGCCTCCCAGTGGGACTCCCCAACCCCCTCTCTAAATGGGTCCTCCACACAGCAGCCGGAAGAATCTCTTCTAAATGTAAAACTGATCGTGTCATTCTGGAAGCTCTTAAAACCCTCCAATAGCTTTTCATTGCACCTAAAGTAAAATTCAAACTCCCTGCTGTGGGCTGGACAGCATCTGACTTTTGCCTTCTTCTCCAACCTCATTTCCTACCTGCTCCAGCACTTCAAACTCATTCCCACTTGTTGTTCCTCCATCTGGAATGTTCTTCCCCCGGATCTTCTCATGAATGGTCCTTTCTCATCTCACAGCTCATCACATAAATGTCACCTCCTTACGACGCTTTCTCTAACAGCCGTTTCTAAAACAGTCTAACTTTGTTAGCTCAATCACATTATCTTGTTTTATTATTATTATCAGTTTAGCATCTGAAATGATCTTGTTCCTACTTCTTTATTTTTTATAGTCTTGTCTCCTGCTACTAGGAGGTGAGCTCGGTGAGAGCAGACACCTTGTCATTCTCACTCACTGCTGCATCACTAGTGCTCAGCAGAAGGCCTGGCCCCCAGTAGTAATGCCGGAAATCTTGAGAGAATGAATGAGCTCTTGCCCCATCCACCATAGGCAGCTGGGCATCATGGGAAGCGCACAGACCTGGAGACAGTGCTTACCTGCTGTGTGATCTTTGGCCACTTAACCTTTCGAAGGCTCTCTTCTCATTTTGAAAGTGTGGATGATAGTACCTACCTCTAAGAAGAAGTGAGACAATGCATTTCTATATAACATAAAGCCCCTAGCTAGTAGCCACTCGATAAATGGTAGTTACAACTTCCCTGAGAGGCACAACTTGGCTGCAAGGCCACCAGCCTGCCCCCTGCCCTCTCAACCCCTAGCCAGTCTCCATCTTATTTCCTGCACATGTTGCTGATCATCTCCATCCCTCGGCTCCTCCAAGGCTGGAATTAAGGAGTGGTTCTAACCCTTCAGGCCACACAGTTCCTCGCACTCCACCCTCATTCCTCATCTGAGGGGCTCAGTTCACCCTCTGGACATTTATTAAGCACCCATGTGTGCCAGGCCTCTAGAAGGCCCCCGTTGGAGCCCAGACAAATTCTGTGGATTCTAGGATGCCCCTTAGCACCGACCAGTCCTTATGATCACCTCTGGCCATCTTGGGAAGCGGTGGCTTCAGAGGGACTAGAGCGTGGTCCAGGGTTTTCCTTGGGGCAAGAAGCTGCTCTGGGAGAGGTGCTGTCGGGAAAGTCAAGCGGGCAAGGTGGCTAGGAACAAACTTGCCAACTCCAAAGTTTGAACAAAGCTGGCTGCATTCACCTGAGAGAGAGAGAGCATCTCTCCCTCCTCTCCTGCCTCTCATTCATTCGCTCATTCATTCGTTCAAACTTTAGCAGGCACGAAGGTGGAGCAAGGCCCTGTGCTGACAATTCAGAGATGAATAGAGGGAGGCTTGGTCCTTGTTCTTTGGAATTCGTGGTTGAATAGATGAGACAGATGTGAATGGTTCGTTACAACACCACGCAGTGACCCTTATGACCGAGGGAAAGTAAAGTGTGGGCTGCCGAGGACGGGCTGCCGAACTGCCAAGGGAGCTGGGAAAACCTCCAGAAGGGGTGGTGGCCTCTCTCTCCAGCCCTCTGTGTCTGCTCGTCTCTCTCTTTCCATGTGTTTCTCTGCCCCGTTCTCTTTCATTTGCTGCACTTCAGAAAGCATAAGCACTTCAGGCCCCTCCTTCTCTGGTGCCACCTCCAAAGGCCTTGGCCAGGGCCTCCCAAACCCCACGGAGATTTAGGGAGCACATCACAAAGCCCCAGTCTTCACATCAGCTTTCTAGATGTGTCCCCATTCCTGTCACATTCTTCTCTTAACCATGAGGCTCAGGCCCCGAGGTAAAAGAACAAAGCCCCAGAGTTAAAATAACACAGTCCAGATCAGTGTCAGAATAACTCGGGCCTTTTGCTTGTATTTCTCAAACATCATGAAGGGGAGACAAAGTCTGCTCAAATCCATGCACACTGTGCCCTCCTCCATGGTGGTGGAGAGACGCAGATGGGCAAGCCCTGCAAGTAAGCAGGGGAAGGGGAGAGGGTGGACAAATGGAGTTTATCATTTTTATTATATTGTTTGTTTAACAAGGGCGGTATCCCACAGTGGGATGGGGTTTTGGGAGAGCATGGGTTCACATGGGAGGCAATGGCTCTTTGGAACCAGGACTGACCCCTGTGTCCCCTTCAGAGTGCCCACGTGAGTTGTTACCGCCTGCACTGCCCTCCTGTCCACTGCCCGCAGCCTGTGACAGAGCCACAACAGTGCTGTCCCCGGTGTGTGGGTGAGTAGCCTTGCTCCTGCCCTTGCCTGCTGGCCCCTCTCTTACTCCTGATGCAGGCTTCTGGCTCAGGGGACCCTGGAGTGAGAGGGGCAGTCCTTAGCCACCAGAGATATTGAGACACCAAGGTGCTCAGGAGAAGAAACATCCCAGATCCTCAAGGAGAACTGGGGTAGCAAACTTCTCATTCTGAAGTAGCTGTGCACGGCAGGCGGAGGGAGACGTGGAAAGTAGCTGAAGGAAAGAGGGCTGCTTGGTGTGTTGACAGCACACACATGCTCCAGCCTCTCTCTGGACAGAGCTGGAGGAGTGGACAGGCCCTGTGTGGGTGGCTTGGTGAGCCGGGGCTGGGATGCCCTGTACGGAGACCCCAGGATTCCCGCCCTGGGGCTGGGACTGACCAGAGGAGGTGGAGAACACGCCCTCTGAGATTCCTCCCAGCGCCGAGGTCCAGGGACTCTCTGTGTCCTGAAGCTAAATGTCCATGGTTCTATGATCTTAAGATTCTGAGACTGGGATTGTAGGAAGCAGAGGTAAGAAAGAGGAGAGGAGAGGTAAGAAGAAACTGCCATAACCGAGTGGCTGATGAGGGGCAGCCAGTGGGGAGGCCAACTCAGAAGGAGGGGGAGATACTGAGAGGAGAATCAAGGTTTAGAAGCAACAAGAAGGTGATGAAGGGGCCTTCCAGACTGTGTCCTCGGCTCCAGGCTCTCCTGGTGAGCTGGGGGCCTGTGTGGAGTATGTATGCAGAGGGGCTCATTCTCCAGGTAGGATCCCCGTAGGGAGCTGACCGTGGCTCTGACATGGGTTGTAGAGATCCCTGGCTCTAGGATCCTCGGGGAAAGGGCCTCTGAGCTTCCTGCCCAATGAGGAGACATAGCCACCCTCCCGGGCTGGGGCTGACTCTGGGAGTCCCCACTGCTCCCTGTGGACTGTGCCTTGCCCAGGCCCCTTCTTCTCACATGCTCCTCTCTCCCTCTCTCTTTCCGGGCCCTGCCCCTTTGCCTACCTGGCGTTACATGTTCTTCATGACTCAGCTCGCCATCAGCCTCTTCATGAAGCCTTTCCTGATCACCCCCCCAACCCGGCTGAGTTAGGGTCTCTTCCTCTGTGCTGCCACAACTATGCTTCCATCACCCTAGCCCTTGCCATGTGTCTCTACCCAGTTAGACTGTGAGTTTCTAGATGGGAGGGGCTGCGTCTTATCCGGCACTCTGTCCCCAGTGTGTAGCATGGTGCCTGGTAGAGAGAAGCTGCTTAGTAAAGGTGTCTTGAAAGAACGAGTGGGTTCTCTCAGGACTGGAGGCATACCCCTCTGCCCAGCAGGATGAGGACTGGCTACTTGGCAGGTGATGAGGAGGAGGGCCCTGATGGCCAGTGAATGACAGGAGCTTACGCCAAGCACAGGGCCAGCTGGGTCACCCCAGCTGACTCCGCTAGAATGCAACATCACGAGGGGCTTTGTTCTGTTCACTGCTGTAGCCCTAGCACCTAGCACAGCGCTTTCACTAGGACTTGCTCCACAGACACTCATTGAGTGCTGAATGAGCTAATGCAGGTCCCCACTGGGTGGGGTTCAGTGGAGCTGAGGCCTCTGGCCTTGCTTTCTTGCTCTGGTCAGGGCCAGCTCAGAGACTGAGGGGCTGAAAGGCTATAGTGGGGAGCCATGGGAGGGAGTGACATGGTCAGATAGATACAGGTGTCAGCGGGACCTCTGGGTTAGCTGATATGGGGACTGGCTGAGAAGGCTGAGGCAAGAGCTCGGTTTAAATCCCAAGATGGGATGAAATGCAAAATCTTCAGGAAAGTGGCCCAGTTAATTCTGGCGAAGCTCTTAGATCTACATAAAACCTCATTTTTTTCTCCCTCCTGCCTCTCTCCACCTGCAGAACCTCATACTCCCTCTGGGCTCCGGGCCTCCCCAAAGTCCTGCCAGCACAATGGGACCATGTACCAACACGGAGAGATCTTCAGTGCCCATGAGCTGCTCCCTTCCCGCCTGCCCAACCAGTGTGTCCTCTGCAGCTGTACCGTAAGCCCCTCTACTTCCCTTTAGCAGAGCAGTGGGCTGGGCCTGCGAAGCACAGTGGTGTGCACTGGGGGGAGCTGCTCCCTCTGGTCAGAGCAAAGTGAGAGTGAATGGGCGGGCACAGGAGGAAGGGACTTCTGAACATCCTGCCCGTCCCTTGGCTTCCACACCCTCCTGAGCTGCCTGTTATAGTACGGGTCACTTCACACTGACATTTGCCTGTTTCTGGTTCCCCCAGTAGACTTTGCACTCCTTGGAAGAGGGAACATCCCCAATTCATCTCTGTGTCCTCCATTGCTCCTGGCCCAGGGCCTGGCACTCAGAGGATGTGTGTGATGATTGTTGAATGAATGAATGAATGAATGAGTGAGGGAGTGAGTAAATGATCAGTTATCAGTCCTGGGGCACAGAGACAGGGCCAGACTGTTGGAAGCAAATGGAATTTAATCTGAAGCACTTAAACCCCCCCGGCCTGTGGTCAGAGTTGGGTCTAGGGACAGGCAGCGCCGACTTTGCCGTATTCTCAGGGGACAAAGACTGAAGCCAAGCAGGGCCTGATCTGGAAAGTTCATCCTCCTCCTCAGGGGGTTCTAGGCGTGGCCCCGCTACAGGTTTGTGGGTGGCTTTCAGCATGGCTTCCTCACCCTTGGGCTCAGCTCTTCGTCTGTGCATTGGTGGGAGAGACTTCCTGCCTTCCCAGTGTCCTCACCACCTGGTCAGCAAACCGCTGTGGCCTCAGTTCCTCTGAGTGCTGAGGGAGTCCGCCCAGGTGGTCTCCAGTGTCCTCCCTGCTTCAGATAATCATCTGATTTAGCAGGGCTGCAGGGGCGAGGGGCCTGGACTAGGTGTCGCACACCCACGTTTGAGCTCCAGCTCTGCCGTGGCTCCGTCTGTGACCCTGAGCCAGTCACTTCTCTCTCGCCTGCCTCCCCGTCTTTTCAGTGAGAGAGTCCATTCCCCTCCGAGGCTCTGAGTCTTAAAGCCTGTGTGCTGCAGAGCCAACAGTTTACAAATATCAAGAGTGACCACTTATACATCAACCTGGAGAGCAATTATTTCTGCCGGGCCTGAGCCTCTGGCAGTGGTCCAGTACACTGTGCTACTAGGTTCATGGAAATGCCTTGTGTTTATGTATAGCATCCCAACGACCCTAGGAGAAGGATGGCACTGGTCTTATTTTTCAGATGAGAAAACTGAGGCTCAGAGCAGTTAAGAAGCTTGCCTAAAGTCACACAGTTAGTTAAGTGGCAGAGCCAGAATTCAGTTGCAGGATCACGTGGCTCCAAAACCCATGTTCTTCCCCTGCTTCGTGCTGCTTCCTGTGAAGGGACGAGCACCTGGGTTAGGAGGGCCCTGTGGGAAGAGATGGAAATGATGGCGAGGGGGTGGTGAGAGCATTCTTCTGGTCCCTTCTCCCTGGATACTTGGGTCTGCCCTTCTTTTTTCTTGTCCCTGTTGCTATGGGACTGGCTTGACTTCCTGGCCTCATCTGGGGAATCAGAATCCTTCCCTCTGAGACTCATTGGAGAAGGAATAGGGAAAGGCCTCCTGGGTACAGTGTGCCTCACACTTTACAAAGGGTTTTCACAACCATTCCCTCACTTGATCTTCACAACCCAGATGGGAGTGCCCCCATTTCACAGAGGAGGAAACTGAGCCTCAGAGAAGAGAAGTGACTCACCGAAGGCCATCCGACCGCCCGACTCCCAGAAGGCCTTTTCTCCTGCCGTCTTGCCTCTCAAGGCTGGGTCCTGAAGTTGGGGACCTGGGGTTTTCGATAAGAGCAAGATGAGCCTAAGGGGTCACCCACCCGCCCTGCTCCCCCATGCAGGCCCCCTGTTCCAGGCCAGGGGAGAAGGACATTGACCTCAGCAGGAAAGGCCTGAAGACTGGGCTCTAGCTCACGCACCGGGCTGCACCTCCGACTTCAGGTGGTCCAGGCCCCTCTCGGGGCTCTCCCCATCCAGAGGATGGGAGAATCTCACTTCACCAGTTGCTGTGAGAGCCTAGGGAGAGACTGGGTGTGAAAAGGCTTTAGATGCTGAAGGGCGAATGTTCCCTCAGGGGCTGGAGTGGGAGCGGGGAGGGTACAGGGGACCCCTCCTCTGAGCTGGCTGGGCCTTGCCCAGGACACTCTGCTGCTCCCTCCTCTACTTCAGGGGAGACCTCAACGCCATTTGCCCCCAGAGAAGGGGACTGTCCTAGCCCCAAGGCTGGTCCTCGTCAGAGCTCATCTCCCAGCTCCTGTTTGCTCTGTCTGTCAGGAGGGCCAGATCTACTGCGGCCTCATGACCTGTCCGGAACCCGGCTGCCCCGCGCCCCTCCCGCTGCCTGCCTCCTGCTGCCAGGCCTGCAACGGTGAGTCCGTCCGCAGCCCTGGCAGCGCCCACGCACCCTGCCCTGGGGAGCTGGCCCTGGCCTGTCAGAGCAGGGGAGCCTCAGGGGACCCAGCATGTGGCAGGCCATGCCTTCCTCAAGGGTGGGGCTCACAGGGCCCCCAGAGAGCTGAGCCTGTCTCAGAGGCTGATGTGTGCTTATTCTTTATTGCAACCCCAGGGAGCAGGAAGGAGGGGAAGGGGGAGGGAAGCAGGGAGAAGCAACGCAAGAAGGTGTTGGGGAGCTGCCTCTGCTCGATTCAAGTGCGACCTATGGCTCCAAGCTGTCTTCTGCTTCTCAGAAAAGTCTGGGGGTGATAGAGGAAGAGTGAGAATTTGTCAACCCACTACCAACACCCATTGGTCAAAGGTTCACCCCAAGGGTGTTAATTCCCCCATGCCACCTCTTGTATATGCATGTGTCGCCTGAGGAGCAGGAGCCAGGAGTGCCGTGGTGTCCGAACTTGCAGGAGGGGGAGACATGGCCAGGAGGCAGGGGCGTGAGGGCAGGTGCTGGCGGGCTGAACCTGAGGGAAGTCGCTGGAGCCAGTGCAAAGGAGGCACTGTGGCAGTGCCTGCAAGGAAGGGACAAAGTCCCCGCAATCAGATGAGTCCAAGAGGATCAGAAGAGGCACAGCAGAGGGGTCTATACAGGCAGGGACCAAGTGTCCTCGATCTTCCTCACAGCAGAGCTGGGCACAGGTCTGGGCTCACCGAGGCTCAGAGCACGTGTGTCAAGCAGAATCCAGGTAGCGTCTCTGTATAGAACAGAGAGAGGCCAACACGTTGGCTAGTGAAAGGCAAATGGCTTGAGCAGAATGAAGTGCCCAGATAGTCAGACTGTTCCTTGTGGGCCGGGGTAGTCCAGGAAAGCTTCCTGGAGGAGGCAGGACTCAGGGAGAGGAGTGCTCCACTGTAGAATGCTTCCCCAGATGTTGGGGTCATGGAAGGGCACTAGACTAGGAGCCAGGTGACTCTAGTTTAGTCCTTGTTCTTCCAGATAACTCCTGCAGATTCCTTCCCCTCTCTGGGCCTCAGTTGTGCTGTGTGTGCACTGAGAGGTTGGCCTTGTTGATTTCTGATGGACAGTCAAATTCCAGTGTTCTCGGTCTTCAACCAGGAATGCTTAGAAGGAGCCACACTGTGTGTAAGGCAGGGGCTAGGGAGATGGAATCCCACTCAGGGCTTTAGGAAACCACGAGGTTCCAAAGGGCCTTGTGTGCTGGCTCCCAGGGGTTGGGAGGTGGAGGAGTCCTAGAGTGTTCCAGCTGGAGGGGCAGAGGGGCTGGAGCATGGGGCCCTGGGAGTGTATAATCTAGACCAAGGCCTGGTGACTTCAAGTGTGGCTGGGTAGAGTGGCCGCCCAGGGGACTGCAGCTAAGCAGGCTGCAGGGATGGGATTCTGGGTCCTTGGCATCCGTCATGGGCACTGAACAAGATACTCTGGCCCAGCCAAGTAGTTCAATGATCAGGTCAGTGTGGGGAAACTGAGTCAGCAACCCAGTTGTAGGGATTTCATTAACCCAAAGATGAGGAGAGGCTGTAATGAGAAGTGGGAATAAGTCCCCGCTGGGGCAAAGGGACCTGCTGGTGAGTGGGGGCTGCAGAAGTGGCACTAGGCCTTGGAGGGGCAGAGCCTAGAGGTGGAGGCCTGCAGGGCTCCAGCCAGCAAGGCTGAGGAGGCGGAGGCTGACCCGACTTCTCTTTGGGTTTCCAGATGGGTCAAGTGAGATATCAACTGAAGAGGACTCCACGCAGTCACACCGTGGGGTGGTGAGTGCACAGCTTTGCTGACGGTGGGGCGAGGAGGAGAGGGGCGGTACCCAGGGCCTAAATCTCCATGACTCTGGAGCAGGCAATACCAGTTATTGTCCTCATTTCTCATTTGTCCTCCAGGTCAGCTCCATTAGCCCCCCCACGTGCCAGCCCCTCTCCCCAGCCTCCCATCATGGTCCCATGATGGCTGATGGGCCAGGAGGGACCTGGGGAATAGCACCACGGAGGACAGGAGCAGGCCTCAATCTTCCCGATTTCCCTCCTGGGAAACTGTTTGACACTGTTCCATCCAGAGCCTGTGTCTTTCCTTAGTTCAGGCCACCTCTGGGCAGCACGTTCCCCGAGGAGTGGCCTCTGACTTGGGTCAGCCTTCCCCACCTGGCTTCTGAGGTACTGGTTCTTTGTCTGGGGGCTACCTCTCTGTTCCCCTCTCTGTCTTGGCCCCTGTCGATCTTGGTCTAGAGGTAAGATGGGCCAAAATGCTCAGCTCTCTTTGGTCAGAGAGGAAGGAGGTGGGAGATGTGCTGACACATTGACTCAAGTCCCTGTCCACCATCTTGCTATGTTTACAGTGTGAACAACTCACCTGCTCTTTCAGCCTGGGTCACCTGGGCCCTGGGGGACTGGAGGCTAGGTTCCCCTTCTCAGAGACTCCCCAGGGCTCTGAGCTAATGAGCTCTCCCTTCGCCTCCCAGCTCATCCTCCCTTCCAAGGCTGGACCTTCTCAGGTGGGACCTGTGCCGCAGGGTCTGAGCCATGCCATCCTCTTCCCTTCCCATCCTCTCCCCAGGAGGCAGTGTGCTAAGTGAAGCCCACCCAGGCTTAGTTCCAGGCCCTGGGCAGCTCCTTGCTAACTTGCTGGATGATGTGGGCAAGTCACCACTTGGAGGTTGGGCTCTTCGATTCCTTCTTGCCCCTCTTTTACTCAACAAGCATTTCCTGGGAGCCCTCTATGCTTGGGCCTGTGCTGGAGCCTGGGACACAGTTTCCACTCTGGGAGCTCGTGTGGGCTCAGTCTCCGGGCCATCAATGGACTGACTGAGACTGTAGAGGGCAGGAAGGGGCAGTAGAAGGAGGAGCGCAAGTGGCTCAGGGTCAGCGAGGGAGGGAATAAGCTCTGCCCCCAGCCCGCTGGCTCCTCTCCCATGGCCTGAGCTCCCAATCCCCAGACTAGGAGCTGCGAGCCTCCTGCCCTCTCATGCTGTCCTCACCACACACCCTTTGCTGGCACTGCCAACCCTCCCAAGGCCTAGTCTGGAGGGGCAGGCTCTCGGGAATTGGATTCCAGGGGCTCTGGAGACCCTTTGTCTCTAGATGGGCCCTGCTCCTAGTCTTCCTGCCCCGTGGGATTCTGGGCCTGGTGGGAGCGTCAGAGGCTGGTCCCCTTGTCCCACCACCTGTCTTCTTAGACAAAGAAGAATTTCCTGACTCTCCTCTGCACTACATTCTCACCTTCTATTTCTTAAATATTAAGTTCCCCAGGTCCCTGACGACTTAGGCTCCCAGATCAAGCCCTCAGCACCCTGTGTCCACCCCAGTCCCAAGGCCTCGGCTCTGACAGCCTGAGAAGGGCTTGGGGGAGGCTGGATTTCCAAACTACTTCCTCTGACAGTTTTCAAAGATGCTTTCTGAGAACATCCTAGATTCCATCCAGATCTTCCTTCTATCCCTAACCTGTGCCCTCCACTCGGAAGTCATGCTGGCGTCTGCCCTCAGGGCTCCCGCTGCTCCTCCACTGGCAGTGGCCCATCAGTGATCTTCATCCTTCCTGCTGTTTGCAGAGACATTCCCAGGATCCGTGTTCAGGGGACGGTGGGAGAAAGAGAGGCCTGGGCACCCCAGCCCCCACTGGCCTCAGCTCCCCTCTGGGCTTCGTCCCCCGCCACTTCCGACCCAAGGGGGCAGGCAGCACGACAGTCAAGATTGTCCTGAAGGAAAAACATAAGAAAGGTGAGGACTGGGACCTCCGCCAACCCATGAGGTGGAAAAGAGGGACCCGACTGCTCCCACCTCCCATCCCGGCACCCCCACTCAGTGGTTTCCCAATCTCAACTTGGCCATGAGCTCGTAGACTAATAGAACATAAAAACTGAAGGTGCCCTTTAAGGGCATCAGGTCTAAACCCCTACTTGTCAGATGAGGACACTGAGGATCAGAGTATTGAGTTAGAGACAGAACTAGTCCTGGAACCAGGACTGTGGATCAGCACAACAATACTTTTTTGAGCATCTGCCATGTCTTTGCTGGGAATTGAGGGGCACAGAACAGAGAGATGAAAAATGGTTCCTGTCCTCTGGGGGCTCGTAGACTAGTAGTGGAAACAGGCATGTAAATAAATTATTATAATATAAGGAAGCACCAAGGGAGAGTTTTTGACAAAGGAAGGAGGGAGCAGAGCTGGGCTGCAGAAGGACAGTCGGGATGGAGCAGGCAAGGCCTGGCGGGAGCAGAGCAGGAGGACAGAGGCCTCACCGCAGGACACCCACTGGCAGTGCTCCTCCCACTGTGGAGGCATCTGTCCCCACCCCTTTTTGTACAGATGGGACACTGAGGCTGAGAAGGGGGAAGGGACCTGCCAGAGCTCTCACATGGCCAGGCGGTGACAGAACTTGATCTCCATTCTCCTTCTGCCAGGCCAGGCCAGCCCTCTCCATGCTCCACCAGAGGGGCCTGTGAAGGGCAGGCGGAGGGCTCTCCATCTTCAGCAAGAACATACTGGGCACATCTCAGCCTTGAGTGCTGAGTGGGGGAAGTCAGGGACAGGGGATCTGTTTTATTCCCTGGCCTCCACTTCGCAGGCAGTGTGGCTGGGGCACACTGGTGGAGCAGGGCTCCCCGAGGCCCC
This sequence comes from Equus przewalskii, assembly GCF_037783145.1. Lineage (NCBI taxonomy): Eukaryota > Metazoa > Chordata > Mammalia > Perissodactyla > Equidae > Equus > Equus przewalskii. The sequence continues at coordinate 69,413,075 of NC_091836.1, forward strand.
GCCCCCACCCATTATTGGACTCTGGCCTGGGGCCTGGGCACTGACCCTCCTCCCTTCCCGCCCTCCTTGGCCCAGCCTGCGTGCACGGCGGGAAGACGTACTCCCATGGGGAGGTGTGGCACCCAGCCTTCCGCTCCTTCGGACCCCTGCCCTGCATCCTGTGCACCTGTCAGGACGGCCACCAGGACTGCCAGCGGGTGACCTGCCCCACCGAGTACCCCTGCCGTCACCCGGAGAAAGTGCCCGGGAAGTGCTGCAAGATTTGCCCAGGTACAAGAGGCGCTGAGAGCAGGGAGGGCACTGGCTGGGGTGAGCCCTGGGTCTCTCTCCCCAGAGCACAGACACTTGGGACATCTCCCCTGTGCACAGGGCATGGACTCAGAGCCACGGGAGGCAGGGTTTTTAGATGCACAGACTGTTAGAAGCACAGGAGTGGAAAATGCCAGACTCATAAAATATTAGACGTATGAAGCCATCGAATGTTACAGCAACAGATTTGGAGGCTCTCAGACATGTACATAGAATCAACTAATGTTCTGGATTCTATGAAGTCATAAAATGTTGGGATATTAGGACTTTTAAGAGGAACAGCCAGGGTTACTCAGCACTTACCATGTGCCAGGTAGGTATTTTGCATGCATGAAAGAAGGTAACCCTCACCACAATACAATGGACAGGCAGCTCTCTATCTCCATTGTACAGAATGAGAAGCTAAGTACCTTGTCCCAGGTCACACGGCTGTAAGTGCAGAGCTGGGATTGGAACCTTGGCCTGTCTTACTCCCAAGACAATGCTCTTGACCTCTGTTGTCTTCATTCAACCATCACCTACGTATGGGAAAACTGAGACCCAGAGAAGAGAAGAGACTTTCCTGAGTCACACAGCAAAGTAGTAGTGGAGCTGGAACTAGAACTCAGGCTTCCAGACTTGCTGGCTGAGTTCTTTTAACAACGTCATGGGACCCTAGGATTAACGAGTGTGCAGAAGAAAACATCGCAGCATGTCATTGAGCAGAGCAGCCTGTGATAGTCGACAGTAGCTGTTGGAGGGGCGGGCCCATTCCCTCAAGCCTGGAAGGAAGGCAGGCGGGTAGAAGGTGCGAGCTGAGGTTGCGCCCTGACACATCTGCTTAGACAGCTCGGGTGGCAAAACCGAAAGGAGCGGAACAGGGAAGAAAAAGAAGTGGAGAACCTGCGAGGGCCGGGTATGGACTCTGATTTCACACATTTCCTTTAACCCTCACCGCTCAGTTACTTCACTAAGGCGATTGCTGAGTGGCTCCAATTATCCTAAGTCTCCGCCTCCCCCAGGATTTAAGGAAGTTTGCTCTGCGTTGGCTTGCTTCCTCACCGACTCACCTAACGTACTCTTGTGAGCTCAGACAACTCACTTTGCCTTTCTGAGCCCCAGGTGATGAAAATGCTTTATGGATTGTAAATCAAAATCCAAACATCAGGGATTACTCTTATTTCTCAGAGTTATATGCTATTAGGAGCTGGCCAGGGAGGGAGCTAGACAGGTGGTGCCCAGAACTCATGAAGGGTAGGGGTTCGACTTGAATTCTCGCTCGCTCCTGGGTTCCTTCACAAACACGCCTGTCTTGGGCTCCCCCGCCAGACCCCAGTCTATTTCCCCTTAAAAATATTGAGACTGTAGCCTTACAGCCCTTAGCTGGACAGCTTGAAGGGCTCCATAACTCGCATGAGTCTGGAAGGAGGTATGTGTGAGACTTAGTCCTCCAGTCCCTGAAAAATGTCCTGGGACTGTGGGGACATGGCAAGTCCCGGGGAATGTCCTCAGAATTCCAGCATGTCAAGGCTTTAGGACTGGATCCAATTTGGCACCAAGAACATTACCCCCGTCTCCACCATCCCCATCATCCCCCCACAACCACCACTACAGTCGCCATCGTCATGATCACTGCTGCCACCTCTCCCACCATCACAACCGTCATCATCACTGCTGCCGTCATCACCTCAATGCTTCCCAAACCTTTCATTCTCTGTGTGTTCATTGAGAGCCTGTGCTTGCTCGTGCGAGTGACTCAAAGACTTGGAGGACATGATTCCTGCCCTTCACCTTGTGAGTCTCTTTTAGTGAGAAAACATACCCCAGTAAAACAATTACAAGGCAAGGCAAGGCAGCATGGGACTGAGGGCATGAGCGGGACACAGAAGCAGAAAGGGTTTTAAAAGCTATGGGTGGGAGGAAACTGGGTGGGCTAAGCTGTTCTGAGCGGGCTGCCTGAAGGAGGTGGAAGGTGAGCCGGGCCCTGAAGGGCGAGAAGTTTTCTGATACGCTAATCAGTGGGAAGTGGATGGGGGAGATGCTCCTCTCTTTTCCCCAGAGACCTCCTTCTCTTCCCAGGGACACCAGAACTTCCCCAAGGACTGTAGACACCCTGAGGGGGATGTCAGACTGGTGGCCCCTCTTCCTGGGCCTACCAAGGGTGGGAGACAGAGCGTTCACAAGCTCCTTGTCTCTCCCAGAGGACAAGGCAGACCCTGGCCACAGTGAGATCAGTGCCACCAGGTGTCCGAAGGTGCCGGGCCGAGTCCTTGTCCACACGTCAGTATCCCCAAGCCCAGACAACCTGCGTCGCTTTGCCCTCGAGCGTGAGGCCTCTGAGCAGGTGGACATCTACCTCTGGAAGCTGGTAGAAGGTGAGCATTGGCCCATCCCAGCCGGGCGTACCTCTGCCTGTCCCCTTCCTGTGCTCTGGGCCCCCAGGGGCCTTAGGGGCATTTGGTTGATCAAGGGCCTATGGCTGCCCTTCTAGGTTCAAGAGGCCCTGATCCCAAGACAGAGGAGACATGATTCTGTGACTGACAGTTCTGATAAGCTCACCCACTCTGAGATGCCGGGGCCTGGAAGTGCTCCCTCTCCTGGGGGGAAGGGGTCATTGCACCTTGCAGGGAGGCAGGACCGAGGAATGTCTGTCCTGGTGAAGCAAAGAGATGTCTCTGGGTAGAATCCAGCACCTGTGAGGGGAGAGCTGCTCAGGCAGGAGGGCCCCCCCCCCCCAGCATCCTCAGAGCAGGAGGCCCTTGAGGCTAGACCCCTTCAGCCCTTTCTAGATGGTGGGTTCTTTCCCTCCAAGGTAAGTTGACATCAGAAGATATTTCTCACACCGTGAGAAACTCACCATATTCAACAGGCTGCTCATATCACCAGCTGAGGGTCAGCAGGAGATTCATTGAGAAGGGAACTGCTGAGAGGTCCGTTTTCTGGCTCTTCTCGTGAAACAGAAATCCCCTGGGTGGGATAAAAGAAACGAAACCCTTTAAGTGTGGATTAGCTCTGAAGTCACTTTTCCTACCGGTGGGTTTGGCTGGGAGTGGGGTGGGGGTGGAAGAGGGGATGCTAATAATGATGACAATGACGATAACAACCAATGTGTGAAGCGCTTCAGAGTGTATGAAGTGCTTTCACATTCGTTATCTCATTTGATCCTCAGCGATCCTGAGAGTTAGGTATTATTATCCCCATTTTACAGATGAGGAAACTGAGGCTCAGAGAGGTGAAGTACCTGGCCCAAGGCCACACAGCCAGTAAGTGGAGGAGCTAGAGCCCATGTCTTGTGACGTCAGATGCGGCTCTTTCCCTGCTCTACTCTGCCCCCTGTCGTAAGAGGAATGGACGAAGAAAGCGGAGCTGTTCAGCCTGGAGAAGAGAAGACTCAGGGGGACAGGACTGGCTTCATGGCTCTGCAGCACTGCCCCAGGCAGAGGGAGCAGTTGTGTTTGAGTGACCACAAGGGTCAGAACAACAAGCAGGGGCTTTGGAATCAGACCTGGGTTTGAATCCCAGCTCTGCCGTTTCTTAGCTGTGTTGCCTTGGGCAATCACTTGACCTCTCTGGGCCTCAGTTTTCTCTTCTGTTAATTGGGGAGGAGGGTTTCTGGAGGATTAAATGAAATAACATAGGTGCAGTCCCTGGCCTATAATAGGTGCTAACAAGTCCTCATCCCACATCATTAGTCGGTTGGAATTGCAGAGAAGCGGGTGTCCGCCAATGAGAGGAAGCTCTCATAGTTAGAGCCTTCCTCTAGTGGAAGGGAGCGAGCAAGCTCTGTTCACAGGAGCGTGTAAGCAAGGGCTGGGGGGATTCTGCCAGCAGCTGGGGAGCTAGATTCACTAACCCTTATAGTTGTTTTGCACCTTGAGATCCCATCGGCCCTGGAGGGTGCCAGCTGCATGTTTTCTCTGGCTTCCCCACCTCTGCCAGGTGCTGGGACTCAGAGAGCAGACCCCAGCCTCTGGCCTTATGTGACCTGGGTGCAGCAAGAGCTCCCCGGGAGCTGAGCTGGTCAGGGAGGCTCCGTGGAAGATGGGCCTGGGGCTGGACAGGACTTAGAAAAGCAAGAGGTGCACACTGCAGGCAGGGTGGTGGCAACGGCCTCAAACTCTGGCCCTCGACCCAGGTTTGTGGCCCTGCGCTCTGTGAGTGCTGTGTAGCAGGCACTATGTGTAAGGTGCTTCATTTAATCCAGATGAGAAACCTGAGGGGTGTGTATTAATGCCCCATTCTGCAGATAGGAAAACTGAGTCTGAGAGGTACGATGACTTGCTCAAAGTCACCTGTAAAGCTTTTGGTTATGCTTTACAGGGTACAGTGTGGGGACCCACCCAACTCCCTGTCACCTCCTCGGGGGTTGGTGCAGTGGCAGGCCTGGGGCAGAAGGACCATCTCACGCTTGTGCTCCAGCCTGGGCCTTTGGAGCGAGTCTCTCTCACATCCTGGTCCTTGGCATCTGGGCGGGGGATCCCAAGGACAGTGCTAGACATTCCTGGCCTCCTGGACTTCTGTCCCAGGACCAGTGCTGTCTGTTCACCTCAGTGGGATCCTACTCAGATTCCCATGAGCAAGGCCAGTGCTGGTTTTCTTGAGGACGGTGCTGGCCTCGCAGAGGCCTTGCTGTCACATCTGTTCTTTCTGGCCACAGACCCTGGTGGTAACAGCTGGTGCAACTTCACGGCCGATGTGCTCAGGGCCTCAGCATCACGTGTGGTGCCATGGCCAGCTCCCCATGGAACGCAAACATCAGGAGGTCCAGCTAATCCCTCATTCCCCCTCGGGCCTGGCCTAGACTGGGTTCACATACATTTGCTTATCCCTCCGTCCTTCCATCCATCCATCCATCCATACATCCTCCATCCAGGGATCCATTCATTCACTCATTCATTCTACCTGCTTAATGTGGGCCAGGTTTAGGGGACCCAGAGAGGAAAGCACTCCAGGAGTTCCCAGGCTGGTAGGGGAGGCAGGAATAGACACAATGATAGCACATTAGAAATAGGGACGATCACAAACAGATGCCAAGAGCTGTGGGTGCCCCAAGGAGGAAGTTATAACTACCTGGGCCAGGGGAAGGCAGGGAAGGGAATCAAGGAAGACTTCCAGCTCAGGCTTGGAGGATGAGTAGGAGTTCCCCTGTGGCCACAGGAGAAGGTGTTCCAGCAGAGGGGCGGCATATGTGAAGGCTTGGCCCCCTCAGGGCGTTTCAGGCAGTGGGTTGAGCTGGAGCACAGGTGAGGCCCCCCCGGGTTGGTCTGCCCAGAGCCCTGTGCTGAAAGGCGGCCCACGACTCTGACACTTGCCCTTGCTCTGGTGTCTGAGTAAGCACGTCTACTGATTTTATCATCCGTTCTCTGCCCAGAGAAAAGCTTGACCAGTCCATACGGGCCTGGCAGACTCCTGCCTCGCCTCCCTCCCTTCTCCCTGCTCCTCTCTACACTGGGGACAGGTGAGTGGTGTGAGGGCCGGATGGTGATGGTGACAGGAGCAGGGTCAGCAGAGTGGCAGTGGGAGGTCAGGGAAGGAGAGTGACAGGGTAACATGCATATTTTGGAACGGCCATAGTTAGGATCAGAGATTGGGTGGGAAAAGGGGGTCAGAAGTCTAGGGTAGTGACCCAGGCAAGACATGATGGGGCCTGAACGGGGAAGGTGGTGGTGGGGATGGAGAAGAGACTCACAATATTTAGGAAACTTAGTCCCCAGGATTTGGTGTCTGATCAGACTAGGAGAGGGGGGGAGGTGACTGGGTCCCTTCCGAGTCGAAGTCACCCTGTGTCACTGACTGCACAGCCCTGACTTTCTGCTCACGCCCTTATCTCTGCCCTCAGGAATCTTCCACTTGATTCAGATCAAGAAAGTCAGGAAGCAAGACTTCCAGAAAGAGGCACAGAACTTCCGGCTGCTCACCGACACCCACGAAGGTGGGACCTCGGGCTGAGGACTGGGGCCTGGGAAGAGAGCCGGGCGAGAGGCTGGGGCCTCGTGGAGAGTTCCAGGCTGCTGGTGCCGGGAGGGGGGGCTGTCAGCACAGACGTCAGTTCCCGGCACAGGAATCCAGTGGGCGTCTGCGCCAGAGATTTCCCAATTCGGAGCTCAGAAGCGGGAGGGTGAAGCAGAGCCAGCTGGATTGGGTCTTGGGGGTGGGGGAGACGGGGCTGTAGAGGAGGGAGGTCTGAGCCCCCAAACCTGGAGCTGCCTACTCCCTCTGTACTGGAACTCTCCTCGCCACTGTGCTCCCAGTGCCCTTACTGTGCTCTACACGACTCTGAGGAAGAGGGACCCAGAGGGGGCTTCAGGTGGAGGAGAGGGAGGCACAGATACGAGCCTCACCAGCAGGTGTCAGGAAACCAGCCCAGCCCCCAAAGGTGGTTGCAGGGTCATGCGCCAGAACTGATGGGGATACGGGGCATGATGGGGATACCCACCCCCTTCCTCCCTGTGGGCTCCAAACCCAGGCCCACCCAGTCCTCCTTGCCCTAAGTTTTTCCCACTCCAGTCACTGTGCCCCTGTTGTGTGCACGTGCACACACACCCCTGTACTCACCACACACACACACACACACACGCATCTCTTCTGCTTTCCTCCATGCAGGTCACTGGAGCGTCTTCCTAACCCAGACCCCGGAGCTGAAGGTCACAGCCAGTCCAGACAAAGTGACCAAGACCCTATAACGAAGACCTAAACAGTCGCAGAGATGAGCTTTATCACTTTTGTTATTATATATGAATAAATAAGAAATTGCATTACCTCTCAACCCTGCCTGTTGAGCTTACACCCTGTCGCCGGGTGCTCTCACAGTGACTGCAAGGCAGGCCTGGTGTTGCCATTTCACAGAGATGGAAACTGAGCTGCGGAAGGGGCAGAGACTGGCCCCAGCCTCCCCGCCCGGGCCCTTGTCTGCCACTGAGGCCTCTCCCCTGCTCTGTACTGCTTCTGGCCCTGGCCCCCGGCTACGGCACCTCCTGCTTTTATGGGCAGCCTCCCGTTCACAGTTCTTTGGCACTGAGCCTAGGAAGGGGGACTGACTCTGGTTAGCCAGCGGAGGGGTGAATGGAGCCTCAAAGCTTTCCCAGCAAATATTCCAGGGCTCCTTACAGTTGTCAGCCACACTTTACAATGAGGAAGCTGAGTTTGGGGAGGAGCAGTAACTTGCCTGAAGCCAGTACAGGATAGCAGCAGATGGGGAATTGGAGGCCAGGTCTCTTGCTCCGGGCGAGCACCCCTGCCCCATCCACCGTCCACCGTGAGCAATGCTACCAGCCCAATTGTTGTCACCTCAGGATTTCCAAGACGTGCCAGTCAGACTGCCAACCCTGGCACCATGGTCTGGAAGAAAGCCTAACAGTTACAACTGAAGACAACACCAATAATTTACCATGCCCACATGTACAATTCCTGGCAATTTCAAAGCCATTTTAATGCCCATAATTCCACGTAAGGCGAATACTGCAGGAATTACCCCCATTTTAGAGAGGAGAAAACAGAGAAAGGGGTTGGCCAACGTCTTCCCCAAGGCCTCAGTGATGAGCGGTGCAGCCAGGACTAGAACTCAGGCCTGCTGACTCCCAGACCACGCTCTCTCCCCAGTACAGCCGGTCTCAGTCATCCCACAGCCACGGCCCCCCGTCCCTAAGCCTGACTGGAAGCCCTGGGGAGATGATGTAAAGTGGCCTTTTGGCTGGAGTTCTGCCACCTGCAGCCACTTAGTGGGCCCTGGCTATTGTCTCCCGAGCCCCAGTCTTGTACCTGGGTGTCTGAGGTCTAGGAAGTGTGCTAAGCAGCCTACCAACGCCACCTCACTGAGCAGGGGCCCTCACCCTCCCCAAACTCCTCTGCCAGCTCCCCGGGGGCCTGGTCTGAGGGTCTGGGGCTTGGGGAACACGGCTGGAATCTCTCCCTCCTCCCCTGAGTCAGAAGACATCAGCTCCTCACAGCTACCCGCTCCCCCGTCACCTGCTCACCACGGGGGTTGAGCCTGGACTCTGGGGATGGGTTCTGAGCATCCTATGTCTAAAGCACAAGAAAGCTCAGCCATTCGCCTGCTGAACTCTGGTCATCCTTCAACTGAGCTCAGAAGTCTTCTTCTCAGTGAAGCTGTCCCTGCCGCCCCCAGCCCACCCTGCCCTCTGCACCGCGGCCCCTCTCTCTGCTGGAGCATGGGCTTGGAGGCCGGGCTCTGTAATCAGAGAAGGCACCGGGGCCTCAGGACAAGAATGGACTTCCCTCAATACTTTTCCTGGTGCTGCGGGCTGACTGCCTTCCTGGCTTAGCTGAAACCTGCGAGGTTCACCCCAAACCTTTTCCCGTGAAAGCGTGTTCAGCACAGCAGCACCTCCTCACTGGGTCCAGCCCCTTCTGCGTGTGTAAACACAAGACTTGTCTCGGGAATCTCTGAGCAGCTCTCCCAAGATTATACACGTCTCTGAGTTGTATCTTCCCCTTCCATGTATTTATTCATAAAACACTTCATGAGCTACTCCAGGGCAGGCCTTATGCTAGACGACTGACAGGGTGTCAGGAACCAATCTGGCCCTGCCAATCCTCAGGGAGCCAAAGTCTTGAGGAGGAGATGGGGCATCACGGCCCCATGCTAAGAGCTGTGGCATCAGGGCCGAGGGGAGCACTGTCCCTGCCCAGACTGAGGACACTCCACCAGGCTCTGAAGGTGAGCAGGAGTTAGAAGAAAGGAGGAGGGAGGGAGAGGACGGTGGGTGACGGCATCGGGAGGAACATCTGCGTGGAAGATGAGAAACAGCACGTTATGGGGAGAATCACAGACAGCTCCCTGTTGCTGGATAATAAAGTTGGAGGCAAAGAGCGAGGGGGTGGGGGGACTGAAAGCCCAGCCGAGAGCTCTGGCTTCACCCTGAAGGCGGCAGGGAGCCCTGGAAGGGCTTCAGTGCTTCTGTCAGATCTGTGGTTTCGAAAGCTGGCTCTGCCTGCTGGGTGAAGACGGGCGCGGCGGAGCGAGCCAGGGACCAGGTGGGAGGTTGCTGTGGGAATCCACGTGAGGGGTGACAATGGCCTGGGCAGGAGAGAGGCGATGGGGATGGAAGGGAAGGCAGAGCTGATGACGGGCTGGACGCAGGGCTGAGGGAGAGAGAAGAGTCTAGTGTGTAGCTGGTGTCTCATGTGGTGACTGGGGGGAGCATCCAGAAATTTCGGCCTGGTGCATGTTGAGTCTCAGGAGATAGCCGCAGCCCTTTGAGGGTATGAAGGGTATGGAGAGAAGGCCGAGCCAGAGATGGGGATTTGGGAGCTGTTGGCCTGTAGGTGGTAACTAAAGCCAGGAGACGGGAGACACCGGCGTGGGAGAGATTGTAGAGCGAAAAGAGAAGGGGCAGTAGGACAGAACCCTGGAGCATCAGCAAAGGAACCACCATGGAGGCGAGAGAGAACCCGGGAGAGTGTGAAGCTGAGAGTCCAATAAGATGAGGCCTGGAAAGGGCCCTCCACGGGGACAAGGGGGCTTCTGGGGCCTGTGGCAGCGCACATCAGGAGAGCTGGGAGGGAGGAGCAGGTGCTGGGGAGGTGAGGACACAGACAAGTCTCTGAAGAACTTTGACGGTGGAGAGGAAGAGAAAGGCAGGGCAGCGGCTGGCAGGGGGCATGGGATGGAAGAAGAGAGGTTTTCCACACAGGAGCGATTTAAACAAGTCTTGGCGATGAGGAGATCTCACAGGAGAGGGAAAAGTAGAAGATACAGAAGAGAGGATGGAGGAGGAGAAGGTTAGGGGCAAGTTAAAATCCATTCTTCCTCAGCCACTAACTCGCTGTGTGGCCCGGGCTGGTCTCCCCATGAATGTGATGAGGGAGAGGGAAGGGGTGGTCTCCGCGGGCTGCCCAGCTTTCCCCTCCTGGGGCCCTCCACGAGTCCTGGGAGTCCTGTGGGATCCACTGTCCTGCTTGGTGGCCAGGCTGGCACAGCCCGGGCTCGGGATGAAGTAATGCCTCGCCATTAGTTAACACAGCACCTTCAAATCCATTGTCCTATCCGATCCCTAGGACAATCCAGGGAGGTGGGGATTGTCAACCACATTACGAGATGAGGAAACTAAAGTTCGGGGAGAGGAAGGGACCTAATCAAGATCACACACTAATAAATGGAGGGTTGGGATTCCAGCTAAGCCCTGTGATTCTGTGCCCTGATGGGACCCAGAGAACTGGAGGGGCCAGGTCCTGGGCTGGGGCAGGTGCAGCCGACCTGGGCTCTGCTCGAGTCGACCTTTCCAGGTAGATTGCTGGCCCCCAAACTTGATCATCCTATTACGACGTCAAGCCTGGCCTCCAGGTTTCCTGGGGCGGCTTCCTCCTCCTCCTCCTCCTCCAGCGGCTGTGAAGCCACCTCCCCCTGTCCCCCCACGAACCCTGGGCTCTGGGAAATGGCAGTCTTTCTGAGAAACAGGACGTGGCCTGTGGTTTGGGGCTGGCCTGGGGGTGAGGGAAGGCCTGGGGCCCACCAGGCACAATGGCATCTCTCTCCAGGGCAGGCCCAGCCACCCTCCTTCCCCTCACCCTGCTCCCTGGAAGACACCTCCTGCCTGCCATGTCCTCCCGCAGGGTCAGTTCACAGAAGATGAACAGGAAGCGCTGTGGGAGGTTGGCTGAGGTTGGAAGGGGGTGGGGTGGCCTGGGTTTCTATGTACAGGGAGCTATCTCAGACCTTCTAGAATGAGAATTAGGACCTGGATCTCTGTCAAGGCTCAAGGCTGTTTGAATGACCATGTGACATCTGATGTCTGTCCCCAGGCCCACCTTTATCCTCCCCCCACAGAGAACAGAGCTCACAGAACTTGCCCAAAGTCAAACGGCAACCAGGAGCTGGGGCTGTGACTGGAACCCACAGGGTCTGCCTCCAAAGCTCACCTCTCCCTCTGCTCAGGATGTCCAGGCTGAGGGTGAGGAGAGCAGCCCTCTCACCAGCTCCTGGTCCGCCAGCCTCTCCCCTCCTGCCCTTCCCCTTCCCAGCAAGTCTCGCCTGTCAACCCAGAACGATCTTTCAAAAACAAATCTGGGGCCGGCCCGGTGGCGCAGAGGTTAAGTTCGCACGTTCGGCTTCTCGGCAGCCCGGGGTTCACCAGTTCGGATCCCGGGTGCGGACATGGCACCACTTGGCAAAAGCCATGCTGTGGTAGGTGTCCCATATATAAAGTAGAGGAAGATGGGCATGGATGTTAGCTCAGGGCCAGTCTTCCTCAGCAAAAAGAGGAGGATTGGCAGCAGTTAGCTCAGGGCTAATCTTCAAAAAAATAAATAAATAAATAAAGATGATTCCTTTAATGGGGCTGGCCCCGTGGCCGAGTGGTTAAGTTCGCGTGCTCCGCTGTAGGCGGCCCAGTGTTTCGTTGGTTCGAATCCTGGGCGCGGACATGGCACTGCTCATCAAACCACGCTGAGGCAGCGTCCCACATGCCACAACTAGAAGCACCCACAACGAAGAATATACAACTATGTACTGGGGGGCTTTGGGGAGAAAAAGGAAAAAATTAAATCTTTAAAAAAAAAAAAAAGATGATTCCTTTAAAAACAAAACAAAACAAATCTTACCCTGCCTCTCCTTCATTAAGCCCCTTCTTCCACGCTTTCCCTCGGCCCTCAGGATATCATCAAAGCTCCCTCTCCTGGCCCTTTAGGATCCAGCTCCTGCTGCTTCCTTGGCCCCAATTCCCCCACTGTGTCTCCCAGCAGCACCCCAGCGTCCAGTTTGCTGCCTTTCCTGACCATCTGGGATGGATCTGGGCTCCAGGAAGACCTGGATCATGGATTCTGACACCATCAGAATGTTCTCTCTCTGTTGCCCCCTGCATATCAGCACTTTCTTTCCAACCAACTCTTTCAAGAAGCAGACAACACACTGTGCACTGGTCAGCATCCTGAGAAACCTGCTCTGGGCTCCCTGAGCCACCAGGTAAGAAGTCCAACTACTCCGAGGTCGCCATGCTGTGAGGAAGCCCAGAGAACATGAAGAGGCCACACACAGACGCTCCAGTCAGCAGCCCCAGCCGAGCTCCCAGGCAACCACCAGCATTATCCGTCAGACATACGAATAAAGGCCCCCAGATGGTTCCAGCCCCCAGCCACTGAGTCTTCCAGGTTAAGACCCCAGACATGGTGGAGCAGAGAGAAACCATTCCCACTGCTGCCTGTCCAAGCTCCTGACCCACAGAAATCATAAGCATTAAAAAATAGTTGTTTTAAGCTCCTAAGTTTTGGAGTAATTTATTATGTAGCAATAGTCACTGGAACAATGTCCAAGTTTCATCCAACCCCCCTTCCCTCCTCCCTGTTCCCAGGGCAAACTGTCCCTCAGGCTTAGAGAACAGACCTGGGAAGAGGACTGTGCAGTCCTGGAAGCAGATTTGGGCTGTTTGAGCAGAGAACTCCAGGACCCTAGGTTCCCAGAGTATGATCCAGAAGAGGGGTGGGCGCACACATCCCCTTGAACCCATGGACTCCTTGTGCTATGGGTAGGGGTGGAGCTGAAAGAGGGTCAGAGTGGGGTCTTCTAGAAGGCATGGCCCAGGGTGGGGTCCCTCCTGCCCGAGTCTCAGGGTGGACCCGCCCTCCACCATCATCAGCACCACTACAGCATGTCTCACCACCAGCACTCGTGATGCAACGGTCCTCTGTCCCACTGCACCCTCAAAAAGATCCCAGTCTGGTAAGGGGGAAATACATCAACAACAGCAACTGAGAGCGACAAGCACTCTGATGGAAGGAAGCACAGGGGGCCGTAGAGAACATGGTGTGGGGAGATGGGTGTCAGAGGAAGCATCCTGGAAGAGGGGACACGCAAACAGAGACTTTAAGGAAGTAGCCAGAGAAAGGGGAGAAAACATGCTCCAGTCGTAGGAAACAGTGTGTCAGAGGCCTGGTGACAAGCAACTGTGGTACATTTGGGGAAGTAGGAGCAGACCAGCCTGGCAAAGGAACGGAGCGGGGCAGGGGAGGCGGGTGGTGCAGGCCTCAGGGAGTCGGGGGAACAGTCTCGAGAGAGAAGCCAGAGAGGTAGGCGGAGGCCAGGTCTTCCGGGGCCCTCAGAACAGGCGGCTGCTCGGGGAGAACGCGCCGGCATGGCCGTCAGTGCTCGTGTCTATCCTGACTGCCCAGGGCCTATTCCAAGCCAGCAGTTTTTCTGAATATCACCCCTACTTTTTGAGCTTGGGAGGATTTTTCAGCAGCCATGTGACTCAATCAGATTTGTATTTTACAAGGATCCCTCAGGCTTCTGTGGAAGAAAGGCTTAGAGGGCGCCAAAAATGGAAGCAGAGTGACCCGCGAGTAAGTCAGCACAGCTACCAGTGAGAGCTGACGGCCTGTGGACTAGGGTGTGGCGACAGGGATGGAGAGAAGTGGACGAGTTCAGCGCTCCTTAGAGGGCAGAACCGACGAAAGCAAGGGTGAGTCAGACATGACCCCTGCCTTCAATGAGCTCAGCGCAAGAGAGGAGAAACAGCGTGGACAGACAGAGCAATTAAAATCAGCCCCTTTGAGCCTCACTACGAATCCCAGAGGCAGGTACCAATACTCCTCTTTTGCAAATGAGGAAAAGTGATGCCCTGCGCCGGGCACTGCTGGCTGGCCACCCAGCAGCCTCTCCTCTACCTCCTCTTTGCTAACAGAACCCAATTTCGGTGGGTGCTCAGCACCTGGGGTGAACCGTTGACTGACCTGAGCCAACCTTGGCAACCCAACTCTCCTCCACCGGCAACTGGTCTAGGGCTGAGTACATGATCCAGCTCTGATGGGGGTCTGCTGGGGGGCGCTTCTCCTCATAGGAGAGAGTCACATGAGGAGAAAGCTTTTTTGCTGCTGCCATCCCTTTGCTTCCTACTTCAGATGCCATCAGCTAAGGACATGAGACACGGAGCTGCAGCAGCCATCTTGTGACCATGAGGCTGAAGATTAGGAAAGCGAGCAGTGCTGAGGAAGGCTGAAGGAGTTGAGCCCTCGATGACATTGATGACCCACACTGAGTCGATCTGGGGACCACCTACATTTCTTGTTAAGAAAACAACAGATGGGGCTGGCCGGGTGGCACAGCAGTTAAGTTCGCACGTTCTGCCTCAGCAGCCCAGGGTTTGCCGGTTCGGATCCTGGGTGCGAACATGACATTGCTTGGCAAAAAGCCATGCTGTGGCAGGCATCCCATATACAAAATAGAGGAAGATGGGCATGGATGTTAGCTCAGAGCCAATCTTCCTCAGCAAAAAGAGGAAGATTGGAAGTAGTTAGTTCAGGGCTAATCTTCCTCAAAAAAAAAAAAAGAAAACAACAGATGTCTTTATAGCTTATGCCACTGTAGCAGCACTGCCAATAACGCTTTCATCCCTTTAACAATTCCATACACACTGGCTCCCACTGTGCCTTCACTCCCAACAGCCAGCACCTGTGTTCTGCTCCTCCTTGTCAGGGGACCGCCTTTAGGCTGCCAGAGCCCACTTAGCCTGGGAGCATGGAAAGCCAGAAGAGCCCGGGAATCTACACCCCCCACCCCACCCCAAGGCTGGCCCTTAACCAACGACAGATGAGTATGGAGGTGTCAGTTCTCCAGCTGCCTTGCACTGATCTGGACAGGCTCTGACGAGTGACCTGCACTGTCCCCACAGCTCTTCTGCAAGATAGGGCCAAAGTTCCCCCTTGTGGGACTCGGCTTGATGTCACACTCCCCCTCCCAGACCAACGTCCTCACTTCCTTACTATGGATTTGTCTCAGAAACACTTCCTGAAACATCATTTTCACATGACACCTCGTCTCAAGTTCTGCTCCTAGGAATCCCAACCCAAGATAGCCCCTATCAGGCAGGCCTTCTGTACTCGTGGTCTAACTCATCCTAACAGACCTAACCCAGCGAGGGGAAGGTCTCGTAGTAAGTTTGCTCAAATGTAGGTTTCCTGCCTGCAAATCCTATGGTTTTTTTAAGACATGCTAATTAATAAGCTGATGATTAAAAACTTATTTTTGTAAAGTGTTATATTCTAAACATAATAACAAGGGCAGCAGATTACTTCCAACTACTGAGCATCTCCCACGAGCCAGCACTGGACTGAGTGACCTCACTGAATCTTCACCAGGACCCTATGAGGTAGATACGATATTCACCAGTTTTCTATGCTGAGTAACAAATTACCACAAATTCACCAGCTTAAAACACATTTATTATCTCACAGTTTATACAGGTCAGAAGCCTGGGCACAGCCTAGCTGAGTTCTCTGCCTTTGTGTCCCTCCAGCCTGAAACCCAGGTATCATTAGGGGTGTGGTCTCATGAGAGACTCGACTGGGGGAAAGATTCACTTCCAGGCTCCCTCAGGTTGTTGGCAAAATTCATCTCCTTGTGGTTATAGGACTGAGGTCCCTGTTTTCTTGCTGGCTGTCAGCCAGGGGCCTCTCTTGGTTCCTAGAGACTGCCACATGGCCTTTCCATATGCCCGCTCACAACAGAACAGCTTACCTCCTCAAAGTCAGGAACAGAGAGTTCCTCCCTGACTCCAGGGAGGGTCTAGTTCCTCTTTTAAGGGCTTTTACTTGATTAAATCAGGCCCATCCAGGATAATCTACCTCTTGAGTAACTCAAATCAAATGATTTGGGACCTTAATTACATCTGCAAAATCCCTTCACCTCTGCCGTATTCCACTGGCCAGAAGCAAATCACAGGGCCCGGCCACACTCAAAGATCAAAGATGGGGCTCACACAGGGGGTGAACATCACCGGGGCACCCCAGGGACTATTACAATCCAAACTGTATAGTTGGGGACGCTGAGGCAAAGAGGGGTTTAGTAATCCTACGCAAAGCCATACTGCCAATGAGTGGAGGGGGAGCGTGGTCTCAAACCCATGCGCTCTAGTTCAGAGCCTGCGCTCTTAACCCTGACCCCCGCACTGACCGGGCCCCGCCCCAAGTCCTTCCCCTTTCCTTATGTCCCCGAATCCCTCCGGAATCACGGAGGAAATAGAGACTCAGAGAGGTTAAGGGTCACTCAGTGGTGGAGTCAGGGCAACAAACCGGTTTATCAAACTCTCAAACCCAAGATTTTAACCAGCGTAGAAGGCAGTCAACGCTTTACCAGAGGACACGAGAGTGCTGAAGGGGTTCGTGGGAAGTAAAGATCACTCCTCCCGGGGCAGGAGTGGGGCAGGAATGGAGGAGGGAGCCTGAATTTCAACAGGGTCATAAGGAAATAACCGAATTCGGCTATTTGAAAATGAGGGAGGGGGAAAGGGAGGAAGTGCATTTCCAAGGAGGGGACAGCCCACGCAAAGGCACCGAAGCAGGAATGCACGGTGTTTGGGATGCAGTGGGGCTGCAGGGTTGTTTCAGACCAAAATGAGGGACTGTGAGACAGGAGGCTGGGGATGTGGCCAGGAGCCAATCTGGAACACCAGGATAAGGAGTCAGAGTCTTATTCTGAAGGCAACTGGGAGTCATAGAAGGGTGTTGAGCAGCAGCAGCCATGCACAAAAATGCCTCTAGAGGGGTTAATGGCAGTCAGTGGGAGAGGGGACTGTTTAGAGTTTTCCTACCTCTAATGGCCTTTCCCACTCAAGGGGGCCTTTGATTCTCCTAAGTCCAAAGGTGGGGGGTGGTGAGCGAGGCTGTGCCCATTTTCTGGGCAATGACACTGAGGTCCATTGAAGGACATGCTGCTCTATGAGGGGAATGAGGCTCAGGAGTGGGGCCAAATGTCCCCCTTCAGTCACGGTGCTGGGGCCATGGGGACCAGGAACTACATATTTTCCTACAGACACATTCATCCTCTGCGCATCCCACATTCACGCGCCAGAACCAACCTGGGGACTGTTCAAAATGCGGATTCTGGGGCCCCAAGCCCAAAGGTTCTGATTCAGCAGGTGTGGAGTGAGGCCAGGTTTTGGCATTTTGGACAAGCACCCCAGGCGGACGCGAAGGTCCAGGCCACCCTTTAAGAAACCCCTAAGAGTGATGAGGGTTCGGTGAGTCAAGAAGTTGAAAGAAAAGATTTCTTGGATTCTCAAGGTCTGGCAGTAGTGCTCTTTTATTCAGAGAATAGCATAGAGTAGCATAGGGACAGGACCCATGGGCAGTAAGAGCTGCAGGCATGGGGACAGGACCCATGGGCAGTAAGAGCTGCAATGTGTTGAGGGTTAGAGCTAAATTTATAAGGCATAGGCATGTGAGTTATTTCTGTACAAGACAAAGGAAGGATAAAACAAATCACTAAAATGGTATCAGTGCAGGTGGGGTCTGGTTATTGGGTGGTCTTATAACTTTAGATAAGAATCAGACCAGGTTAAGTCAGGAAGTCCTATGCTTCCCGGAGGATGATATAGATGAGTACGTAGGGCGGGACCCTTGGGCTTCTCCCTGGGGCAGGGGCAGCCTTGATCCTCATCAAAGAGCATAAGGAGTCACAACCTCGGTGGTCAAACGCTGCCCACCATGCAGCTTTTCCTCTGCCGGCTGCCTCAGCCCGAGTCAGTCCTCATCCCGGCTCCCAGCAACACCTTAAGGGCTGGCTGACCCAGCGGAGTGCCATTATTAAGGGGGAAACTGAGACTCAGAGCGCCAATAATAATCGCTCCGCTGGAACAGGCGAGATTCGAACTCGCTGCGCTCCCCGCGGCCGCCGGCGGGTGCGCGGGGCGGGGGCGGCGGGGGCGCGGGAAGAACGGGGCTTTGATTCCCTGTCCCGGCGCAGGGCGCAGACCCAGACGCTAATTAAATCGCCCGGGCCGCGGGCCGGCGGGGCGGGCACAAAGCCGGCTTTGAGCGGCGGCGGCCGGCGCGGGGCGGCGCGCACAGGGGCCGTTTGTGGGCCGTGTTTGTTTTCGCTCGTAAAGCGGTGCCCGGGCGGCGGGGGGGCCGGAGCCGGAGAGGGTCCCCTGAGGCCACGGCCGCCGCCCCCGCTGCCCCCGCGCACCCGCCTCGCCTCCCTCCCGGGCGACCGTGGTCCAGTCCCTGCCGCCCCGGGCCTCGGTTTCCCCATGCAGTCCACGGTGATGGCGGTAACCTGGTAGTATGCCTAAGAAGTCATCGTTACTGAGCGCTTGCTGTATTCCAGGCCCAGGGCTAAGGCTTTTCCCTCTTCATTGGATTTACTTCTCCCGACTTTATTAATAGCCCCATTTTACAGACGAAGCCCCGAGAGGTCGAGCACCCTGCTCAAGGTTCCCAATGAAAGCGCCAGGCCTGGAATCCCAGACTGACTCCAGAAGCTGCAAGAGGCTCCTCGCAGCAGAGGCAGAGCCGGGCTACGGCCAGCCGGGAAGGTCACGGGAAGATGGGTTTCAGCAGGAAGAGTTTTCCTGGTCAGAGCCTGCTCGCTCCCTGTGGAGCTGCTCATTAGAGGGAGCTTCCCAGCGCTGGGGTATTCAAGCACAGCCCTAAACTCAACTGGCGGTGGCTTTGCGAGGGCCCTTCCAGCCTGGGTCTTTAGGATCCCTGGCTGTGCACAGGGCACTGCCCTGCAGGGGAGGCCCCTTCCATCCCGGGCTGTACTGGGCGTTCGGGGTGGGCTGGGTGCAGGTCTGTGTGGGTGGTGGGGACCAGGAAAAGATGGGAGCCGCCTCCTTAGGAGCCCCCACGGTTGGAGGGACCCCTGGCCTCCATGGTCAGAGAATCGCTGAACCTCAGGCTCATGCTCTTGCATTAGTCTCAGGCCTCCTGTGGTGAGAAC
Source organism: Equus przewalskii (assembly GCF_037783145.1). Lineage (NCBI taxonomy): Eukaryota > Metazoa > Chordata > Mammalia > Perissodactyla > Equidae > Equus > Equus przewalskii. The sequence goes on from NC_091836.1 coordinate 69,432,033, forward strand.
TTGCTCCACCAGGTGGATCTGTCTTCCACCCACCTTTCACCTGACTTCTCATGCTTCAGTTGTCAGCTCAGAGCAAGTTATACTCTCTCAGCGCCCACCATTTGTCCTTCAGAATACCCATCGCAGTTGTAATGATGTGCTCAAGGCCATTGTCTTCTCAGCCAGACCAGGGCCCCTGAGGATGGGACTGGCCCGGCCTTGCTCGCCTCTCTGCCACCTGCCAGTCCACTCCCTTGCTGAACTGGGCTGGGAAGATGCATTGAGTACTCTTTCCTCTGGTACCTCTGGGTCAGAGCTCAGCCTAGCCCAGAACAGGCTCAGTCCAGGACTGGCTGGGAGACTTCGGGTGAGGGTACGCCGTCAGAGAGACACAGAACCCTGGTGGGGGCCCAGGTTCATTGCTGGGGGGAGAAGGTGACAGACAAAGCAACTAACAGTTCCCATCCAGTGACATGAGCACTGACAGAGGTGTCCTGTGGCTGGGGGTCCTGCTGCCCCTCTGAGACTGGGTCTCCAGTGACCCAAGCTCTAAGCCCCTTCACTTCCCTCCACCCCACCCCCACCCCCACCCCCACCCCCACCCCCATGTGCCCTGTGTCTGAAGATGGCTGGCTGGAGAGGGCTCCGACCTGGATGGGAGTCCTCCCCTAATCCCAGCCACCTGTGAGGAGGAGAACAAGGCGGGAGGGCTTCTCACTCTCCCCCTCCCTGAGCCCTGGGAGCCAGAGCTGGACAGAGACACTATTAACACAAAATTTGCAAACATGGCTTCTAAAAATAGCTCCGGCTGGCAAGGCCCCCCTGGCACAGGCTATACCTTTGCGGCTGCTGGCCTGCTCCCCTCGGAGCACCACCTCAGTCTGTCAGCAAGCGTGTCACTCTGCCCTCCCCCCACACGTGGTGAGGGCGGCCACAGCCCTGGGTCCCATCCAGGGAGGAGACCCAGTGAGAAGATGAGGTTTGTCTCAATCCGAAGAGGGGTGGGGATGTGCAGGATGAGGGGGAAGACAGCCTTGCCTATATGGTGGGTGGGGGAGACAGTTGTCCAAGGGAGCCCCCCAAATGGGGGCGGGGGGAACACATATGTACAAAAAGACCAAAGCAGGGTTTAACCTCCTGCAAATGAAAATAGCCCGATCAGAGTAAAAAACTCCAAGAAGATGAAGAAAGAAACCCGAGGCAAGGAGGGCAGGGCCAGGAGAGTGGTGCCATGGTCATCATGGGCCCAGATGGGGGTGGGCACATGGTCATCCCCCAGCAAATGCTTAGGACATCAGAGCCAAGAAGCAACCTGAGAGCTCCTCTTGTCCAACCCTTTCATTCAACAAGGAAACTAAGGCCCACATGGTGATGTGACCTGTCCCAGGTCCCTCAGCAGGCCAGTGGCAGGACTGGGTGGAACTCTGGTCTGCTGACCCGATGCCCTTTCCAGCAGGCCCCTCAGTCTCCCTCCCCGCTGGCTGATGGAATGGCCATCATTAATAATGAGTCTCAGAATGCTCCTTTTCCATCGTTGGTTTATTTAGAAAAGATTTACTGAGCACCTATTGTGTGTCAGATGCTGAGTACACAAAGGTGAACCGGACAGGCAGGCTCCTAATTTCTGGTATGTTCCATTACAGTCTAATGGCAAGAACTGCTCAGGTGTGCACAGAGCTCTGCTGTGGTCACGGTGCTTTCACATAAACTCACAAGACAGAATACATATTGTGTTTCCCGGTTACAGTTGAGGAAACGGAGGCTGGGAAGTTAACAATGGTCTGTGGTCACCCAGTAAAGCTGGGACTGGAGCCTCCCCCATGTTGCCTCAGGAGGGCTTGGGTTCCTTCTGTCAGTGGGGATGGCTTGTAGGAGGCCAGTCACTTGCTCCTTGGGGAAGCCTTCTGTTCTGGATGCCCCCATGGATGAGAGCTAAGAGGGCACTGGGAGGCCCCATGACCAGAAACGCCCATTGCGCGGCAGGGCCTCACTGTCGGTTAGATCCCGTGGCATCCCCTGGACACACAATGTGGGTGGACCCCGGTCCTTGGAGAACTCATGGGAAGCCGGGCTGCTCCATACCCTGCTCTCCCAGTCCTCTGCATGGATCAATCCGACCAGACACAAACGCTCATTCCTGGAACGGGACAGGAAGCGAGAGCTGCAGTCTCCCAGGCCCAGTCAGGTTCTGTAGTGGGGCAGGGGGAGTGGTGGTCAGCCGATGTGAACACACGTGACCTCCCTCGCGGGGACCTGGCTGTGCTGGCTCCCTCACAGCAGCCCCTGGGCGTTGCCCCTCCGTGGCCTCTAGATCCCCAGGCTCACCCTGGGTGGGGACCTGCGCACCATTTCTTCCTCTTTTGATGCAGTGAATTCTACTGTGCAGTGGGCTCATTCCAGGTGAGCTGATCTGGGGCCTGCACATTGTCCCCAGCCATTCCCCCACACCTGCAGGGGCACCTCACCACATGTACACCTCCCCACTTGCTTCCTAGAACTTTCCAGATCACCATGATGCAATGTTGCCTTGAGTCCCCATCTATCACACAACTGGTAGGCTCACAGGGCCCTGACCGTGGGCCTGGGGAGTACCTGGCTGTCCCACTCTGCTCACAGACTCTGGGATCCCCTGCCTGGAGAACTTGCTACCAGCACAGCGCCTTCTGATGAAAATGGCCACTCTGGACACATAAATTGCCACTTTTGAGTTATATGCCCCTTCCACCCAAGCCACACCTAAGGCAAAGGCACCCATCTCTAGGCTGGATCTAAGAGAGACTGACTAGTGCTCTATGAGGGGGCCTGGCTCCAGAATACTGCCCCTTAGGGGCACTCCAGGGTAAGTAGAGGCAAACACAATCTGAAGGCGCTAAGGATGTTTGCAGCCCTGCCTTCCCTGTCCAACGTCTTCTTCTAGTCATACAGCTATGCTACCCCACCCTCTCTCGAGGATGCAGTGCTAGGCAGGCGTTTGCCCAGGGAAGGTCACTGATGGGACCAGAGTTGGGGAGAGCACCAGCTCACAGGTTCCCTGGATGCTCCCGGGGGCCTCTGGGAAAAGTTTGCCCAGTGAGGAGATTAGCTCACCAGGGGTGAATAGCTAGCCTTCAGGGGTCTGGACTGGGGTGACCAGAGGAGTGGGCAGACGAAAGTGGAGGAGGATGGAGCATGCAGGGGGCTGCCTTGCTGTCTGAGCCCTTCCCAGTTCCAGGTCATGTGTCCTCCTCCCACCACCCCCAGTACCCCTCCCCAAGACCCAAAAAGGATCCCTAAGATGGCCTGAGAGAGCCTGTGCTCCTTGCAACCAAAGCACTGGTCCAGCTAATAGATTCTGTCTCTTATGGGCTTAAACGGGAGGCCCAGAGAGTGGGCAGGAAAGAGAAGCAGAGGAGGCTGAGTCGTGGGAAGGAGAGGCTAAGAGTGGAGCAGAGGATGTGCTCCTGGAGGGCGCTGGAGGGGCCGCAGGGCCAGCAGAGCTGCACTTTAGACACAGATATCACAAAGGCTGTGCCGCCTGGGAAGTCCTGTGCTCTCTCACCATCCCGTCCCGCACATCCCCGTAGTACCTCAGTGGGTCTCTGTTCCTTGCAACCTGAGCAACCCAGATTGACTGCTGGCCTCCTGCAAACACTCTTGGCCTGGAAGGGAGAAGCCCCAACCATGGCGTTACTGCCAGGTGACCCAGATAAGTCACTCAACCTCTCCTAAGCTCAATTTTCCTATCTGAAAATTGGGGAGACCAATCCCAGTTTCTCCATATCCTCCCACAAGACACGATGTTGGCAGGGGGCGGGGGTTGTGCGAATAAAATGAGATCACAAATTGGAAACCACACGGAGACTCGGCATCCAATTACACGTGATTCATCATTTATGACCTCACCAGCGTGAAAACACCAAATGGCAAATCCTCACCTTCTTCCCTCCCTTCAGGTTAGCAGAGTGTTCAGTCCTTGGGTCAATGGATCCAGAAAAAGCCTCCCTTGGGTGCCTGGCACCATCTGGGTCTTGGGGAGCTCAAGAGCCCCACACAGCCCTCCGAGGGCTCACAGTCTGTCGGGGAAGATGGGATTCACACAACACATAATCACCACCAGAGCACCTACTCTACACCAGCAGTGTGTGGTGTGCCCTCTGCATGGTTCCACTGAATAGGGGACCCATGGAGGTGGGAGAGTATTATCCTGGGTCTACAGATAAGGGACCTGAGATTCCGGGAGGCTGTTGGGGAGGCTTGTCCAATGTTGCACTGTTAGTGGTGGTGAAGCTGGGCTAGAACCCAGAAGCTGCCTCTGAGGCCTGTGGTCTTTGCAGCATCCCTGGCAGCCTGTGGATGCTGTTGACAGGGGTCTGGATGCACTCAGAGGGACTGCCCCCTGTCTCTCCCTGAAGTCTGTGCTGGCCTGGCCAGTGCTGGGCACTGGCATCCAGGGCAGAATCTTGAGCTGAAAAACACGTGGTGTGGCCAGAACTGCCTCTCAGCCCCATATCTCCCGGTGGCCCTCCCAGCACACCCGCCACTACCCTAGCACATCTGGCCCCTCCCCAGTGAAAGCTGCAGCTCCTGTGTGTACACATCACTAGCTCCTCAGAAAGACCGTGAGCTCTACAGTCGACAGGCTGGAGGAAGGAATCCCCCTCACCTTTGACCCTCCATGCGCTCAGGCCCTCGGGGTTTAAGGAATTGGGTACAGCTCAGGGTCTTAGCAACAGCAGCCCAGTGTGAGCCCAGGACGTCTGCAGGAGTCACACAGTGGCCATTTGCCGTAGTTAAATGTGTGCCCCAGACTCTGGGCTGGGTGCTCGCCCTGAGTCACCTTATTTAATCTGCACATTAAATGTTATTATCCAGGTTTACAGATGAGGATATGGAGGCTCAGAGTAGTTTAGCGACTTGCCCAAGGTCACACAACTAGCAAATGATGGAGCTGGGCCTCGATCCCGCCTCCTGACTCCATACAGCCTTTTGAGTAAAGATCAAATTCTTCATCTGGCATTCAAGACTTTGCAGGATGACCTCCAACCATCGACCAGACGAGCCTCCCTCCCCACTGTACCCAAGCAGGCCTGCTCCTTCCCACCACTGTTCACGCCCTTCACCACCTGGAGCTGCCCCCCTCCCCGCCCCACTCCTCTCCATCTGGAGGAACTCCAGCACAGAAAGAGGGGCGAGTAAGGAGGAGGGGAGTAAGGAGGAGGAGAGTTAGGAGGGGAGGGAGGGAGGAGAGCAGGGTGTCTCAGCAAACAAGACAGAGGGGACACATGAACTCAGGAAAAGAGGCCAGCATCTCCCCTGAGTGGACGCTGCTGCCAGGCCTTCACCACCCCACCCATGTCCCTCCGGCAGATCTCCCTTGCTCCAGATGGGACAGTGGCAGTGACAAACACCCTACCCACCCACCCAACACACCACACCACACACCAGGCTTCTGGAAGCAGGCTTCAGGAAGGATCCAGCCCTGGCAGGGGCTATCCAGTGGGCAGGGTCTCAAGAGCAGTGGAATAAGAGGCAGGACCCCAGGGTCTGGTTCTGCTCTGTCATCCACTCTGCCGAGTGACATCAAGCAGATAAGCCCTCTCTCTCAGCCTATTTCCTCTGCTGTAAAATGGTGGTGGTGGTGGGGGGGGCCTGCTAGATAGTCTCTAAGTGTGCTTCCAGTCCTGATAATCAAGGAGTTAGCTGAAATGGAGGAATTCTATGCATCCATCGGCAGCGGGGAAGATGGGGGGGAGCTTTATAAGCCTTGGGCATCAGGGCCTTAGGACAGGAAGCAGAGCTGCTCTCTCCACCCAGGGCAGCTGCTTGGCCTGGCTGAGCAACACTTAGAGGAAGGGAGAGGGCCAGAGAGGAGACGGGAATGACGAGGGAAAGGACTGGCAGGAGAAGGCAGTGAGGCTGAAATGGGAGAAAAGGGAGAGGCTGCAACGGAGAGGGAGACTGGAGAGCACACAGGTCAGACAGGTGGGGCGGGGGGTGGGCAGGGAGAGGCCATGCTGAACCAGGTCCACAGCTGCACACCTGGACCAGCAACTGCCAAGGGTGGAGTGACATCGCTGGGCCGCCAAGAGCCAGATCGTGAAAGTTGGAGCCAGTCCAAAGCTGCTTGCTGTTTTTCATGAGAAAAATATTTGGAACCACTAACTGTGGGAGGGTTGGGGACCCTCTGATGTCTCTCCTGAACTCTTCTGGTACAAAATTGTAAAATCACAGTGACATCAACTAAGTAAAAGCAATATGTATAGAGAAAAGCCTGGAAGGATCTCTTGCCAGGGAGGGAGGGAATACAATGAAAACAGGTGCACCACACTTCAATTATGTATGTAATTACTTATTTCTTAAGGGGAGGGTGGCTACGTGGGTGTTCGATAACATTATTCTTATACTTTTTCATATGTTGAAAAATATCCCTGTAAGGAAATTTGCCAAAACCTTAACAGCGGTTCCTTGGGAGCATGGAATTATCATGATTGTTATTATCTTCTTTTCACTTTGGTATTTTCCAAATGTTCTATGTGAGCAGATATGGAAAAAGTAACTAAACATCTTAAAATAAATAGATAAATTCCTCCTGCTATGACGATAATTTTGATCTTCAGTGGAAATTAAACACAACTCTTCGAGCCACCTCATCCTTAGACCCTTTTCCTCATCGATTCACAGGCTCAGTGAATCCCTGGCCCCTCCGTCCCTGTCCATCTCTACTCTGAAGCTGATGCTTCTCCAAAGCAAAGCTTCCAGTCCTAGTTCCTCAAGCCCAGTAACCCTCCAAGTGGCAAGGAAAGACATTAGATTTATAAGAAAGACATGGGTCTGAAACTTAGCTTCCACGCCTACCAGTTGGTCACTTAACTACTCTAAATCTCAGTTTCCCTGTTTGTACAATGATCCAAGATTTTCCTGTGGATCAAATGAGATAATACACATAAAGCATTCAGCATTAATTAACAGTGCCCGGAATATAGGAAGTATTTAATAAATTGTCATCGTCATCATCATCATCGATGGCTGCCTACCACTTCCTGTAGGAAACCTTCTTGACTTGATGAAAGAAATACTTCAGTCTGACTTGGGCATCAGGCTGGCCTGTTCCTCCTGGCAAAAGATCAGGATTCTAGTATCAACTCTGTCACTAACTGTGTGACAACGAGGGCAAGTTCCTTCCCTTCTCTGTGCCTCAGTTTCCTCGTCTGCAATAAGGTAAGCTTGGACTTCCTGCTCAAATAGTCTGTGATTATAGTAACCATATCATTAATCCTTCAAACCAGAATACTTCTGAGAGTGAAAGCGGATGCTATCCATAATTACTTCAGGATGACAGGTTTAAGCGAAGACAATTCTGGGCTCACTGGGAAGTCTGGTCATTCCACTCTCGACTGATCCCTTACCTCCTTGCCCACCAGTGTGGTAGGCAGAATAATGCCCCCCTCAAAGATGGCCCCTTCCTAGTCCCTGGAGCCTGAGGACATGTTAGATTACATAGATTACATGGCAAAAGGAATTAAGGTTGCAGATCCACTGACCTTGAGATGGGGAGATTATCCTGGATTATCTGAGTGAGCCTAGTGTAATGACAAGGATCCTAATACATTGAAGAGGGAGTGTCAGAGGGACACAGTCTAAGAAAGACTTGACTAGCCGTTGCTGGCTTTGAAGATGGGAGGGGGCCATGAGCCAAGGAATGTGGGCAGCCTCTAGAAGCTGGAAAAGGTAAGAAAATAGATTCTCCCCTAGAGCTTCCAGAAAGGGATGCAGACCTGCTGATGCCTTGATTTTAGCCCAGTGAGACCCGTTTTGAACTTCTGACCTCTAGGACTAAAAGATCATAAACAGGTGTTGTTTTAAGCCACTAAGTTTGTGGTGATTTTTTGAAGCTGCAATAGGAGACTAATACGCCCAGTGTGGCTCAGTGGGTCTTTCTGGCTGGCTGCTCCACGAAAGCTGTCCTTGGAGTGTAAGAGAGCTATTCTAAGCTCCAGGAGAGCTGGATTCTAGACCTTGCTCTGATATTAACTCACCCTGGGGCCTCGAACACGTCAGGTAACTCCTCTTGGGCCTCAATTTTCTCTCTGTAAAATGGGAACTAACACTCCCTGCCTCATCCATCTTTTTGGCGGGTCGGGGGGCTTGTCCAACATTCAGTGACTCATTCTAGGCTGTGCTCTGTGCTGGGGGCTGGGACACCAAGATGAAACAGACCTAGTCTCAACCCCATCCCTGCTCTTCAGAAGCTCCCATTCTGGACAGGGAAACAGACCGACGTGTAAGCAGGTAATTAAAATAGAATGTGAGGAACACAAGGATAGATTTTATGAGTATACAGAGAGAAATCTGTCGACGAAAATAATCCATAACCAATCTATAAATGAAAATTTGGGTGAGTTTATTCTGAGCTGAAATCTGAGGAGCATGGCCCGGAGCCTTTCTTCCCAAAGGAAGAAAGGGCACCAAAGAAGTGAGGTATACAGAGTGGTTATATACCCCCATACAGGACGTTTCACATGTGATTGAAATGTCCCTCCCACAATAGTCATAAGATTGCCCTGTCAGCACAGCACTTGATGGACACAGCAGGTAGTGGGTCTGCTCTCTCAGAGGGCGTAGCAGGAGGCAAGTCTATTGTCTCGAGCTGGGTGGTCACAGGTGAGCGCAGCAATCAGTTTCTAGCCTAAGGAAAGATGCTTAATCCTTAAAGAAATGCCAACGTTGGGACCGGGAGGGAAGTTGCACCTTTATCTCAAGGGCCTTTGCTCTTGCCATAGGGAATCTCTAAAGCAGATATACAATGCATGCTCAACGGCCTCGGTCAGGCCCTTTTGGAAAGACAAGGTCAGGCCGAATTAGGTTTATACCAAATGGCTTCCTCATATTTTCCAATATATCCTATTGAATGCCATTTTTATTTGTCAAATCTATAGGCCCACCTGCTGGGGGGATGGTCAGGGAAGGCTTCCTGGAAAAGGTAACACCAGAGCTGGTCCTTAAAGATGAGTAGAAGTTAGCCAGGCAAAGGAGGGTAGGGAAGGAGGAGGAAAGAACAATTCAGACAGAGGAAACAGCAGAAGCAAGACCCCAGAGATGTGAATCAGCATGGCGTGGGGCACAGAGGTACAAGCAGCCTGGTGGTGTTGACTTAGAAAGCCTGAGTGTAAAGGGGATGCTATGAGGATTAAGTGGGATGACGCGCAGAGGCACGATGTGAGCATAAAGTTGTATTATCGGTCTGTGTGTCCCCAGACCAGGACTGGGTCAGGAGATCTGTAACATACAATTCCTCTTGACCTGGCTTCAAGTGATCCCTTCTGGTTGTCTCATCCTCACATTCCCCCTAGACATGTGCCAAAGGCCTGGCAGCTTCCCCAGCCTCCTGGAGGGGACAGGGCCGTGCAAAATCACAGCCACTGCAAAGAGGCCGGCGTGACCTCAGGAGCTGGGTTTCATCATTCTGAAATCATGCTCCTGGCCTTAGTCAGAGCCAGAGAGGTGGGGAGGAGAGGGTGGGAAATCAGAGTGGGTGGCAGCAGGTTTGGGCAAGGTGCCGGGGCTGGAGGAGACAGCAGCTGGGACCAGCAGGGGGTGAGATTTCAGCTTGGCTGCCATCCATCATGCTGTGTGACCTCAGGCCAGGTCCTTGCGCATTCTGGTTCTCTCTGGACAGCATGGGTAACTTGGTGCTATTCCCAAGGCCTAGTCCCACTGGAGCCTCCTTGTGGAGGGCAAGAACCTGGGGCTCTCTGGTCATTCCTGTGGATGTGGCTCTTTGTGGCTAAGCAGGAGCCTATGCCAGGCCTATCAGGGTTTGAGGCAGGGCTCCAGCAGTAGGCCGCTCGGAAGCATCCACGCTTCCCGGAGAGTCATGCCTCTGGGAAGCATGTGAAGCTCACTGGCTTCTGCCGGGGTCAGACCTACAGAGCTAACTCTCAGCTTTTACTTACCTAGCTCACACTGCCTAGACGTGCTTCCCATTTGTGTTCTGCATCTTCGGCCAGTTCTTTCAAGCCGTGGTTCCTGGGCGAGGCTGGGTGTATTAGTTTTCTAGGGCTGCCATTACTAAGTACCATGGACTGGGTGGCTTAAGCAACAGAAATTTATTTTCTCACAATTCAGGAGGTTGGAGTCCAAGATCAAGGTGTTGGCAGGGTTGGTTTCTTCTGAGGCCTCTCTCTTTGGCTTGTCGATGGCCACCTTCTTGCTGTGTCTTAACATGGTCTTCCCTCTCTGGCTGCATCCTAATCTCCTCCTCTTATTGGATTAGGCCTGTCCCAATGACCTCGTTCAATTTACCTCTGTAAAGACCCTATCTCCAAACACAGTCACATTCTGAGGTACTGGCGGTGGGACTTCGACATACGAATTTTGAGGGGGACACAATCCAGCCCACAACACTGGGCTTTGGAATCACTGTGGAGCTTTTCCAAATACAGATGTCTGGGCCCTTCCCCAGAGAAGGGTGTCAGCTCATGAGCACAGGGCAGGGACCTTGCCCATGGCTGGATCCCCACTGCCTAGAGCTGTGTCCAGCACGTGGTATGTGCTCAACAACTATCTGTGGAATGAAGGGATACTTTAGTAAGCTTGGGATGGGGCCACGTGTTTGTCATTTAGAATGTTCCATGGTTGATTCTGATTCATCTAGGGGTGAAATCTCCTGAGATGTGATTGGGCTTCATCCTTCCTGTTGCTGGATGGGAAGCCTAAGGCTCAGTAAGGAGAAGAAATACCTGGCCTGGCACTGCACAAAGGACGTGGGCTGGTTGGACCCACCCCAGCACCTTTCCAGGAGGCCCAGGACATGAGGCAAAAGGGAGGGTTGGACTTGACACCGCTTTTTGTATCTCTTCATCTAGCTGTTCATCTGTATCCTTTATGATACCCTTTATACTAAACTGGTAAATGTAAGTACTTCTCTGAGTTCTGTGAGCTGCTCTAGCAAATTAATGGAACCTGAGGAGGAGGTGAGGGGAAGCTCCAACTTATAGCCAATTGGTCAGAAGCACAGGCGGGGGCAGTCTTGTGGGACTGAGCACTTGGCCTGTGGGATCTGACGCTATCTCCAGGAAGACAGTGATGTCAGAATCAGACCTGCCTTCAGCACCTGTCACATGTGGCCTCCGCCAACCTCTCAGCCTCACCCACCCTCAGCCCTGCAGAGTCTGTGGTTTAAGCCACACGAAATCCAGCACTGTGCCCTGTCATCCCTCTCACCTCCTCACCTCAGTGTGGGCATCCCCAGATGCCTTTCCCCACCTTGTGTGCCCAGGAAATGTCTCCTCGGGCTCCCTTTGAGCTCCAGGCCTTCTCTGACGAACCCAGGCTGGGGTAGAGGGGGCATCCTCTGGGCCTCTAGAGTCCCCTGTGCTTCCCTCTATCATATGCTGATCACACCGGTGCCAACTCTGATGTCTCCTCCACCAGACTTGGAGCACTGAGGGCAGGGCTGAGTTGGTAAGTACTATTTGGTCCTGGCGCCGGGCACAAGGCAGGGCACTGAGTCTAAGTCCTCAGCAGGGTTTCAGGGAATGAAGAATGAGTGTCGAAGGGAAAAACCAATGGTGGGGGAGGCAGCGTAAGGAAGGATAGGAGAAGTTGCAATATGGTCTCAGTGGAAGAGTCATTTTTCAAAAGCTGACATTCTCTCTATGCCCACTTACACCCATTAGTGGCAGAACTGGACCTGGTGTTGCAGCCCCTGACCTCGCCTTGACCTCCCCCTGCCCCAGCCCCACTGCCCAGGGGGCATCTCTAAGGCAGCTCAGGGCAGCCAGCAAGCTCTTGGAGCTGGTCAGTGCTGAGCAGAGGCGGGGAAGCAGGATCTTAGCCTCAGGTGGAGACCTCGGGCCCGTAGGGCTGGCCAGGAAGCTCAGAGAGGTGGGAGGACTGTAGTCCCAAGGGCAAGAGCCTGGAAAACACCAGTAATGAGGAGAGAAGGACGGGAGTGGGGTGGTGGACAGCTGGGAGGCCGGGACCTGATTTCTGCTCTAAGCACCATTGTGCAGCCTCAGAGAAGCTCCCCTGATCTGACCTTTCAGCAAGTTCCTGCCTCTCTGGGCCTCAGGTTCTTCAACTGAAAATGGGGACAGGTGGGCTGGACTAGGTGGTCACTGAGGTCCTCTCTAGCCCTGGCCAAGATTTGAGAAGAGTGTGGCTGCCTAAAAGGTGCCTTTTGAGAGGACTATCTCTAGGCTGGCACACAAATGGCAGGGGCTCACATCTAGCCAGGCATTGGGGGGATGTGTCTCTGACTTGGAAAAAGCTGGAAGTAGCTTGCCCAAGCCTCCTGCGCTGGACCTTGTCCCACAGTTCTGGCAAACCCAATGCTGCCCTCAGCTCTAATGAGGCTGGCCACCTGGGGAGCCATAGAAACCCAGCCTGGCCTATTTTGTGGTGAAGCCATGGTCACTGCTCTGCCTAACTCTGAGGTGATGCTCCTGAACGTGGCCTGGGGGCTGAGCAGCATCCTTCATGGGCCACCTGGGACTCTAAGGCGTACATCTGGCTGGGCAGGGCCTGAAGGAAGCTCAAAGCCACAGGGGCCCAGGGACCAGGTCTCTGCCCATATGGACCACCTCTGTTGGCCCCATGCTCCTGGGTCCCACCCCACCAGGACAGGGCCTGTGTCCTGGGTCCATGCCTGCAGCCATTCCCTAGGCCATGATTTCAGATTCAATTGGTGAAGACAGGCCTCCTGGGATGAGCCAGTTGGCCCCTTTCTGTTATTTGCTTCCCAAAGTTGGAAAAACCACGCTGTGCACCTGGCAGTACTTGCTGCTGCTGGTTTTTCTTTCTTTCTCTTTTTTTTTAAGAAACAGAAAGTAGCCCCTGTGCTTACTGCAACCAAATCCATTTTATTGGCCTTCTGCATCTCCCACTGCAATAATAATAATCCCTTACATTTGATGAGTCTTTCACAGTGTACAAAGCACTTTCTTGTGTATTCTCCCTTTTGGTCCATGTGACAGCTTGGGGAAAGAGAGCAGGCTGGCATTATCGTCCCTGATTACAGGTGAGGAATCTGAGCCTCACACAGTAAGATCAGCTGCCCAAGGTCACACAACAAGATGGAGCCAAAACAAAGAAGCTGGGTCCTCTGACTCAAGTCCTCAGTTCTTTCTCCTGCACAAAACACCCCTCATGTCTCTTGAATCCCACAGTCTGAGACACCCTCTTCCAAGAACAAGAAAAGGCAGCAGGCTCAGCGCCCAACCCCCCTGCTCTTTTTATTTCTGAATTTTCCTTTAGTGAACTTAACCATCGCCTCACCTTGACTATCACCTCCGAGCCAATGTCTCTTAAATCTGTGCTTCCCTCTGGGACCTGAGAGCTTCAGATCCTACCTTGCCTTTCCAGGCCTCTTTAATGCTCCCACCCGCCCCTCACTTGCCCAGCTTAGAAAACAGGATTACCTTAGTTTCATTTCTTTTTCACCTTCTAAATCCAGTTGGCCAGGTCTTGGGTATTTTACTTAGTCAATTTATTCATCCAGGAAATACTGATTGTATGTAGACCTCTCCAGTCTACTCTGCATCTCATTGTTACATAATATGTAATCTTGTGTGTCTGGCTTCTCTCACTTTGTATGTTTATAAAATTCACCTGTGTTGTGGCAGGTATCAGTACTTTATCCCTTTATATGGCTGAATAATATTCCACGATATGGACATACCATATTTTATTTATCTGTCCATCAGTTGATGGACATTTGGGTTGTTTATACATTTGGCTATTATAAATAATGCTTCTATGAACATTTGTGTACAAGTTTTTGTGGGCATATGCTTTATTTCTTTTGGGTATATACCTAGGAGTAGAATTTCTGGGTCATATGGTAACTATATGTTTAACATTTTGAGCAACTACCAAAAAGTTTTGCAAGATGGCTGCACCATCTTACACTCCTGCCAACAAGGTATGAAGATTCCAATTTATCTACATCCTCACCAACACTTGTTATTGTCCTTTTTATTATAGCCATTCCAGTGGCTGTAAAGTGTTTCTCACTGTAATTCTGATTTGCATTTCCCTAATGACTAATGATGCTGAGCATTTTTTCCTGTGTTTATTGGCCATTTGTATATATTTTTTGCAGAAATGTCTGTTCAGATCCTTTGCCCATTTTTCATTTGGGTTGTCTTTTTACTGTTGAGTTGCAATAGTTCTTTATATATTTTGGATACAATTCCCTTATCAGATAAATGATTTGCAAATATTTTCTCTCATTCTGTGGGTGGTCTTTTCATTTTTTGAGGGTGTCCTTTGAAGTCCGATTTAACTTTTTTTTTTGTCACATATGCTTTAGTAGTTAAGAAGCCTTTCTCTAACACAAGATTACAAAGATTTACCCATCTTCTTCTAAGAGTTTTACAGTTTTAGCTCTTACATTTAGATCTATGATTCATTTTGAGTTAAATGTTTTTAAAAATTTTTTAATTGTGGTAAAATATCCATAACATAAAATTTACCATCTTAACCATTTTAAAGTGTATAGTTCAGCAGTGTTAAGTACAATTATATTGTTGTGCAACCAATCTCCAGAACTTTTCATCTTGCAAAATTGAAACTCCATACTGATTAAAGAACTCCCCATTTCTCCCTACCCCCAGCCCCTGTTGAGTTAATTTTTATGTATATGTAAGAAAAGGGACCGATTTTATTCCTTTGCATGTGGATATCCAGTTTTTCCAGCACAGTTTGTTGAAAAGACTATTCTTTTCCCTTGAATTGTCTTGGCACCCTTGCTGAACATCAATTGACCATAAATATAAGGATTTAGTTCTGGACTATCAATTCTGTCCCACTGGTCTATATGTCTATCCTTATGCCAGTATCAGACTGTATTGATTACTGTATCTTTGTAGTACGTTTTGAAATCAAGAAGTGTGAGTCCTCCAACTTTGTTCTCCCTTTTCAAGATTCTTTTGACAATTTTTGATCCCTTATATTTCCATGTGAATTTCAGGGTTAGCTTGTCAATTTCTGCAAAAAAGAGCCAGCCGGAATTTTAAGCGGCTGCATTGAATCTGTAGATCAAGGTAGAGAGTATTGCCATCTTAGTAATATTAAGTTTTTTGATTCATGAACATAGGATGTCTTTCTGTTTACTTAGGTCTTCTTGAATTTCTTTCAACAATGTTTTGTGGGTTTCAGAATATAACTGTTGCACTGCTTTTGTTAAATTTATTCCTGAGTATTTGTGTTCTTTTTGATGCTATTCTAAATGGAATTGTGTTCTATTTTCATTTTCAGATTGTTCATTGCAAGTTCACAGAAATATAATTGACTTTTGTGTATTGATCTTGTATCCTGAAATCTTGCTGAACTTGTTTATTAGGTTTAATAGTTTTGTAGTGGATTCCTTAGGATTTTCTACATAGAAGAACATATCTGAATACAGAGATAGTTTTATTTCTTCCTTTCCAATATGGGTCCCTTTTTTTGCTTTTTCTTGCCTAATTTCCCTGGCTAGAACTTCTAGTACAATGTTAATAGAAGCGGTAAGAGTGGACATCCTTATCTTGTTCTCAATCATATGGGGAAAGCTTTCAGTCTTTCACCATTAACTATGATGTAAGCTGTAGGTTTTCATAGATGCCCTTTATCAGGCTGGGGAAGTTCTCTTCTCTTAATTTTTTGAGTGTTTTTTTTTGTCATGAAATGGTGTTGGATTTTGTCAGATGCTTTTTCTGACTCTATTGAGGTGATCAAGTGGTGTTTGTCTTCTATTCTATTGATAAGGTGTGTTACATTAACTGATTTTCATATGTTAAACCAATCTTACATTCCTAGAATAAATCTCACTTGGTCATGATGAATAATCCTTTTTATATGTTGCTGGATTAGGTTTGGTAGTATTGTGTTGAGAATTTTTGCATCTATACTCATAGGAGATATTAGTCTGTAGTTTTCTTGTGATGTCTTTGTCTGGTTTCTGGTATCAGGGTAACAATGACCTCGCAGAATGAGTTGAGAAGTATCTTCTCCTTTCTTTTTGGAAGAGTTTGTGAAGAATTGGGATGAACACTTCTTTAAATGTTTGGTAGTGTTCATTCCTTTTTATTGTTGAGTTGTATTCCATTATATGAATATAGCACAATTTGTTTATCCATTCACCTGCTGATAAATTTTTGTGTTGTTTCCAGTTTGGGAATGAAGCTGCTATGAACCTTAGTGTACAAATCTTTCCACGGACATACGTTTTCATTTCCTTGGGTGAACATTTACAAGTGGAATTGCTGGGTCATTTGGTAGATGCATGTTAACTTTATGAGAAAGTTCCAGACTAATTTTCAAAGTGGTTGCATTACTATACTTTATACTCCCACCAGCAATGTATTTTGCTTACTCCACATCCTCACCACGTGAGGTGTTGCCAGTCTCTTTCATTTTAGCCATTCTAGTGGGCATGTTGTGATATATTGATGTTGTTTTAATTTACATTTTGCTGATGAATAATGATACAATACATGTCTGTGTGTTTACTGGCCATTTGTATATCTCCCTTTGTACAGAGTCTGTTCATATCTTTTGCCCATTTTTTAAAAGTTGGATTTTAATTGGGTCTTCTTACTATTGAGCTGTAGTAATTGTTTATATATCTTGGATAGAAATCCTTGGTCAAACATATAGACAGATAGATAGACAGATAGATAATGTAGAGTGAATATTTACTCTGTCTATGGCTTTCGTACTCATTTGCTTAATGGTATCTTTTGATGAGCAGAAGCTTTAAATTAAACTTTGAATTCCCTTTTATTAATTTTTCTTTTATGGTGATTGCTTTCTGGGTTCCTGCCTAAGAAAGTTTTGCCTATCCAAAGATCATGGATATATCTTTAATGTTTTCTCCTGGAAAACATTTTCATAGCCAATTTTTCTGGCACTGTTTGTTGAACAGACTTTTCTTTCCAAATTGAATTGCTTTTCTTCTTTGGATAAAAATCAATTAACCACTCACTATTTCTGAACTAACAATTCTGTCCCATTCATCTAATTTTTTTCCATCTTTATGCCACTGTCTTCATTGTTGTAGTATTGTAAGCCTAGAGATCAGGTTATGTAAATTCTTCACCTCTGTCCTATTTCAAGACTTCTTTATTCCAGATCTTGTATATTTCCATATAAATTTTTGAACCAACTTGTCAATTTTTTAAAAAGAACTGCTAAAAATTTGATTGATATTGCTTTGAACCTATTGATCAATTTGGGGAGAACAGAAAAGTTAACCATATTGTGTTCTTCCCATCCATGAATATGGTACATGTCTCCATTAATTTTAATTTCTCTCTTCAATGTTTTGTATTTTTTAGTGTAGACGTCTTGCACGTTTTGTTATATTTATCCCTAAATATTTTATGTTTCAATGCTATTATAAATGGTATTTAAAATTTTTTTATTTTCCAATTGCTTATTGCTAATATATGGAAATACAATTGATTCTTGTATATTAACCTGGTATCCTGTCACTTTACCAAATTCACTTATTAGCTTCAATAGTGGTTTGTGGGTTTTTTTGTGGTATATTCGTATATGATCATGTTCTTTGAAAGTAAAAACAATTTTACTTCTTCCTTTTCAATTTGCATGGCTTTTACTTATTTTTCTTATCTTCCTGCATTGGCTAGAACCTCCAGTAACATAATATCGAACGAACTGATGATAGCACATCATTGCCTTCTTCCTAAACTTGGTGAGAAAGTGTTCAATATTTCACCATAAAGTATCATATTTACCCATAGGTTTTTTTGTACTCTGCTTTACAGATTGAGGATGCTTTGTTGTATTTCTAGTTTTTAGAAAGTTGGGTTTTTTCTTTTTATCAAGAATAAGTTGAATTCTGCAAAGATACATATGGTTTATCTTCCACGTGCACTTGAAAAGGACAGGTATTCTACAGCTAGTGAGTGTAGTGTTCTATAAATGTCAATCAGGTCAAATTGGTTGCTAAGATTTTTCAAGTCTTGTATATTATTGTGTCGACTGCTTTTTTCCCCCAAATATGGGCCACATTTACCCATTTCTTTGCATATCTCATTTTTTGGTTTTGTTAGATAATATATTCTAGCAATTCTGAAGTCTGATATTTTCCCCCTTGGGCTTGTTGTTGCTTTTGCTTGTTTAGTAATTTGCCTGGACTAAATCTGTGGAGCCTACAGTGCGCAGCCACTGGGGTCTTTTTGTTTTTTTCTTTAATTCTTGTCTTTATTTTCAAGCCTTGCTTTCTAGGGATTGCCTCTGTGTCAGCATTGCTAAGTAGACAGCCGATGATTGGTCAGAAGTTGTGCTCAAACACGTTGAGCCCATAAGACTTTCATCTTCCTCAATGCGTCTGTGATGAATCTAACGTGTGGGTTAGAGAGTACACTAAAAGTTCTGGCAGTTTACAAGTCTGCCCCAGCTTTTACTTTCTGTTGGGCGCTCTCATGTTTCCTCTAGCTGTTTGCATGGCCTCAGTTTCTACCAGAAATATGTAGACAGCCAGGGCACTCTTTGGTCTCTCCTGCTCATGCACTTTGCCAAAGATATGTGGGAGCTTATCAGGGCCCACTATGGCTCTCTCATTCCCTGTATATATCCTTGTCAAATTTCTGGTCCCTTGCTTGCCCCAACCAGTACCTCAACCTCAGCAAGCTGACTTGTTGGCCTTCCCTGGTTTTCTTTTTTGTCACTAAGATTACTACCATTTCTTTCAATGCCCCTGGGCATGGAGTTTTTCAAGCTCTATTCCAAATCGAGTGAGCCCCTTCCTGAAGAAAAGTTGCAGTTTTTCACAGCTTGCCTTTCTCCGTAGAACAATTACAATGGTGACTGAACTAGCGTGGGGTGTGTGTGTGTGGGGGCGGGGTGGGAGGAATTAGGAGCAACCACAGACTAAGATGTCACAGGCTGTCACTGTTCTTACTGGAGTTTAGTAGTTTTTCATGAATAAATGCTTCTCAATTTGTTGTAAGCCTTTAATCACTTTTGTCTTTGACAAATTTGTCCAATTTTAATGTTTTGGCTTTTTGATTGTTTTTTTCTTTCCCAAGGATTTTCTGAGCTCTTTATTCTGCCATTCCAGAATGGCATCTGGAATGGCATTCCAGAAGTTCTGCCCCCATCATTCTGTATCCTTCTAAATTGTGGATTTATCTACTTTTTAAAGTTCTGTTAGTTTTTACTTCAAGTATGAATAAAGCTGCCCTAAGTGTCCAGGTACAGGTTTTGTGTGGACATAAGTTTTCATCTCTTCTGGGTAAATATCAAAGAGCACAGCTGCCAGATCATATGGTAAGAAACTGCCAGACTGTCTTCCAAAGTGGCTGTACCGCTTTGCATTCCCACTAGAAATGAATGAGAGTTCCTATTACTCCACATCCTCACCAGCATTTGGTGCTGTTTTGGATTTTGATCTTTCTAATAGGTGTGTAGTGGTATCTGATTGCTTTAATTTGTAATTACCTAATGCCAAATGACATGGAGCATCTTCTCATGTTTATTTGCCATGTGTATATCTTCTTTAGTGAGGTGTCTTTTTAAGTCTTTTGCCCATTTTTTAAAAAAAATCAGGCTCTTCATTTTCTGATTTTTGAGTTTTAAGACTTCTCTGTATATTTTGGATAACAGTGTTATCATGGATATATCTATTGCAAATATTTTCTTCCCAGTTTGTGGCTTGTTTTCTCATTCTCTTAACACTATCTTTCATGGAGTGGAAATTTTTAATTTTAATGACATCTACCTTATCAATTCTTTCTTTCATAGATCGTGTTTTGATGTTTTATCTAAAAAGTCATTGCCACACCTTCAGTTATCTAGCTTTTCTCCTGTTATCTTCCAGAGGTTTTATAGTTTTTTGTTTTATATTTAGGTCTATGATCTACTTTGAGTTTTGGGAAGGGTGTAAGGTCTGTGTCTAGATTCAGGGTTTTTTTTGCATGAGAATGTCCAGTTGTTCCAGCATAATTTGTTGAAAAGACTATCTTCGCTCCGTTGTACTGCCTTTGCTCCTAGGTCAATGATCAGTTGACTATATTTATATGGGCCCGCTTCTAGACTCTCTATTCTGTTCCACTGATCTATTTGTCTATTCTTTTATCAATATCATACCATCTTGATTACTATAGCTTTATAGTAAGTCTTGTCAGGTAATGACTTTGAACTTTATTCTTCTTCAATATTGTGTTGGCTCTTCTGAATCTTTTACCTCTCCATATAAACTTTAAAATCAGTTTGTCCATGTCCAAAAAATAACTTGCTGGGATTTTGATTGGGATTGCATTGAATCTATAGATCAAGCAGTGAATTTTTTAAAAATTATATTCTTCAGTTCTATAATTTCTATTTGATTCTTTTTTATAATTTTCAGTTCTCTATTGAGATTCCTTATTTTGCCTCATTAAGTTTACACTTTTCTCTAATGCCTTGAACATGTTTACAACTATTTTAAGCTCCTTGTCTGCTAATTCCAACATTAATGTCATTTATGGGTCTGTTTCTATTAAATTATTTTTCTTCTGGTTATGAGTGACACTTTTCTGCTTCTTTGCACGTCTACTGCTATTTTATTTTATGCTGGACATTATGGATGCCACATTGCTGGATGTCCGAACTTTGCTGTCTTCCTTAATGGGGTGTTGAGTTTTGCTGACAGGGAGATAACTGACTTGTGGACGAGCTTGATCCTTCTGAGGCTGGTTTTAAAGCTTTGTTAGGGTGTGTCTGGAGTAGCCTTTAATTGAAGGCTGGATTGGCCCTACCCTTAAGGCTTGGGCTTTCTGAGAGCTCTACTCAATGCTTAGCGTACTCAAAAGAGATCTCTATATTCTGGCTGGTTATAACGGAAGCACATCTCAGTTCTCTGCATGCAGTGGCAGTTCTTTAGCTCACAGTTCAGCAGTTATTCTCTGCCTGGCCTTATGGAGTGTCTTCCTATGCACGTATGGGTAGGGGACACCTATGCATATTACTGGAGCTCCTTTTCTGTGCAGCTCCATTTTCTCTGAAACCCTGTCCTGCAAATCTCAGCTGTCTCAGTAGCCCCGAATTCCAATTTGTTTCCTCATCTTAGCAAATGTTCTGTTTGGCCTCCCCTTCCCTGCATCAGGGTCTAGAAAATGCCTCCAAATTGGCAGATAATGAGGCACATTGCATTTGTTTTCTTTATATTAGGGATCATATTCCTACACTGCCTGTTGTCCAATATTTGAAACAATTATTTCATATGTTGTATCCAGTTTTATAATTGTTCGGTGGGAGGGCTAATTCAGTATCAGTTACTCTGCACGAGCAGAAGCAGAAAGCCCTCTATCATTTTTTAACTGTGTGATCTTGGGCAAGTCACTTAACCTCTTTTAGCCTCAAATTTTTCATGTCAAACTTAGGCTAATAAAGCCTACTTCAAAATATTGTTGTTAAGATGAAAAGAAATTATCTGAATTCCTGTTAGCGTCTGGAGCATGTATAGAAGCTCCATAAATGATTGTTGTTTGTTACTGTGGTTACGTTTCAGTGCGTTAAAATCTGTATTGGGCAGATGCCATGGGAAAAGACTAACAGGAGATCAACAGTCAGGTGGAGAATCATACCTGAAGCCACAAGCTCTCACCATCCCACACCCCAACAATTCAGCAGCAATGGCATAGTGTGTGGCCTTTGGGTTGTCCCAACCAGCTACTGACAGGCCTGGCTAAAGGATGGTGTTCTTGGAGCCATTGTCCATAACCAGAAATGAAAGTGAGAGCAGCAAGTACAATAGAGCAGTGGGACATAGTGAAAAGAAGACACAGGCTTTGGAGTCCGACAGGCCTGGGTTTCAATCCCAGATGTGTTACTTGACCTTAAGTAAGCCACATAATCTCACCTATAAAATAGGGGATAATATATACCTTGCAAGGTGATTCTGAAAATAAGACATACTATATGTAAAGTCTCTGGTATATAGCTGACATGTAATAACTAACTGCTATTATTAGCTTTGTCATCCGATTATATCATTTCCTTGGTTTCTTATTTCCCTTAAGAAAACAATCCAAACTTCTTAATATGGCTTGAAAGACCCATGACCTGACCTCCTTTTATCTCTTCGGCCTTGAATCCTGCCACTCTGAGCTTCTTTGACTTTTGCTTCAGCCACATTGAACTACTTTCCTGACCTCTCCAGGCCCTGACACTCCCTTTATCTCTGTATGGAACATTATTCCTATCCTCGACTTGGCTTACCAATTTAGACATCACTTTATTCATGCATTCTTCAGTTCGTTCACTCATCAGATCCTTATGGAGGACCCAGCATGTAGCAGGTACTGGGATACAGCAGTGAACAGGCATATACCATCCCTGTCCTCATCGGAATTTACCCTGTAGCCTTACCATATCCGCTAAGTCTGGACTTGGGGCCTCTGCTATATACTTTCATGGTACCCTGTACTTCTCCTCTCATAGCTTTTCTCTTATTACCTACAGTACAGTTATTACCCACAGTTAACCGTGACCAGATTGTAAGCTCTGTGGGGGCATGAACCATGTTGTCCTAATCTTCATTTTATTTCCACTGCCTAGCACATTAAATATTTGTTGAATTAACAGCAAATTACTGAAAACTCAGCTTGGCTCTGCAATATACTCAGAGCATCTACTCTGTGTAAGGCACTGTAGAAGATAAAGATACAGGCCCATCACACCAGCCCAAGTGAGGGTAACAACCACCAAGATCTCTGACTCTTGGGCCCATGTCCCCACTTGCTGAGCTAACAAGCCCATGTGCTGATACTCTCTCAATTCTGCTGGCAGCAAACTGTCAGTACTTTTAAGGCCCCCAATTCACGGAGTTCTATCAGCTTTACAGATCCTGCTTATGTCTCCAAGAGCCACAGCAGCAGCTGCACAAGCAAGAGCACCTCCCTGTCAGTGAATGACCAGACCCCATGTGAGGCACCTTTTGGCTTCTCCCAGGCCTCAGGCAGTTTCCTGCCTCCCCTGGGCACTATCTCTGTAGTTTCATCTTCTTTCCTCAATTAAAACTGTCAAAGCAGGGTTGTTATTTCCTGTCTCCAAATGAGCAAAATAAGTATGACTGGAAACTCAGCTTTATTCAGTTTTGCTTAAGGAAAATTAGATCGGTCTCTGTTAGGAAGCAGTGAGAAAGTCATTCTCATGTACTGATGATGAGCATCAAAATCAGTACAGCCTTAGGGAGGGCAATCTGCGTCAAGAGTTTATTAACAATTTTTTCTTTGACACAGTAATTCTAGTCCTAGGAATCTATCTTAAGGATAATTTAAAACACATCAAGGAGCTGGCCCCGTGTCTGAATGGTTAAGTTCACATGCTCCACTTCGGCAGCCTAGAGTTTGCTGGTTTGGACCCTGGGCATGGACCTACACACTGCTCATCAGGCCATGCTGTGGCGGCATCTCACTTAGAAGAACTAGAATGACTTGCAACTAGGATATACAACTGTACAACAATATGTACTGGGGCTTTGGGGAGAGAAAAAAAAAAAAGAGGAGATTGGCAACAGAGGTTAGCTCAGGGCCAATCTTCCCCCCCCACCCCAACCCACAACACATCAAAATTTGGTTGTATTTAGGCAAAATGCAAGCATAACGCTCAATAGAAATTTGTCTCTATTGGACTTGCTTAAAAGTTGCTTAAAAGACATTCATTTTTCAGATGAGAGTTACTATTACAAGGTATTTAGGTCCAAAATTTAGCAATTTGGAGGATATAAGAGAGAAAAAAGCTCTCAACTCTGTAATGTGGTAAAGTGTCGAGAGGAGCGAACTAAAACTTCAGAATCAAGCTCCCCAGCTGACCTACCGCCCTGCGTGGCAGTCTTGGTGAGTCACCTACCCTCCTTGGGCCTGCTCCCTCCTCTAGAAAATGGGGTACTATATGCCCTCTCTACTTTGGACAGGCATGTAAGGAGGGGGTCCAGCTTTCCTTTTTGTCTTTACTAGTGAGCTCTCTGTAATGACAGGAATGGTCTTCACTGGCTTCCCTTGGCCTTTAGAATGACAAAATCCTTACCACAGCCACAAGCTTCCCAACAGTCTGGCCCAGCCTACCTCTCTAGCCTCATCTTGGGCACAACCTCCCTGTTGGTCACTGTGTTCCAGCCACACCTCCCTCCAGGGCCTTCACACATGCTCTTCCCTCTGCCTGAAATTCTGTACCCCCTTTGCCTGACAAACCCCTACTTATCTGTAAGTCTGAGCTTAAATGTCACTTTCACTAGGATATCTTCCCAAATGACCCCCAACATGGTCAGGTCCCCCTATTGTATCCTCTCACAGTGCCCCCTGCAGATCCTTTGTAAGGCTTCTCACACTGGTCCTTAAATACCTGTGTACGCCATTATTTATTTGGCTGCCTCTCCCCTTCAGAACTCCCTGAGGGCAGGTTCTGTTTCTGACTTGTTCATGACTGTCTTTTCAGGGCTTGGCAGAGTGCCCAGCACAGAGACACAAGGTAATTTGTTAAATGACTGAATTCTTATAATCTGAGATCGTCAGGGATAGAGATCTAATACTTTCATTTTACAGCTGACAAACTAAGGCCCAGAGAAGATAAATAACTTTTCCAGGATCCCATGGCCAGTGAGCGGAAAAGGCAGTTTCAGAATTCATTCATTCATTCGATAAATGTTTTCTAAGAGCCTACTACGTTCCAGGCACTGTCCCAGGTCCTGGAGATAGACCGATGGTCAAGACAGCCCCTGACCTCCTAGAACTCACATCGTGGGGAGGAGATGGCCAACAGGCAGATAACCAAATAGCACTTATCTCTAGCTCAGATCTTACATATCTATAAGAAAGAGGTGCTCTGAAGACAAAATCATATAACCAGTGAAGTCTCAAAGCCATGTTTTTTGCTTCAAAGTGCAGGGCTCTTTCCACTACACCACGCTGCCTGCCCTGAGTAAACAAACAAAACCATAATTTATGAGGCTCCCTCAGCTGCCTCTGTGTGTGCTTAGTGGGGTGAAACCCTCATGCTGTCCATGAAAAAGGGCCAACATCATCAGAAGCAGCAGCTGACTGGCTTGCCTGCTAAAGCAGGTGTCATAGCATTAGCCAGCCTGGCCTCTACTGCCTTGAAACTTCACATCTGGCGCCCAAAGAGCGAGGGAGTGTGTTTAAATAAGACAGCTATTGACCAAGTGGACTGAGGAGGGTTGGAGTTGGCTGGTCTCTGGGAATGATGCAAACCACAAGGGGACAGTACTCAGGAGGTGAACAGGGAAAACAGATGGGCTCAAACTGCAGGCGTGACTATTGCCTGCGCACCCCATACATCATTAGGGGAGGCAGGGGGAGGCCTCTTCGCTGCTGGAGATATGTTTATTTTTTCACTTATAAAGGCACCCTCTGATGTCTGTACTTGGGGAAATAGAACATACACTCAGACCACTGGCTTTCCTCTAAACTGTTTCAAGTAGAAATGTGGTTGAAACAAGAGTATCGAATGCATGCAGAGTGACACGGCAGCCCCCCTGAACGGTAAGGGTGCTGGCGGATCAAAATCAAAGGGGAGTCGTGGATTGTACAGGTGAGCAGAATCACAAGGATGCCCCCAGAAACACTGGGTCCACGAGCACTCCCTCCTCACTTGTCATAACATCAGTTTTGATAGCCCAATGTGTTGTCTGTAACATAAAGTGGACACTCGAATAAAGGATGGTTGGAAAAAAAATAAATGAAGGATGACAACTCATTCTTCTCACATAGGTAAGATTAAAGCCCAAAGCACTGTTTGAAAATATTAATAGTCACGGTTTACTGACCAACCACTGTGAGCTGGGCACTTTATATGTATTACCTCTAGTCCTTGAGGTAGATGTTACCTTCACCTTACAGGTGAGGAAACTGAGGCTCAGAGAAGTTAAGTGACTTTCTGGTAGTCACACTGGTAGGAAACGGGCACTGAGTTCCAGTCTGTCCGACTCTAAAGTCCAAGTACTTTCTACAAAACCAAGATGTGACAAGCACTTGCCTGATAGCAAAAAGCAACTGTCGCTAGCTGCTCTGCTGCTTCTAACATTTTACGGGCTGGGAAGCCACATAACTCACACTGTGAGCTACGCACGATTCTAAGAAAGGGGAGGGCGAGCTTCAGGGTAGCTGTTCCCTCATTTTAGGGGTGAGCTTTGGGGTTCACAGCAAAAAACTTACTGCTAGAGTAGAAGCATATCACTGTACAGTCCCAAGTATAACGGCTGTTCAGTGACTGCCTGATGTGCACCTTAATTATGATATGCAAGAAGGCTTGCTGCACTCCCTGCCCCCGGAAAAGAACTCACGTCAAGAATGGGTGACGACAGGACACTCAGTCTGCCCCTCAAATCCCAGCTTTCCATGTGCTAGTGGGGCAGCCTCTCTGCCACTCAATTTCCTAATTCACAAAATTGGGCTGATATCTACACCTCACAGAATTGTTAGGATTAAATGACATAAAGTATACCGAAGCACCTGGCATGGAATAGGTGCACAATAAATATGACTTAGGAGGAATTTAGTTGCCCAGTCTGGGACTATGGGTCATTCTGGCCCAAAGAATTCCGGGGAGATGCGGTCAGTTCCAGGTCTAAATCAGACTGTGTGTTTGTGCGTCAGAGAATGGCCTACATGTATCCTTAGTGGAACCGTGGAACCAATCCCATCTCCATGGTTTAACTCGGCCCATGGCTCAGACAAGAGCCAGAGGATTTCCAAACATGAGATGACCCAGCAAAAGGCTAATCATTCCACATTTGAAGTCACTCCCAATTCTCTCCTGTCCTGAGTTTCCAAGGGGATCAAAGGAGTCATTTGCCTAAAACTGAACTGAATCCAGCTGCATATTACCTTCCCCTGCTTGCTCTATCTCAAGATGCAGGTGCAATCTGGCTCTTACGTATGGCCTACTTCATACCGGTAATTTTCTCTTCAGGCTACAACTGGCGATTTTTTGAATGTACAAATTTGACACGTTAAAAATTCTTCAATGGCTTCCTAGTGCCTGTAGAGTGATCTCAACTACTTAGCAAAGACCTCTGTGATCTGTCCCTTGCCTACTTACTTGGCCTCATAACCCACCATCACCCCTTCTCACCAAACCACTTAGAACTCTCTAAACACCCCACGCTTTCTCTTGTACCTGTGACTCCTATCTTGCATATGTGTTCCTCCTGCCCGAGATGCCCTTCACTTTCCCATTTGGCAAACTCCTATTCTCAAGACCTCAGATAAGCACTTCCTCTTCTGTGAATCCTTAACCTCTAAGGCAGTCACAGTCACAGACAACCATTCCCTAGGCCCACACCGACTTGTGGGCACGTATCCCCTTTACGGAGAGGAGAAACGAGATGGTACAGCGGAAAGAATACAGGCTTCAAGTCAGAAAGCCTAGAGTTCCAATTCTGGCCCTCCCTCTAGGCCAGCCAGACACCAACTAGAAGAGAAAGCCTCCGCCTCTAGCCTAATGTATAGTGCACTGGTGTGGTTTCCCATATGTAAAGATAGATGCAGGGGATTGTAGCCAAAAGATTCGGTGACCTGAATCACTGGCAAGATCATCCCCATCTGGGACTGACAATTTTAAAGGTATAATTCACGCTGCTCCTTTTGTTCTAACCTCCATGTTACACTCATCTGACAGGGAGTCAGCTTCCTATACAGGTTTGCTAATTGCAACCATTCAAGTATTCTAGTTCCTCCAATTTTTCATTATAAATTTGTTATTAAAAAAACACATCTCTTGAGGCCAGCCTGGTGGCTCAGCAGTTAAGTGCCCACATTCTGCTTCGGTGGCCCAGGGTTCGCTGGTTCGGATCCCAGGTACGGACATGGCACCGCTTGGCAAGCCATGCTGTGGTAGGCATCCCAGATATAAAGTAGAGGAAGATGGGCACAGATGTTAGCTCAGGGCCAGTTTTCCTCAGCAAAAAGAGGAGGATTGGCAGTAGTTAGCTCAGGGTTAATCCTCCTAAAAAAAATAAAAATAAAAATAACACACCTCACCTTTGTCACTTATTGGGCAAATCATTTAAACTCTCTTACCCTCCTTATCTTCATATATAAATGAAAAGTGTTGTAAGGATTACAGAAAATATATTTAGATACCAAGCATAAATTTTGGCATGTGACAAGCACTCATAAATATATTATTATTATAGCACATTATAATTATTTGTCTATGTCTCACCCTCCACTAGGTAGTAAATTCCTCAAGGGCAAGAAATTCATCTTTGTATCCCCAGCATCTAGCACAACAGTGCTGGGCACAAAGGAAACTTTTAACAAAAGTCTGAAATGCAAACATGCACGTGTTTTGCCAAGAAAGGCAGAGAATCTGTCATGTGCTTCTCTTATATCTTTCACAGCAGCCACTATGGTTGTTGAGCAAATCAGCAAGCATTCATTCAGGGTACACTTAGGAGTTGACAAACACATCCTTCTTCTTAGGGGTTGCTTCCAGTGGAAAAGTCACGTGATGTGAAGTCTGAAGACCCAGGTTCTAGCCTGGTTCACTCCCTTACTGTGAGATATTGGGCATACCAGCTAAATAACCTGGGCTTGTTTTCTGCAAAATAGGGGAGAGAAAAACCTTGTGGGTTATCACAAGGATGAAATAAGATAAAGTAAAGCACCGCATAAATAAAGGTAGAATATAACTAAGAGGGACAAGGGAAACACTCATAGCAGGCTTTACGGTTTGCAGGAAAATGGTTCTGCTTCCTGTACATCCCATTCCAGGATAGAATAAAAAAGCACAATATCATGATTATGCTATGTTTATGTAACCTTCACACATCTTTTAGGAAAAACTGGTTTTGATAATCAAAATGCAAAACACTGCCTTGGCTAACCCAGTGCAATCAGTGGGCAACCAGTGCTCTGGGGCCACTTTTCTACCTATGAACCTGCAGCGTGGCGCAAATAGGGCAAAAAATGCCAACTTTCCTCTTGATTTTCTCATGAAGGTTACGTCAAAAGCAAGGCCAAAAATTGGACAGTCTCTTTCAAGGAAAAACAGTGTTCTTGATAGAAACTGGGGCCAATTAAATGGACTGCTTAGGGAACTATGCTCTATTTAGAAGAGTTTCCTAGTGATCTAAAATTAATCAGAAAACTTAATTTTAGTCTAGCCTCTCTTTAAACTCTTCTTAACATTTATTAGTCTACTTATGTAACTTTCTAAGTTAGTAAGTATGGTATACTGAACATAAGTGAATCTTTGTTTATAGATTCAGACCACTTGGCTGGGATGCTGTAGAGAAGACTCAAGCAGCAGATGAGTGGTTGAGTTAGATAAACATTAAGATCGCCTTCAAACCTGACAAGCTAGGATCTGAAAAACTAGTTGTACTTTCACTTATAAAAACGAACATCAATCACCATTGCGCTGTATGGAAGTGTGAACTAATATGCAGCCAAGAGCAGTATAGCATCATGGTTAAGACTGCAGGCACTGGAGCCAAATTGTCAAAATTTATATCCTGGCTCTGTCACTTGCTAACTCCGTGACCTTGAACAAGTTACTTAACTTCTCTGCCTCAGTTTCCTCATGTGAAAAATGGGAATAAAAGTATCTATCTCATAGGGTTGCTATGAGGATTAAGAATTAATACACCTCACATACTCGGAACAGTGCCTGGCACATAGTAAGTGCTCAAAAAATGTGGGTTATTTTGCTTTGTGTTAGTTTAATATACGTCAGAATACTAAGGGCTGCCCATGTAGTATTTCATGAAAGCCTTAAAACAATCATTTAAGGTAGGTGGAAGCTCACTGTAAAGATGCAGAAACTGAAGTTCTCAGAAGATGAGTACCTTACCTAAGGTCAGTGCCCTAGGTAGGGTCTGACTCCGTCCCAAGCCTGGTTTGCTTCCATCACAGCACCCTACTTCCCCAGTACACCAAAACTGTTGAGTGTGTACAAAACTGAGCTGAATTTATGCTGATCCAATATATATCCTATAAGCTGCCTTTTGGAATAACTGTTGGTCCCTGCTTGCTATGTTGTCAATATTCTTAAGGTAGGACAGAAATAAATCCATTGAGGGTTCACTTTATCACGGTTTACTTACACCACGATTGTGTAAATGGTGAGTGACGTTCAAACAGCTAAATAAAACCTGCTAAAATGGTCAACCTTCCTCAGCCTGTTTCTTGTTTTAAATCCTTTTTTGTTCTTTGCACAGGACTATAACATTTTGTCCATTATGATTATCCCAGTTCTTTTCTGAATTAAGTCCCTTGTCTACCACTCATCTAAACATTGTCTCAACTGCTCTGCAATGCTATTCAGTGTGTACGTCCTGCCACTCTAAAGTGGTAACCTCTCAGCTCTTGCAATCTCTGAAGTATCTCATCCAGGACTAAACATAACTAGCATTCAACAACTGCTTGACGCTTTGGATTTGAATGATCCAAAGCAGATACTAAACGTGGTTTTTCCATTCTTCAAAAGCAGTCCAGTAAAAGACATGAAATAAGAAGTTTAAGAAAGCCTAAAAGACCAAAAGACAGCAGTTAAAGAAGGACTAGCCATGAAGAACTTTGAGTATTAAAAATAAGAGGGGGAGAAGCCAAGGAGAAGCCTCAAGAAACAAGGAATCTGGCAAAAGCAAATGAGAAAAAAGAGGGGAAGAGGCGTAGAGGAGCCAGACAACATTCAGGGTCTGAAATGAAAGGGGAATTCTAGAGTTAAGGTGGGTTTGGATCAGAAGCGTTACCAAGTTTCTCTAGCTAAAGAGCCTGGGTGGCAATCTGTGGGTGGCCCACACTTAAGAACACAAAAACTGGACACAGATACAAGTGGTGAGAAGTGTCATGCAGCAGGGAGTGGCAAGAGTCAATCCTACATGCAGTCATTTGGGTACAATGTGCCCTTCAGAAAGGGCATGGTGACAGCATGGACTAATTTACAGAGCCGCCAGGGCAATAACTCAGAAAGCAATACTGCCTTCTCACAACGAGGCAGCCCCAGAATGTTTCATGGTGGTAAAAAGCTGCATTACAGCATACTAAGATCCCGGAACCAATGAAAGGAGACAAGTTTACCAAAACGAGTCTTGACACAGAGTACGTTTTTGGCAAATACATTATTATGCACTCATTCTACTCAGGTCCTGGAGAAACTATTTCATTTCCTTATATGGCCCTTCTCTTCAGCTCTCTCCTGTGTAATAACTAACGTCTTCTTAGAGAAACAAAGATAGAAAAGGAATAGAACCGTTCCACTCATCCCCCCCACCCTTAGTCTTTTTCAGGGAGATGAGTAGAGGCTCATATCATTGAGGGTGTCGGAGAAGAACTACCAGCTTTTGAAATCACTTTTTAAAAACTGAAATAATTTCTGCTGGAGAAATCTAATGTTGATGGGGGAGTACAAGGGAAACGCTCCAATTGTCTATGCTGGCTGCCAGAATTAAGCAGCCTTATTTTAACCACGACATTTTTCTTTAATCCCATTAGAATTTTCACTTTAATACTACCAGAACTAAGACACAATATGCATGTACGGGTAGAAACACCAACTATTTGGTACATAAAATCAAGGAAAATGCCAGATGTCACTCTTAAATGAGACCCGACTTCCAATGTTACTCCTCTTCTTAAAATCCTTCACTTGGCCCTCACAGTCTTCAAATAAAATCCAAACTCCTTAGCAGGACCCCAACTTTATTTCTCAATATATTGCCCTCCCTATTCCAAAATTCTACAGTCCATTTCCTCCCCAAAACTATGCTCCTCTGCCTGGAAAGTCCTTCCCATTCCTCCTTGCTTGGTAAAAATCCTACTCATCCTTCAAAAAACTGCTTGGCTTCCCGTCTCCTCCAGGAAGACTTCCTTGACACCCACTCTCATATTGTAACGATGGGCCCTCCAGGACCAGTTCAACTGACCCCATCTTATCAACAGAATAATTAAGAGTGGTTTTTCAGGAACTAAGACATCTTGTCCAGTTCAGGCCAGGAGAACCCACCAACCCATCAAATGAGCCTATGAAAATGCTTGACAAGTGACCTTTTTGACATCAAGGAGCTAAAAACTCCACTCAGATCACAGTAATGCCGCCATTTTGTAAACATGCATCCTATGAAGAGGCAAGAAACTTGACTATGCTTGCGCAGATCATTAATTACCTCACTCTTCCTTACCTTCAATCATCAATCTCCACACTTCAGACTACCCTGCCCTTCATCCCACAAATTGTACCCCAAGCCCTGGACCGGGGAGGCAGATCTGAGCGCATGTATGCCCCTGTTTCCTTGCAGGTCAATCTCACAAAATAAAGCTACATTTCTTGTCCCAAAAGCTGATGCCATAATAACTGGCTTTTTTTACGTGCATCTGGTAGGAGAACCCCATTTGTGCGGTAACACTATGAGCTCTCAGAGGACCCTGTGCTTATTTGCCACTGTACTCACCGTATGACGCTATAATTTCATTTTACTGGCTTGTCTCTTCCACTAGATCCAGAGGACAAGTGCCAAATTCTAGGATTCTATTATATCTTTGAGTGCCCAGGTCAGAGGCCTGACACATAGTACATACACAATAAATGTTTTAGTGAATAGTAAATATAGCCATCTACAAATCTCCCTTTCTTTCAATAGGAAAATACTCTCTCTAAAGCCTTTCATAGAAGAGGACAACTATTTTCCCCCGTTGACCACATTTACAGTCAGAATGATGACTGTGAGAGAGGATAACATTTGGGTCACATCCTTGATAACATTTCAGGAAGTTGGTAGCTGACTGCATCATTAAGACATCAGGAAGGAAGCCACCATTTGGAGAGCACCTATGTGCTGTCAAAGTGTACCGAAATTATGCTATATCTATTACTTCAGTCTTGACAACCCACAGTAACTCGTTTTAGCTCTATTTTGAAAAAGAACTTGAGGTTTAGAAATTTGCCCAAGGTCACACAGCTAACAAGCGATGAAGCCAAACTAATATAATGTGCAAGATCAGGACTAGATTTCCTTCTAAATGAACTAAAAAATGAGGTTGGCTGAAACTAAGATTTCCCACAAGGCTGAAAAAATGATGAAGGCAGCAAATAACTTGTCCATCTCAGACTATGGGTATGCACTTTTAACAATATAAACTGAAAACCAGCCTTGTTCCTGTTGAGAGTTTAAATAATTGCCCACACTGCTGCCATCCTGTCAAATGACAGACTCATCAGACATTTAGTTTGAAGCACTGTATTAAAACAGCTTCTCAAATTTATTTAACTCATGTGGATAACATGGTAGAGTTTTGTATAAAAAGAAAAAAAAGCCACCACTTACTACTTCCTAAGCCTTGCAGACAGCTCAGAATTTAGGCAGCATATTGGGCATACTAACCACAGGATTTGCATTATCCTTTCAAAGATGGAACTCCACCGGCACCAGAGATTTCCAATTCAAAATTCAGTTTTATTAGAGATCCCAGCATAATAATTTTTTTAAAAAGACTGGATTGTTGCTTTTTTCTTTAATTTTGTAGTCCTAAAGGCAATGACAAAAATAACCATTTAAAAGGGATTCCTCTCCAGAAATTTTTTTGTAAAGGTTTAAGTCCACGCTTTCCATTCTTCTCTTCAGCCTTTTACATTTTAAAAAGAAAGGGGTTTGGAATATGTCAACCTTTACTCAGCTTGCTACAAAAAGCCTCTGCCTTCTCTGCCTAGACATTAACGCCAGGACTCATCTCCCAAACCTCTGGTCTTAATCAAGTCCGTGGGGTGCCTGGCTGGAGAGCCCTGGGTGACGCTTGCTAAAGAAGTTCCTCTTAATCCAAGGCCAGTCACAATCTTAACCTTAAACAGTAGACGGCTGACTGCATCACTTACGACATACACCAGGCTAAGGCGGAAGGAGCAAGTCAGACATCCCTCGTCTGTTAGTCATGAGTCACGCCAGCATCCGAGCCTGTGTTCCTCTCCCCAGAGCTCACTGTGCAAGATCACCACCACACCACCTCGATCCACTGAGTTCATTGTCCGGCCATAACGGAACTCACTTAAAAGTTATCACTGGAATAGATGATTTTCCATAAGTAACAAATGAAAATGTTTTATTTGCGTTTAGATTACCAACAACTCAGTCTCTGCATCTCTTCTTGGACAGTCTGTACTTCTAGGCAAATGAGAGAGTTAAAAATACAGAGGAGGAACATCTGTATGTAAAGGTGTGCTTTATCTCTTCCTATTACCTTCCTGGAAAATTGTTGTTTCTGAACGTTCCGGTTCCTTGAGAAGCAGAAATTTTACTTAACTGGGGTACACTGGATATAGGAAGGGATTTCTTTTTAGCCTTCATTTCACTGTATGAGTTTCACTCTCTAGATACTGAGAGTGGGAAAGGGAGACAAGGAAGGAGACAAAATCATGAAGAGCAGTATAAAGCATGCCCTGTGTCAGCAACACGACAAGTCCTCTAATATCATCAATGCTGACTCTAAATAATTTCTGGTGGAGTTGAATACATCATTACATTTCTATTTGTGCTCTGCCTGAGGCTTTTCCCTAACCACTAATTGTGAATGAAGGTCTAGTGAGAGAGCTTTTGTGAAAGGGGTAGAACACTGTAGCCTGGAGTCAGTGTACTTCATAATGGAGGAAAAGAGGATTACAGGGAGATTTTTGTTTCAGCCTTTAGTCCAACCAAGATTTAAAAGACTTACGGAAAATGGCTTCACACAGAAGTGTGGTAGCGGGGAAGGGATGATAGGGAGAGTGGCAAACACATCCAGTAAAATTCAGGGATAAAAGAATACCCACACAAGTCCACAGAATACAAAGGAACAAGGAGGAAGACTTCCTGAGCCATAACAGATCAGGGCATAGGGCCGGTAGGGTGCAGTGGATTAGCCACTAAACGGCTTCAGTGATAACTCTGAAACCTGTTCCAATTTATTTTTGGAGTAAATTCTTCTCCTGGACAGGTCAAAGATTGTGCTTAAAAAATGTCATTAGAAGTTAACAGCTTTTTAAATATTCTTTTGCCTCTTGCTTCCAGGTGATTTCCTTTTGGTTAAAACCAGAAGCAGTATAAACCTTACAGGATGGAAGAACGGTCTTTTGACACAGGCAAGGTGAGGCGCTGGATGAACTTACACAGTAAGTGAGAGTCCGTATGTCTTGGTCTTCTCCCTTGACCACTCTACGTCTCTGACCCAACAGAGACAGCAAGTCACTTCTTCTGGAAGAAGCCAGTAATGGATGCTTGTCTGTTGGCCTTGCCCAGAGCAGCAGTCCCTTTCTTAGCGCCCTTTCGTTCCTCCTTGGGTTCTTTTTTCACAGTTGTGGCTGGGGGTCTGTGTACAGAGGATGTCTTCATCTTAAGCTCCTCTTCACTATCTGTGCAGGATTCACTCTCATAGACTTTTTCAGTCACTGGTAGAATATGGGAAAATGGAATATGAGTGGATTGAGTCATTCAGAACACTACTCTATCAAGAAATTGACATGCCTTACTCACCCCTCAGACCCTCTGATCAAGGGAGGTGTGCTCACCTACCACCTAAGCTTTCTCCCACTGGGAGATCTGATCCACCTTCAGATAGGAAGTATGCATCTTGAGTTCACATAGCCTCTAGCTAGGGCTCTGAATCAACATTCACCCTTACTCCCTTACTGCTGTGTCCCAAGCCTTTAAATGGGCCCTCATCATTTGATTGCCCAAATCCTGTATTTAGGCACTGGTCTATGCTAGCTTACCCTGTGAGCTCTATATTGGTATCTCAAATACCTACTTCTACCTCCATGCTTTGACTGACTTCTTCAGTCTTACCTCCCTGACCCACAATGCCTGCTTATATACATGGCTGGTTTTTCTGGTCTTAATCTCCGCTTTACTTACCAGTCCCCAAGCTATCTAGCTATGCTCACAGCCATGGACCCTCCTGGCTAGCGCTATCCTCACATCACCCACTCTCTGCACATCCTAACTACAGAGAATTGGAGATCAGTTACTCAATTGTTCAGTTCCTAGCTCTGAGTGACACAAGATTTAGTAGTAGTCCACAACATGAAGATAACTGTCCCAAGCAAACTCAATCAGAAGACAAACCTGATAGTTTTAAGTAAGGATGATGATAAAATGAGAAACAGTTACCAATTCTCGTACTCCCTATAAGCCACAGGCATATTTTACCTTTTCTCCTACCAATAAAATTCACTGAACCCTCTCCAATGGCAACTTTGAAAATAATTACATCAGGGAGGAGTCATTACAAGGAAGCCCCGAAGGGCAGGGACAATGGCTTCCAACAATGATGTCACAGAACTGATAAGAACTCTTCAATATTACTGGAGTGCGTACACCAACCACAAGAAACAGCACAATGCCACCTTCCTGTGACTTTAGAGAGCTGCAGCAGCTGTGTAACCAATGTCAGTTAAATTCTTTCTCAGCATTCCTGGTTGCAGCAAATGACGGAGAAACAGGAAAGGAAAACACCTTTTCTTAGCTGAACAGAGTAACCTAATATGCATAATAAATGAAAGGTATTAAACTGAAAGGTATTTTTCCATTAAAGAACAATGACAGTTTTAAGCTCTTACTTATTGATCATTTCTTTCTAATAAAATATATTATCAAAGTGTTCTAGAGGCATAGGCTTTGGAATCAAATAGATCTGTGTTCTAATACCTAGTCTGCTGTTTCTATAATCTCAAACTTTAACATGCGTCAGAATCACCTGGAGGGCTTGTTAAAACACAGACTGCCGGACTCTATTTCCAGAGTTTCGGATTCAGTAGGTCTGGGGTGGACCCAAGAATCTGCTTTTCTAACATGTTCCCAGGTGATGAAGATGCTGCTGGTCTGGGGACCACACCTTGAGAATCTCTGTTCTTTCTTCTCCTATAAAATGGGGATAGCACTGCCACCCAGAATGTATGGATGCACCTAGCAATCTTTAGCAAGTACTTTTCAGTGCTATTTTTCACCCTTACAATGGGCCATGCTGGAGGTCAACTAGCTATTACCAGTGGAGCATTCCTTCACCTTGACCATCTAATCCAATTAAAATTGCATAATTAATAGGCCCCTCCCTAAGAGTTCCTAAGATTTGTCATTACTTTCAAGAGCCTAGAATTCACTTTGCTGACTCCTGCCAACTTAGAGGCTAAAAAAACACAAATAAGCTTCGAATATATATTAAGGGTTCTCGAAAGCCTTAAGGCTCCACAGACCAGAGGCACTGGAATCTCCCATGAGCCCATTAGAAATGCAGAATATCAGGTCCTACCTGAGGCCTACTGAAGTAGAATTTGAATTTTAGGGAGATCTTCAAGTAACGCACATAGTCAGTCAAGTCTGAGAAATGTTGCTGTAAGATACTTAGGGAATTTCCATGGCATACCTATTAGTTCAGCAATTAATAACCCAGAACACCATCCCCATCTCATATACAACTTCAAAAGCACTATGTAATTGGATTATTGGAACAAATTATGTGCTGTTATTTACTCAATATCTCAAATTAGGGAAGTCTGAACAGCCATCTGCAGATATAAAAAAGAAAACTACTTACTACTAGATGGTGGCATGACTTGCTCCTTCTGTAAGCTATAAGCTATATTAAGATATTAAGCTATATAAGCTATATTCTGTATTCAAATGACAACATGTCTATAATATTAAACTCCAGCATCAATTAGCTCATTATTTCATTACTTATTAATGAAACCACTGGTTATCTCACTGCCAATTTTGTGGAGTGCATTGCTTGGGGGAGTTAAAAACCAGTCAGGGAAGCACCAACAAAATTTCTTAAGCAGCACACTTGGTATACCTTAAGAGCTAAAAGGAACATTTCTACATTCAAAGCTGTAGCTACTTCAAAGTATAGGAAAAAGGAGATTTCAACTTAAAAACACAGGACCTTTATTTTAGCTAAACATGATGCCACTTTTCTGGGCTGCCATAAAAAAAGGCCCAGTTTAAGCAGGTAACATCAGAATTCTTTTCCATCCAACCATTTAACTCTTAGAAATGCACCTTGTCCAGAAGTCCAGCCCAAGCTTATCTCAGGGGTCCAATTCCCAGTCCCTGTAGCAAACTCATAGAAAGGCAAAGATCAACCTTTAAACCACAGACCAACTCTGACCCAGCACAGGACAGGGCAAGCCCCCTGCACCGGGACATCTGGAATGGTCTGAGCAGAGAGAGGAAAGCAGAACTCCTTTGTTGGTAACAGGAGCCAAGATTCATTAGGTTGAGCTTGGACTAAAAACCGTAAAAAAAGTGCTATGTGAGCACAGTTTTCACTGTTGCATCCAAGGCTCTTAATAGTCCTGTCTGGAGACAGGAGTGCAAAAAAGTCCACAGCCCATACCTGGCCAAAATTTGAGTACTGTTTTGAATAAAGAAATAGGTAATTAGCCACAAATTCCCAATAAACTCTCACAGAGATGTATCTGACATTTTTCTTTTGGGGTAGAGGAAGGAGGAAAAAACTGGCACTGATGCTTTTGTCCTTTTAAATTTAAAAGAAAAAAAATAATAAGAAATTCAACAGTAAAATACATATATTACCACCAATAGTCAAACCAAGAGGCTTGAAAATGCACTACTAAAAGACTGAAAGGAAAAAAAAGAGAGACAGAGATCACTTAAAGTCCAGAATTCATAGGCTCACAGGAAATTTGGCACTGTAAAGACAGAACTTCCACATGCAAAGAGTTTTAGTCCCCAATCCTATGCTACCATTCAAACGGCAGAAGCCTTCTCAGAGGAGTGGGAGGTGGGAAACAATGGAAAGTGGCTCACAATTCATGAGACGTCTTCACCTATTTTAACCACCACATTGCCTAGGAAAAGATGATTCTTCAGAGTCAATCAATCTTTTTAAGACAAAAAGTTGGACCAGAAAAGGAAAGTCAAAAAAGGGAGGGTCTGGCCCCGTGGCATAGTGGTTGGGTGTGGTGTGCTCCATTTCTGTGGCTCAGGTTCACGGGTGCAGACCCTGGGCGAGGACCTACACCACTTGCTGGGCCAGGCTGTGGCGGCGACCCACACAGAGGATGGAGGAGGACTGGCACAGATGTTAGATCAGAGCGAATCTTTCTCACCAAAAAAAAAAGGGTAAAAATGCTTCTCTAGGAAAGCCAAGCTGTGGCAGGTGCCACAGGAAAGGAAAAACGACAATTATAGGCTATCCAACTAACAAGAGGTTTAAGAACATAACCCACAACTCTTTCCAACCACAAAAAGACTGTAGCAGGGTCTGAGCAACCCATCAGGCCTCAAGTGCTGAATTCTAAAAGCCCCACAGAAGTCTGGGTCACTTATGGAAAGAGTAGAACAAGCCTGAATCCTAAGGCCCCTCTAGACCTCCACAGACCTAACATGGTTTACAAACAGGAAACATAAAGGAGGCGACGTGGAGGAGTCACACCCTCTGCAGAACAAGTGGGACAAAATACCAAGAAGACTCTTGACACTCTCTTCAGAGTCTAATATCTATAAGAGCTTCTTTTCCACTGTTCAAATGCATAAAACCACCATTCTAAAAAAACCCATAAATGTTTCTCAACGTCTATGAAAACATTTTAAGTTGGTACTGTAGTTTCTATCTTAAACATGTTTTTAGACATATTAATTACCTCACCTGAATCTTCACAGCAACCCCAAATATAGGCAAAAATAGATATTTACCTCCATTCCACAGATGAAGAAACTTCCCACCAGAGGTGACGTGACTTTTATCTAAGATTTCAAAGCTTATTTTTACAGCATATGGCCCAAGCAGGAACCCAGGTTTTCTAACTTTAGTTGTAGTGTTCTCTATACTCTGCTACTCAAAGTGTGGGCCACAGACAAGTGGCGCAGCATCAGCTGGGGGTGAATCACGTGCACATGAAAGCTGGAGGCACAGTGCTCTCTAAGGGATTATGGTGCCTCTTTTAGGTAATAACTCTGTCTCTGAATTTGGAGCCAAAAAATGTTCCTTACCTATGCTGCCATCCTCATCCACAAAGGTTTTAGATTTCAGCACGCGCTTTCGTTTTCTTTTGTTTTCTCCATTTGAGCTCTGAAAGATCATAGGAAGATCAGAGGATACAACATTAAGCTGACCAATGAAGCTACAAAGAAAAATTACAGAAGCTTTTTAATCTATAACAATCACCCTCCAACATTCCCTGATGACAAAATGTTGAACAAGGAACTCTACACACTTCCTTTTAGGGGGCCGGCAGTACCACACAGACAAGGTATGCTCATTCTATGTGCAGGCTCAATATTTCATTGTTTGTGAGAAGAAAAGTAGCATGTTGAGCAAAGACCTGTGTTCATTCAGTTAAAAAACTCTTGTTGGGTAGTGCAGGCACCATGGCTAAAAGACCGAGAGGAGAAGGACCTTAATGGAGGAGACAGACAAGTAGAACAGACCAATGCAATCCGCTGTGGTAAGGGCTTTGAAGGAGTGATGCAGCAGGCATTATGGGAGCACACAGGGAAGGCCCCTAAACCAACCCAGAGGTTTCCACAGCATGTGCCCTTGCTGTAGATCCTTGCTATTCCAGCCTTAACACTGCAACATTACAAGCATCTAATTTAGTCTCAAACAGGTTATCACTGACACCAAGTTTCTGTTATCTCCACTGGTCTTTCATCTCATTTTCTTTTCAGCTAATGGGGAAATCAGCGCAAAATTGAAAGGATAGTCTTGACACAATGAATTAAGGAAAACTAACAGTCATAAAGAAAAAAAACTTGTCAGCACCCATCTTCTCAACTCTTCATTATCTACACGAACAGATAAAGACAAGACGCAGCTGAGGATCATTCACAACTACATTTCCCCCTTGTTACCAGCTTTTCTCATCTAGCCCTTTTCCAGGAGAGCTTCTGAAGAACCACAAATATGCATAAGTTGTTAGTTCTGTTCTATCATTCACACACTTTGCTCTGATGCAGGCAATACCTCATTTTGCACAATTCCAAAAGGAGCTGAATATAGCACAGCAGCCCTGATGCTGGAGGTCATGAAAAACAAACCAGCTCCCAGGACTGACCTCTGCAACCTTCCTGAGATGCCATCCTATAGCTGAACTCTCACTTCAGGTGAGAAGAGAGCCCATCCTGTACTACCTAGCGGAGAGCAGAATGAGACACGAGCCATCTGCTGGCATTTGTGAAGCAGACAGGAGTGAACCGATTTAGCAGAGTAGTTCTAGGTCCTTGGACAATAAAAGACACTTGGAAAGTCAATCATCCCAGTAAAGTTGTACCTTGATGGAAGAAGGCTCTGGCTCAGTCTTCAGCACTGGTTCCGGAGATGGAGAAGGAGGAGGAGGTGGGGATGGTGACTCAGCTT
Source organism: Equus przewalskii (assembly GCF_037783145.1). NCBI lineage: Eukaryota > Metazoa > Chordata > Mammalia > Perissodactyla > Equidae > Equus > Equus przewalskii. The sequence continues at coordinate 69,473,294 of NC_091836.1, forward strand.
CATAAGCGCCAGGAGAGTCTGGTACGACTGAAAATAATGAAACCAGCTTAGAGAAGAGAACTATGGCACTATCTGGTGCAATACCTTCTCCACTGGCTCTCTAAACTTCCATGTCCAGCAAAGGGGATTTTGCAAGCAGTAATTCATGACAACCAAGGACTCTGCAGTTATATATCTTTAAATACATATATCTTTAAAATACATGTTTTATTAATTTTATACAAAGAAAATCAGAGAATCAAAAATTATTAGAGCTGGAATGTACCTTAGAGATCACCTTAGCTAAACTTTTTATTTTACAGATAAGTCAGAGTATAAAGTTGTTTTACAAATATCCACTGATTATCTACCATGGGTCATATATTGCACTTACATTGTTTCACTTTATCCTCACTACAACCCTAAGAGTCAAATATTATTATTTGCACATTGGAGTTGAGTAAACAGAGGTTCAGAGAGGTTAATTAACTTGCCAAGGTCACAGAGCTTGCCACTGAGGAAGGTTTTAAATCCAAGGCGGTTTGATTCCACAGCCTTACTATTCCAACTATTCCATGCTGCCTTACCACTCAGGGCCAGAAATTTCCTCTTAAGATCAAGTAAGTGGATATAATCCTCAGATTATACCAAATGTTCCATGCCAGAGTCTTTGTGACTGATATGAGGATTATTTGCAATCACCTGAGATGTTTGTTAGACTGAAATTTTCCAGCTGATGTTAAAAGCATCAATTTCGTGGGAAAAATCATCTTTGAAATGATGATCACAATTATAGCTCTAACAATTAAGACCTGCTTACCATGTTGTATGGGAACTATTTCTAGTGATTGCCCTACTGATGAGGCTTGTTTTGCTACACTGAGATTAGCAGGAAAGAACACTTTTAGGAAAGAAATACTGCTATGGAAATGGTACCACTTGAGAAGAGAGCATCACAGAGGGATCCCATCATTTTTGAACAGTTCCAGAAACAGTGGTCTTAGTATAAGACCCATGAGAGGCGAAATGAAAATCCCCAGGTGACCTATTGCTTAATCAAAACAAAGAAACTGCTGGTCGGGGGCCCGGTAGCTGCTTAGCCTCACCTGCTCCCTGAATCTCCTGGCTGTATTCAAATTCTTAGCACAAGTCTTGGATCTGAAATTCTCCCAACTGATTAGGTCAGTGTTAAAAATTATGACAGTGGAGGGTTCAAGGCCAAATGACCTAAAGAGGTGAAGCAGAACAGGAGCCAGAATGAAAAAATAAATTATACACTTCAAGTATGAAATGGGCCCCAAAACTTTATAACCTCTGGGAAACAAGAGACAGAAACATAAAAGGAAAGTGGTCCAGTTATTAACCCAGTTCTTGGAGGCTAGAACACGATGGGAGCTCAGGCAAGCAAGAGTAAAGTCAAACCACAGAGCCAAGCACCCATTTTTCTGAAGGTATAGCCATTAAGAAAGCTGTGTCACAATGTGTTACAGTGGTAGTAGGAAAGTTTATATAGTGAGGAAGCCAAAGAAAAGAAATTTTGAGTACTCACAGTAATAAATTTAGGAGTTCTTATTCTATTTCCAGTTCTGTAACCACTTGACTTAACCAAGGAAAACACTTAATCCCAGTGGCACCCTCTAAGACCCCTCTCACTGCACTGTATGGAACTGTTTATCTAGATTCCCCTCCAGACTCTAAGCTCCAAGAGGCAGAGGCACCACAATTTCCCTGTCAGTGAACACGTACCAATAATTTTTTTAAATAAAGGAAGACAATCATTTTCTCAACTAAATTTGGGATGAGGGGCTTCTAGGTCAAGAAAGAGTCAACATATCCCTCCTTCTCCCTTCCACACCCCCAGAAAGAAACATAATGATAATAAAGGGATAAATGTTGTAACCCCCCTGCAACAGGGAAGAGAACAGAAGAGGAGCCAAGAGCTCTTAATGAATAAGAAACTTCAACAAATCCCTGGAAGATGGAAGGCAAATGGAAGAAAGTTGACCAGAGAAGCATCAGTCAATTAGCTGAGGCAGTTAGGAGAGGTTACTATATATCATAAAACTTCTGTTTTATCTGATTTTTGAAACTGCGTATTTGTATTTCTTTGTTTAGAATTTTTTTTTAATAAAATAGTTTAAGAAAGGAAGGACAGGGAAAACAAATAGAATTTTCTGGGCTTTCTAAACATTAATCATTCATTCTCATAACTACACAAAATCCCTATTACTATTATTTCTGTTTCATACAACTGAGGTTCAGAGATTTAAAAAAAAACAAACTTGCCCACATTCATATACTAGAATCCATGCCCGTCTGCCAACCATTTATCATCAAGCCAAGCATTCTCCCTCAATATATTTTTAGTGACATAAACATAAGGAATGTTTGATGCATTGGTGTATTTTAAATATACTTGTAATAAATTTGCAGCTCTTCAGAGGAAAGTTACTCAAGTAGTGAAAATATCACTTATCCCAGGAAAGCGATCTTTGTTGGAGCAGAATAAGAACTGTGGTAAAACTAATTTCAGGAATCCAGCAATGTAACCACTGTTTATCAGAGAGTTTTCTGGCAGAGATGGGTAATTAGAATTCCTGGAAATCATTCATAGCTTCCTAGGAATTTTTTTAAACTACCTATCTTAACCTGAAACAAGGGTCATGTGCTTAACATTCTTCATAAACGATTTACAAGGTCTGAAAATGTTAGCAAAGACAAACATATTGGTTAAAACTCTTTCTTTCTAATAGAACAAAGAATCCTAAAATTCATATGGGGCAACCAAAGACTCAGAATTGCTAAAGCAATCCTGAGAAAAAAGAACAAAGCTGGAGGAATCACAATCCCTGACTTCAAAACATACTACACAGCTACAGTAATCAAAACAGCATGGTGCTGGTACAAAAACAGGCACACAGATCAATGGAACAGAACTGAAAACCCAGAAATAAAACCACACATCTACGGACAGCTAATCTTTGACAAAGGAGCTGAGAACATACAATGGAGAAAAGAGTCTCCTTCAACAAACAGTTTTGGCAAAACTGGACAGCCATGTGCAAAAGAATGAAAATCGACCATTCTTTTACATCATTCACAAAAATAAACTCAAAATGGATCAAAGACTTAAAGGTAAGACCTGAAACCATAAGACTTCTAAAAGAAAATATAGGCAGTACACTCTTTGACATCAGTCTTAAGAGGATCTTTTTGGACACCATGTCTTCTCAGACAAGGGAAACATAGAAAGAATAAACAAATGGGACTTCATCAGACTAAAGAGCTTCTACAAGGTAAGGGAAAAGAGGATTGAAACAAAAACACAACCCACCAACTGGGAAAAATTGTTTGCAAATCATATATCCGACAAAGGGTTAATCTCCATAATGTATAAAGAACTCACACAACTCAACAACAAAAAATCAAACAACCCAATCAAAAAACGGGCGGGGGGGCTGGCCCCATGGCCGAGTAGTTAAGTTCGCGTGCTCCGCTGCAGGCGGCCCAGTGTTTCGTTGGTTCGAATCCTGGGCGCGGACATGGCACTGCTCATCAAACCACGCTGAGGCAGCGTCCCTAATGCCACAACTAGAAGGACCCACAACGAAGAATATACAACTATGTACTGGGGGGCTTTGGGGAGAAAAAGGAAAAAATAAAATTAAAAAAAAAAAAATGGGCAGGGGATATGAACAGACATTTCTCCAAAGAAGATATATAGATGGCCAATAGGTACATGAAAAGATGCTCATCATCACTGATCATCAAGGAAATGCAAATCAAAACTACACTAGGATATCTCCTTACACCTGTTAGAAGGGCTAAAATAACCAAAACAAAAAATAACAAATGTTGGAGATGTTGTGGAGAAAAGAGAACCCTCATACACTGCTGGTGGGAATGCAAACTGATGCAGCCACTATGGAAAGCAGTATGGGGATTTCTCAAAAAATTAAAAATAGAAATACCATATGACCCAGCCATCCCACTACTGGGTATCTATCCAAAGAACTTGAAATCAGCAATTCAAAGAGACCCATGCACCCCTATGTTCATTGCAGCATTATTCGCAATAGCCAAGACGTGGAAGCAACCTAAGTGCCCATTGACTGATGACTGGATAAAGAAGATATGGTGTGTGTGTATACACACACACACACAATGGAATACTATTCAGCCATAAAAAAGGATAAAATCATCCCATTCACAACATGGATGGACCTTGAGGGTATTATGTTAAGTGAAATAAGCCAGATAGAGAAAGACAATCTCTGTATGACTGCACTCATATGCGGAAGTTAAACACATGGACAAAGAGAACAGATTAGTGGTTACCAGGGGAAAGGGGAGGGGTGGGGGGGTGGGCACAAGGGTGGAGTGGTACACCTATAATATGAGTGACAAATAATAATGTACAACTGAAATTTCACCAGGTTTTAAATGATCATAACCTCAATAAAAAATAAAATAGAAAAAAAAACCCTATTTCTTTCTAGCAATGAAGATATTTCTCTTAATGTTCTTTCTTTCTGGGTCTGGCATTTTCCTACTTTACAAAGACAGTATGTACAACTGCTAAAGGTGAACACTTACTGAACACCTCAATAGGAAAAGTGAGGTGAATAACAAGAAAATCTACTACGTGTCAAGCACTGTCCTGGCACTTGAAGCATTATCTTATTTGACGTTCAGGAAAAGCCTACACAGTTTGTGGTAACATCCCCATCTTAGAGATGAGGAAACAAGGAACTGAAGAAGTAATCTGCCTAAAGTCACACAGTAAGTGACAGAGGTAAGACTTAAACCCAGGTCTGTCTGACTCCACAGTCCCTGCCGCTTCCTCCACTCCTGCTGCTCATCTGCTAACTTCTAGCTGAAGACAGCATATTGAACTAATAGCACATATTCAGTGTAACGGACATAAAATAATAGGTTAGAGACTGTGTGAAGGTTTAAAATAAAATCTCACTGGCTTTGAGACAAAGAAGAAATTTAGGAATAAAATGGCAAAGGTTTATAAATTTAGTCAGACGCCAAAAACTATCTTTGCCAGAGAAAAAATCTGAGAGCCTCTGCTCTATATCATCTGTTATTATAGGCTGTCCACCTCTATCACATTTCTTCTCACTCCTTTCCAAACTAAATAACCCCACTCATATTTCTAATCACCCACGGGTATTATTTTTGTGGGCTAAGGCTCACAACTACAGAGAATATTTCAGAAGTATGTAATGAGTACTCAATCAACCACAGTAATTCCTTGACTTAGAGCTGACTCCTTCACTTATACTAGAGTATCTAGTTTACCTTTTTAATGTACATTAGGCTGACGACTTCAAAGACTTTTCTAAAATCTTCCCCAACTTCTTTTCCTGGTTGGAAATAGGGAAGACTGTTCCAATTAGCACATAGTCCTGAGTTACTTCCTAATTATTTTCCTGTGTGTTTGCATGCAGTTGCCTCTACTTCCTCAACTCTTAACTGATCAGAATGTTCATTGATGGTTCTGGTTTCATCCACACACGTGGGAATCTTCCTTTCAGTGGTCCTGGTCAAAGCATTTTGATAAATGACATGGAATGAGTATACAGCAACTACCTCTCTGGGATGCTCCCAATGCCCTACCCCTACTCATTCCAGAGAGTCACTAAAAACTCTAAATCCACCGAAGAGTCAAAGATGTACCTCCATCAGAGACATATTCAACTTCCTTGTACAGTTTCTTTCAGTTCACTTCTTTTGCATTTCTGTCATCTCTACACATAATTTGTTTTTCACTCACTTGTATGGTTGAGCTAATACCCCTTTGGGGGGAGACTCTGCTACCATTTTCAGTTCTTCTTACGGCAGTTTCTGCTAAGAGTAGAGTCTAACAAGTTTAGTTTTGTCCTTCAGCAGCACAGCAGCTTCCTTCTTCTGCATTCATTCCTCTTCTTTAATTTCTTTCAGCATCAGTTTGCTTGCTTTTGTCTGTGTACCTTTAAGTGACGGGAAATCCCTTTGGCCCAGAGTTCTGCCTGCCATTAACTAAAATGTTTTATACTCATTATGCCATGAATTCATGGAGAATAGATTACAGCAGCTCCAGTCTTTCACCACTGATTCTCAAAGTAGGCTTTTCAGGGTAGAAGCTGTCTGGCATATCAGTTGAGCCTGGGTATCTTTCTCTTTAGCCTCCTCTTTCTACACTTTCGTTTACATGATTTGGGAAGAGATCTTGGCTCCTAGAATACTTGATATTCTTTTAAAAGGCACATTAATTTTCCAGGTGAGAATCTTGTCCTTATTCTGTTTGCTTATCTTACAACAGTACCCACAACCTAAAACTGGATGGGTCTATGGTGTCATTCCCTTTGAACAATGACAGACACTGTAGGTTCTGCATCTTAGCACGGTTTTACTTATGTGGTACAAAACACAACCAACACCCTTGATGCCTACAATGTCACCTGCTTTAAAGCATTCACATGAAGGTAGTCAAAGGAATACCTCCATTTTATTTTTAAGAAAGAAAAGGTCTTTAATAATACACACAATAATAATCCTTGTTCTCTTTCCCTCTGTGTTTGTTATTTTAGCAAATTACCAGAAGATCATGGTCAAAAGGTTAAAGTAGATTTTAAACAGAAATAGGTGCTATGTCTCTCAATGCTAGGATTACTACTGTCAGTGTGACCAACAATAAATTACTTTTTAGCTCCTTAAGCATAATAAGAATTGACCCCTGCTATGAACTGAACGTTTGTGTTGCCCCCAAATTCATATGTTGAAGCCCTAATCCCCTGTGTGATATTTGGAGGTGAGGCCTTTGGGAGGTAATTAAGTCAGGAGTGTAGAGCCCTCATGAGTGCCATTAGTTTAGTGCCCTTATAAGAGCCACGAGAGAGATGATTTCTCTCTCTGCCACCTGAGGATATAGCAAGAAGGTATCCTGCAAATCAGGAAGAAAGTTTTCAGCAGGAACTGAGTCAGCTGGTGGACTGATTTTGGACTTCTCAGCCTTCAGAACTGTGAGGAATAAATTCTGTTGTTTAAGCCACCCAGTCCATGGTATTTTTGTTATAGCAGCCTGAACCAACTGAGACAATCCCCCTAGCCAAAAATTAATAGCAATGCCCACCTTCATCCTCACTGCTATCAGACTCAGGAAGTTTGATTCTTCTCCTCTTTTTCTTCATGTTTTCAGTTTCTTTTGTCTCATCATCAGATAACTCCACTCGCTTCCCCCTGTTGCCATCCAGGAATAATTTAAGCACGTTACACAAAATAAAAATATAAGTATTCATATGCTACTATGGGTCTTGCTTCGTAACTCACAGTCTTAATTCCAGAGTATAGAAGAGTTAAAGTAGACCAATAAGGCTTCTTTCTAAGTATACTCTGCTAACTGACCACAACTAGGTCACTTCATGGGGTAACCAGAATAAAAAATTTCTCTAGCTCTCTAAAGACCACTGTAAGCTATTACCAGGTTATCAAGAATTTTTCTAAATTCCTCTTATATCCCTTATCTTACAATCATTCAGCAAACGTTAAATAAGAAGCTACTACCTACATACAAGGCTTTTTGCTAAACACTCAGATGCACAGATCAAGAAAATACTGTTTTCAAGAAGGTCTGGCAGGAAAAACAGATGTAAATACCACTAGGTATAATACAAAATGATAAATTTTACTGGACAAATAAATAAAATGTCATGGGACATGAGTCTTACTTGAAAACTTTAAAAGCTAAATAGGAGTTCACCAGAGAGAAAAGGGAGACACACATTTGAAAGAGAAAGAACAATAAGAGCAAAGGCACAGACTATGAGAGCTTCAGGTGATTCCAACGACATAATATAAAACCTCGCCTCCATCTTGACATTATTTAGCTCCTCTGTTTGGATAGTCCATCACACTACTCATCTGATCAACAAATAATTTATCAAGGGCCTACTGCGTGCTAAAGACACAAATATGTACGAGATGTAGTTTTTGCTTTCAAGTACTTTATTTCTATGTAACTAAATATCAACTTATTTTTTCTACCTTAAGCTAGAAAAAGAACAAATTAAAGCCAGAATAAATAGAAGGAAATAATAAAAATAGGAGCAGAAATCAATGAAATAGACAATTAACACAGCTAAAAGTTGTTATTTTTTGGGAATAATAAAATTAATAAGACTTTTATAAAACTCATTAAAAAAGAGAACAATATATATTACCAATATTAGAAATGAAAGAATGAAATGTTATCACTACATTTTATCAAAGAATAAGGCTATATTATGATCTTTATGCCAATAAACTCAACAACTTAGATGAAATAAATTCCTTTAAAAACACAAAGAAAACTGACCACCTCCCCCATAAGAAAATTTGAATAGCTCTATTTATAGAAACCAAATTCATAATAAAAAGTTTCCCACAAAGAAAACTACAGGCCCAGATTCACTGGTGAATTTTATCAAACTTTTAAGAAAGAAATAATATATATCTTATACAAACTCTTTAGGAAAACAGAAGAGGAAACTCCTTCCAACTAAGTTTATAAAATTAGCATCACTTTGATACTGAAATCTGAAAAAGACGTTACCAGACAGAAAATAACTGATCTGTTGCCCCCATAAGCATAAAGGCAAAAAATCCCTAACATAGTATCAACAAATTGAATCTAGCAATATATAAAAAGGATAATACATCATGACCAAGTGAGGTTTATCCCAAGAATGCAAGTTGGGTTTAACATTTGAAAACCAATCAGTGTAATTCACCACAGTAACAGAAACATCATATCATCTCAATAAACGCAGAAAAAGCACCTGTCAGAATTCAACACCCATTCATAAAACCTCTCAGCAAACTAGGAATAGAAAAGCACTTCCTCCATCTGGTAAAGGGCATCTATTAAAAACATACAGTCCACATCTTCCCTAGTGGTGAAATACTGAATGCATTCTTGGCAGTAACCATCAACAATGAGTGTTGCACCATGGTTGGGGACATTTTAATCCATCTATATCACATGTTCCTCAGAGGTGAGGCTCACTAAACACAGCCTTGACCTTCTGAAACTTCAGCAATTTGTTGATGTTTTCTACTGGAGTAGCCCCAACCTTGCCACAAAAGTCAAGTATTTCTGGGCCTATCAGTGCTGACAGTGTCCTTTAGAATTTCTTTCAACAGACTAATTCCTACCAGCTATGAGGTAGTGTCTCGAATTCCTGGATCCATTTTTAATAGCTTGTGTGCTTTTTATTTTCTTTTCTAATTACATTTTACCACTTGAAAAATAAACTCATTGATATAAAAAGAAAACAAAGAACTTTTTCTCTTAAATTTCACTGGAAACAGTAATCTTCATTTGGCAATTTGAAGTGAAACACAGACACACAATCAGGAACACTGATGCCATGTCCACAAATTTAAAACAAAGTAAAGGAGAAAAGACAATCAATTTGGATCAATGGGGCCCAAAAAACTGGCTGTGGGCTCTAAATCATATCACTTGACTGACTGCACAGTTTCACGTCACCAGATAAGCTGTGGAGCTCCTCTCTTCATACACCCTAAGGCAGTAAGCAGGATTTAGTGCCGAACTGAAAACTGCCTGCTGTCAATGAACCCAAACAGACGTTTTCACCCCCAGCAGAGACACTCTTCCCCCATGAGCGACAAAATTTTCCTACCTTTTTTTTTCCTTCTGTTGCATCTTAACAGGCTCTGCTTTCTTGGTGGATTTCTTGAGGCCTGCAGGGGCTGCCAGCTTTGGTTCAGTGACAGACACTGGAGGTTGCTCCACTATTTTTTCTTCTTTCACTGCTTGCTCTGAATCCAAATTGACTTTAAGTTTATCTACAAATAAAGTATAGCAGGCAATATATAACCCTATTGTGCAATATTAATCCATCATTCCTTTGACAGTCTACTAAGCGTGAGGCACTATGTCAGGAGCAGGGGATAAAGGGATAAAAAACTGGGAAAGAGGTGGCTTATTGCAACATTTTCAGGCAACTGTTATGGAAAATTTAATCATGTTTTCTTATTACCTGAATGATCAAGTCACTTGTATGTATCATCTGACTAAAAGCAACTCCTTTTTATACTCAAAAAAATATGAAATACCTTTTCAAGCAAAGAAAGACAACAAATGACGACTTTTTAATTTTGTCATCAATGTTCTAATTTTTTTTACATACAAAACATTAAGGTTTTTGTTATTGAGATATAATTCATATACCATAAAATTCACCCTTTTAAAGTGTACAATTCAGTGGTTTTTTAAATTGTGCAACCATCACCACTATCCAATTTTAGAACATTTTCATCACCTCAAAAAGAAACCCTGTATCCATTAGCAGTCACTCCTCACCCCCAACCCAGCCCTTTATAACCACTAATCTACTTTCTGTCTTTATAGATTTGCCTATTCTGGATATTTTGTATAAATGGAATCATACAATATGTAGCCTTTTGTGTCTGGCTTCCTTCATTTTGCATGTTTCAAGGTTCATCCATGTTGTAGCATGTCTCAGTACTTCATTCCTCTTTATAGCTGAATAATATTCCACTGTATGGATATATCACATTTTGTTTATCCATTCATCAGATGATGGACCTGTGGGTTGTTTCCACTTTTTGGCCATTACAAATAAGGTTGCTATGAACATCTGTGTACAAGTTTTTGTGTGGACATACAGTTTTAATTCACTTGAGTAGATATCTAGGAAGTGGAAGTGGGTAACTACGTCTAACTTTTTAGAAGTACTGCCACACTGTTTTTCAAAGCGAGCACATCATTTCACATTCCCCACAGCAACGTATGAGGACTCGATTTCTCCACACCTTTGCCAACAGTTGTTATTGTCCAGCATTAAGTTTTAAATGGTTCAAGTCCCCACAATCAACTATTCATCCACCTCAAGCTTCATTTTCATTGCAACGATCTTGTCATGTGTCAAATATAATAAAAACATTCATAATTTTATTCTAAACATTCAGCCTTGAAAAAAACATCTGTTAAATAAATGAGTTTCATAAGCCATTCTTTTTATTAGGTGAATATTTAATTCTTTTATTTTATGCAGGGTTTCTCCCTCCCTCTATTACATTCCATCATAACATCCTGTTATTCTCTGCCTAGCAATTACAATCATTAACTATTTTATTTTCTCTGTATTTGTCTGTCTCTTCCTCTAGAATATAAGGGCCATGAAGGCAGGGACCTTTTTGTCTACCTTTTCTCCATTGTATCACTATGCAGCACATAGTAGGTGCTCAATAAATATTTGCTAAATAAACACATGAATAAATAAGTGTATCTTTCTATAGTTTGACTGTATTTTACAATTAGCAAATATTCATGTCTTATGCATTTTAGAAATAATAATTTTAAAATTCACTCATGTTTAAGGTTATGAACACACAAAAAACAAACATGTGGGCCTCACCAAAATTGCTGAAAGAAACCACACAATTTGATTGGGTATAGCAGACTAGTACCAGCCATGTAGGCCATGACATCAGCATGATCTATTTTCACAGAAGTAGGGAGCCTTTGTGCACTGTGCCTGCAATAATACAATTGTGTTTCCCAATAACCGGAAAGTTAGCAAATTTTCCATATACTTTCAGAAACATAAAAATGTTCTCTGATAGCTTTTATGACAAAGAAACTGTTGCCCAAATCCCTCCCCCAACCACCAATCTGACCATCATAAAAAAACAGAATTCTGACTAATTTTGCTTACATAGGCATATAACAAAATGTTTCCCCACAAAATTTTTGTAAAACTGATGCTCCAAGAAAGTGTGCCATAATTATCCTGCGGCTCCTGCATTCTTCCTGGTATTCTGCCACATACCCTCAGGGGATGTGTACTTGATATGAGAAGTATGAAAATATGTGACTAATGGTTCCTTGTATACGAAAGAATTCTTATCTAAATAAAGGAGATTTGCTTTCCCAAGAAGTAAATATTTTTAAACAGCCATTACTACCTGGACCCTTCTAATTCACACTGAGGGCTATCTAGTTCATTCCTATGAGTAATCTGCAAAAATAACTACAGAAAGGCAAAGGATTTCTTTTGGAGCCCCTTGGGAGACAGGTAACGGTGGTCAAATCAGGCAAACTGACCCCAGCATCCAAGATATTAACCTCAACACTACACTGCCTAACCAGGCAGCCTCTCTTTGATTTCAATCACCCCTTTTCAAGAGCCCTATGAAACAAGTATTTAGTTCTCTTTTCAAGGCAGGAGGTAAAAATAGGAATAGTAAACTATCCTCCAAGAGATCTAAACTGAACCCAGCTCTCCCTTAAAACCCGAGTGTTCCAGTTGGGTTACTTTTATCAATATATTGGTCAGTAGACTGCAAATTTATGTTAGGATGCAGGAGTGCTACATGGTAGTGTACAGATGGGTAAAAACTGGACAAGGTAGCTTTCACCTCAGATATAATAAGTTATTAATGTTAACAGTCATGTATTAGTCAAAAGAAGGTAAAAAAATGCTTACTCATAGCAGCTTTTCCAAAAAAATTGCTCATTGCATTCCCTTTCCCTGGTGCCTTGTTGCCTGCCGAAGATGCCTAAAAGCACAAACAAGAAAATGCACATGATTTTTTTCTAATGTTCAGGCTGCTCTTCAAACAGCAGTCAAAAAATCTCTTCAATAGCAGAGCACACCGTTGTGATGGTACCATCTCTACATAATCATGCTGAAATGTGTAAGCATTAGATATAAGAACAAATCCAGACCACACAGATCTGGCGTTAATCTCCAAAGCTTAGTTTCTCATAGTTTTTATAAAATTATTATTCATTAATGTGTCTAAACTTTTCTTGAGTATATTTAAAAACTACTTAACTTGACAGAATTAAAACAGATCAGAGGCAGTATGGTACACAATGGGGAAAAACCTCCAAAACATTACATTTGTAATCATCAAAAGTGGATTTGAATGCTGGTTCCAGCACTTAATAGTAATATGACATAAAGGCGAATTACTTAAGTCTAGGCCTCAGTTTCACCAGATACAAAATGGAGATGATAGTATCTCCCTCACGGAATTGATAAGAGGATTTAAACAGAGATCAAACAATTGGTGGGGCCGGCCCCATGGCCACAGCGGTTAAGTTCATGCGCTCTGCTTCAGCGGCCTAGGGTTTCGCTGGTTTGGATCCTGGGCGTGGACATGGCACCACTCATCAGGCCATGCTGAGGCAGCATCCCACATAGCACAACCAGAAGGACCTACAGTTAGAATATACAACTATGTACTGGGTGCTTTGGGGAGAAGAAGAAGAATAAAAAAGATTGGCAATAGATGTTAGCTCAGGTACCAATCTTTAAAAAAAAAAAAAACTAGTGGCACACAGTAGGAGTTCTAGCAATGTTACTGTTTTCCCTCCACCTCTCCTCTCCTTTCCCAAAGTGGAGCTTTAAAATGACAACGATGGTAATATTTGTAATAACAATAATTATGCTTTTCTGGATTATTTTTTAATAGTATCTTAATGAGACTTTTGTTTCTTTTTTTTGGTGAGGAAGATTGGCCCTGAGCTAACATCTATTGCCAATCTTCCTCTTTTTTTTCCCCTCTCCCCAAAGCCCCAATACATAAGTTGTATATCCTAGTTGTAAGTCCTTCTAGTTCTTCCATGTGGGATGCCGCCACAGCATGGTTTGATGAGCAGTGTGTAGGTCCATGCCCAGGATCCAAACCAGTGAACCCCAGGCCACCGAAGCACAGCACTATGCCACCAGGCTGGCCCCCTTAATGAGACTTTTCTTAAGTCAATGCACTTAAGTTAGGTCAGATGACTGAACAACAAAAAAAAACTAAGGGAAGAGAATGAAGAAAAAAAACCAAGAAAATTCATAAAATAGAACAAGAATGTTAAATATACTAGGAAGGAATGCATGCATGGCAAAGTCCAGAATATAACATGTTCCCAAAATGACATATTTCTAATATACAATTCTTTGTACTTTACAATTTTCAAGGTGTTTTCCACATGCATTATTTCAACTGGCTCTCACAACAATCTCATTATGCACACAAGGCAGGCATTACCATTTTACAGGAGAATCTGAGGCTTGGTGAGAAGCATTATCAAAAGAAAAAGGACTATTTCAGGTGAGAATATCAAGAATTAAAGGATTCAAACTAAAGTAGAAAAATTAAAACTAAATAGCCAAACCTCATACATAATTAAACTACTACCACTGTGTCTACTAATGCTTTTCTAGTTACTCACTCTAAGCTGTGAAGGCATATCTTTGAAGACTTACATTTGTAACCTCTTTAGCCTCTGTTTTGGTTTCCTTGTTGGCATCTTGGATTTTTGAAGCAGCTTTAGAGGCAAACATTCCCATAATCCCTTTGGGCTGCTGGGAAGTCTGTTTGGAGGTAGGTGGGCCATGACCATTGGCGGTCAATTCGTTACTGGCTTGTGTCTCACTTGACATCTGAAGATTTGTCTGCTCGAACTTTTCAGAAGATGAGGATTCAGCAGGAGTTCTAGGGACTGCAGCTGCACACTGTATGGCACTAAACCTGGGGACAGAAATGTTACATTAATGTCAATATCAAACTTTATTTTCAAACTCTTGCTTCTTTCACACAATACCTTCTAACGCTAATACTATAAAATTAGAAAACTTTAGAACAAGAATGGATTTTAGAATTTATTTTGGGCAAAACTCTCATTTAGATAAAGAAACAAGTACTGGAGAGAAGTGAATGATTTCCTATGTTATACATCTAGTTAGTAATAGAACTAGAATTGGTCTCAGTTGTCTTCAACTATACCATATTGAGTATTTTTGCTTTTTTGAAAAAAGCATCCTAATGCAAAAGTAGGAGTATACCAAACAATAACAAAAGATTAGTAATTTCACCATCCTTAGGAAACCAAATGGTTATCTCTAGTTTTCAAAGACTTTCACCTTATAGGGCTAGATATTCAATAAATACTAACTGAATCAAAATTAAGAGCTTTAAGTATTAACAAATTTCCTGGCAACTGTCCCTTTCATGCCTTAAAACATGGAAGAAGCTGGGAAAGAGCCACTGGCTCTTACAATTTGTGGTCCTTTACATTTGTTAATAATTTCTAATAATTCTAACTAACGGCACCAGATAAGTATGCCAAAAGCCAAGTGAAGAAATTTGGAACAGTTTGCACGGCATATTAAAGGGAATTCTCATCTCTTCTTCTCTAATCCCTGTAGATCTGACGGTTTCACACAAATCCATAACATAATGTCCCACACTGTGAATGAGTAACTGATCCAGCCTTCTCAAATGGCTGCACTTAAAGCAAAGTTCCCTAACTTTTTCTAACAAAGAAGATTTTACTCCCCCCAAGTCTTTTGCTTATTGGGGTGTGTGAGAGTTCCTCATTTTTTGTATTTCAGGTACTCAGCACAAGACCTGGCACGTGGAAATATATGTTGAAAGAAAAGATTAAGTTACTGAAAGTGAGTCTTCTGGCTTCTCTCCCTTTTTCACTGTATCACCTCAACTTGGGATGAGAGAAGACAGCAGTTAAGAAACTACGTGGTGATAGCAATTATAGATCAACAGGGCAAAGCTTCAAGATTAACTGCTAGAATAACTGGCCTAAGAAAAAAATTCCTGATAAATCCTTTAATTTCAGAAGTAACTTTAGACTAAGTAGCCCCAAAGCTAGAGTCTACAGCTCCAAAAATCTTCCACTGATTTATTATGGTCCACATCAGAAAACCCTACATTAACACAAATATTTTGTGCATCAGAGTTAAGAACAGACGGAAACCATTTCCTTTCACCCACCACTCTTCCTCTCTGGCTTTGCAGTGCCTCCATGTACAAGGAAAAGAGCAATGTTTTATTTCACTGTCAGCATCTAAAGTTGGCCCCAAGACAAGTCTTTCTCGATCTGGTCTACATTCCACACCTTAGGGTCAGGACCAGGAACTGGCAATGAGGAAGAGACCAAGTCAGGCTGGGAACATGTCCGAAGAGAGAAGAATCTGCTCAGTCCTAAAGTTTCAGCTCTCTTCCTGTCACAGCACTTCTTAAAACACACGAAACAACGAGTCACATCTCAGCTGGCCTACAATTCTCAGGACCAAATACCAACTTCTTTCTTGGAGATAAATTCTTCACATTTCTACCGAGGATACTTTAAGTATTTAAGTCAAGTTTCATTAAAGTGCTTCCTGTTAGCACATTTCTACTTGCCATGTTTATTTTAGAGATCCCTGTGCAAACTTCATTTTGAATTTTTGAGTCACTTTTATTCGTTTGCTTACTTGCTAGATACAACAGAAGAACTGATTTTTAGAGCTTGACATGCCACAACTAGATTTTAATACAAATTGTTTTTGAAATCTAATAATATAATTACATAAACATATCAGGGTGTTAATGTTTTCTTGTAATCCTTCCCTAAAAGACATCAGACTTATAAATTACTACTCTCTGGCTATATTTATTTATTTATTAAATATCTGTATGCCTATTACACTCAAGGTTTTGTGCTAAAGAAAAAAATACCTAATGTCTATCATTAATTCATTCAATAATTATTTACTGAATGCTTACCATTTGCCAGGTCTCACTTTGGGTATACAGCGGTTAACAAAATAGACACAATCCCTGTTCTAATGGAACTTACAGGAACTTGTTTGGCAATTCTATACCTATTTCTCCTGATAGACCTGGCTTTATTAGTTATCCCATCTCACCCAGTATCTTCAACCATTTCCTCTTTTATGCCTCTTCCCTAACAATACAAGTTCAAGGCATTCTCAACTTTAAAAATGTATATATACTCCCTTAGTCTTAATTCTTCTTTAGCTGCCTCTTTTTCCTCCATCTTACAGTTAAATTTCCTGCAAAGAATTGCCCATATTTGCTGTCTCACTTCCTCATGTCCCCATCTACTCAGCTGACCAGAATCTGGTTACTCCACTGAAAATGCTCTTACCAAGGCTGTCACTAAATCCAACAGACACTTTTCAGTTCCTATTTTATTTAGCTTCTCAGTAAGGTTTGATATTCTCAACCAGTCCCTCCTTTTTGGAACTCTTTCCTTACCTTTTAGAATCCCATATACTCTCATGATTTTCCTCTTATCTCTGGCTGCTCCCTGTTAGGCCCCTCTTTTTCTGCTCCTCCCTTAAAAAATGGCTATCACTTAAACAGTGTTTACTATGTGCCAAGCACTGTCCTAAGTGCTTTACACATATTAATTCACTTAATTCTCTACAACCCTGTGAGGTTGGTACTATTGTTAGCTTCATTTTACTGATGAGGAAACTGAAGCACAGAGAGGTTAAGTCATTTGCCCAAGGTTACACAGGTAGTAATTGTGGCCTGGAGTTTACTTTTTGCCCTTCTTTCATTTTATACATTCTCTCTGCCTGACTGTATCAAATGCTGTGGTCCAATTAAATTACCTGTTTTTTCTGACTCCAAAGTCTCTCTTCTCATTCCAGATTTCTCTCCTTAGCTCAAGACTCACCTCTCTATTGCAAAGGACAGCTCCAGTTGAACTCCCCACAGACTTCTCAAACTCAACACGTCCAAACACAATTCATCATTTTTCCCTCTCTTCCAAAGCCTGCTCCAGCTCATATATTCCCTTTCTTAGAGATAGCACCAGCACTCATCGAGTTGCCCAAGTCAGAAACATGGCCATCATCCTCAACACCATGAACACACCTACACACACACCAGCAGCAGAGCCATGACTCAAGCCCATAACATCAATTTCCAAAATGCACATGCATTATAGTCCATCACCTCCCTGTGCTGTGAACAACACAAAAAATGAGCAAGGTCTGCTCCCAGCTGTGGAAGCTCAATTGCTTTTGGACACAAGGTAGAGGGATATCAAATTAGGACAGTTTTTTGGAGGACAACATTTAAACTGGTTCTTGAAGGATGGGTATGATTTAGATAAGCAGAGACTGGGGTAAGGGAGTAACAAGGGGCACAACAAACATTTCTGGTGGCAGTGACAGGATAAATACATGAGAAATAGATTTATGGGGAGTCCACTAGGGTTTTCAATATGGGTTGTGGCTGCTATTTTTTACCTTATGATGTACTAATAAAACCAGGCATGTGTCTTACTGCAAGATAAATGGGGTTTTACTAGACTTGGCATTCACTCTTAAGAGGCAGCCACTGTGTAAACATCTTACAAAATCAATTCGTAAAGAAGCCCACAAGGAACATTAAGGAGCTCACTTGCTGCAGTTCTGCAAGTTGCTTTTAAGGATGTCATAGTCGGTATTGAACAGAGGCCCACTGTCCTTTAGCATGGCTTTCTGGATGCTGTACACATGGATGCTGGCAGTCACAGCTAGCTTGGACTTCACTGCTACAAGTCAACAGGAAAAGCAGTCTGTTAATACACAAACTTCATAGCGTGCGGGGACTTTAACAAGAAACCCTTCTGCATTAAAGCCATTTGCAATCTGTGGTGGTCCAAAAAGTTCTAAAAGGCCAAATAGCTACATATACAGCCTAACATCAACTCTTCTGTCCATGACGGGGACATTATGACAAGGTAGGTGGTGGTGAGTCAGTTCTAAGTACAGCACCTGTGAGGGTATCACTCATCTAGTGGACACTCAGTAAATATTAATGAATGATTGATGATGACCATGATGTTCTTTTTTTCAGTTAGGAAAGAATCTTACACTCTAGCATATAATTAAGGAATAAGTAATTTCTATCTAAGAAGACTCACTTATGAAATTCAATTTTAGTTTACAAAAAGCAACTCTGTAACAAAAATACTACTAACCAGGTAAGTCTGCAGAGGAAAAACACAAAAGAACATCACAAGAACAAATTTTAGGTTCCATGAAGGAAGGGACTGTGCCTAACTTGTTCCAAGCCTCTAGTGCCTGGCTCAGATTAGATGCTCACTACATATCTATTGAATGAATAAATCTTGCTTTGTCTACCACAATGGAAATTCAAAAAGAAAACAATGGACTTCTCCACCACCCTGAATACCTCAAAGTTAATTTGTAAGAAACGATTCCCCTGGCAGGAGTCTTTATATACAAAGTATGACAGTACAGGTTTTTTTGTGGTTTTTTTTTGAGGAAGATCAGTCCTGAGCAAACTGCTGCCAATCCTCTTTTTGCTGAGGAAGCCTGGCCCTGAGCTAACATCCGTGCCCATCTTCCTCCACTTTATACATGGGACGCCTACTACAGCATGGCTTTTGCCAAGCGGTGCCATGTCCACACCCGGGATCCGAACCAGCGAACCCCGGGCTGCTGAGACGCGGAACGTGCGCACTTAAGCCCTGCGCCACCGGGCCGGCCCCCAGTACAGGTTTTTGTCTTGAGACATAGGTCCAAGATCACATGGACTCCCCACTGTTAGAAAATTTCTTTGAATTGGTTTTTAAAAAATGGAATAGTAGGGGCCAGCCCTGTGGCCAAGTGGTTAAACTTCTGTGCACCCTGCTTTGGCAGCCCCAAGTTTGGGGGTTCAGATCCTGGGTATGGACCTACTCTACTCCTTGGTGGTTCTGTGGAGGGATTCCACATACAAAGTAGAGGAAGACTGGCAAAGACATTAGCTCAGGGCTAGTCTTCCTCAAGCAAAAAAAAAAAAATAAGAGGATAGGCAACGGATGTTAGTTCAGGTGAATCTTCCTCACACACACACAAAAAAAAACCCAGAATAGTAGCATTAATAGTCTTGAAACAGGTGGACAAATTTAATTTACAAGTTATATTAAGTCTTTCTGACTTTAGAAAAGCATTCTTTAATCTTCTTCCTAAAAATATTGTTATGGAACACAACACAATATTTAGAGACTACTGTCTTTTTACAGCTGATGAGGTGTTCCATATGGTATTCATGAGAGGTTTTGTATGTCTGTCACAAGCTTCGAAATCCTGTGATAAAAGTGCTTTATTTATGTCAGCAGCTATTGGCCTTAAAAATGGGAAGTTAGGCAGATGTAGTATCATATTTTAACATGTTTGAGAAACTACTAATAAAAGGAATAAACGGCTCTTCAGTTAAACAGCTACATATATTACATGAGATGTCAGGGGCAGATTTTTTATTGTGCTTACATTAATGCCATAAGAGGAAAACTTGCTAAATCACTGAAACACTTACCTTCCAATTTATCTTCTCTCACTACTGCAACCTTGTGGCACTGTAAGGAAATAACACTTCATTAGTGTTGAACGTAGTACAACTTGCAATTTTAAAGTTTCCTTAACAATAATTCAATTGCCCTTAGTTGTGAAATTAGGAAGATTAGGTAACCCTGAAAATAATACGTTATATTTTAATAAAGTCAGACTCATTTTTAACTTGCTTACTTTAAAGGTTCTCAATCGGGGTAAGGAAAATGATAGAGCATAGATACCAATACAAAAAAACCCCTCAAATCAGTGTGAGGAAAAGAGGATTTTTTAGTAAGTGATGTGATGAGAATTACTGTACAATCATACGGAATCAGATAAAAATTGGATCTCCCATGCCATACAACAGAATAAATTTGAAATGGATCGGAGATCTAAACATAAAGAATGAAATCATACATGCACTGCAAGAAAATATGATTGAATCCTTCTATAAATGATATAAACTGAGAATGAGGAAAAGTTTCCTAACTATAATTCAAAATCCAGAAATAAATGAAATAATTCATAAAAACTAACAAAGAACTTTTAGTTGACAAAAAACCTTTAACCAAAGTACAAAGACAAGTGATAAAGTAGGAAAAATATCTGCAACTTATATCACAAAGGGTTAATATATAGTTTCTAAAACAGAGAAAACAAAGACTAAAAATCCTTTAGAAAAATGGCCAAGATATATGAACAGATGGTTCACAGAAAAAGAAATGCAAATGACCCTGAAACATACGGCAACACGTGCTATGTGGAGACAGGTACTCTCATACATTGTTGGTGGGAATGAAAAATGGAAAGGTATTTGGCAGTACCCAACAAAGTACATATGCATCCTACTTCTAGGAATGTAACTCTAAAATACACTGGCAAAAATACACAAAACACATATCCATTAAGTTATTCACTACAGCACTATTTGTAATAGCCAAAAATTGTAAATAACTCAAATGACTATGAATAAGGAACAGGTGAATAAACTAAGGTATATCTATCCATGTAGTATCATGTGGCTGTCACAAGGAATGAGGAATATTTCTATATCTGCTATGGAGTGATGCTATGCTAAAGATCTACTGTTATGTAAAAACAAAGCAAAGTGCAAAACAGGATGTAAAATATAAAAACTTTTACCTAAGAAAGGGCAGTAATATGAATATATATTTGCTTATATTAAAAATATACATAACAACAAAAACAATGAAAGAATGCAAAAGCAATAAAAATAGTTACCTCTAAGGGAAAGAAGGGAACCTAAAAACTGAAAGTGGGGGAAAAAATTTAAATTTAACTAGATACTGAGTTGGTGGCTTAACCACAGAGAGGAATTATTTCAAGTGATTCTAAAACACAGGCTAATTGTGCATCCCTAATAGGATATATCCTATAGACAAAAAGATCTGCACAGAAATTTTAAACTGTTTTCAGTAATCATATTGTTAGAAAAAATATTGGGGTTTTCATAATGCGCTTTCTCTTAAAAAAAAAAAGGCATTCCTAAAAACGTCATCTGTACATTTTTGTACAATGCAAATCTGTACAATAAAAATTACAGAGCTTATGAGAAAGACAACATTAGGAGCTAACCACTCAAATCTATGTAACTTTGTAACAAGAGCCCTAAAAACAATAATTGGTACCATCAGGAAAACATCTGGGCAGCGCAGACAGTTCTGTGTGGTTAAATGCTGCCTCAGGGGAGACTGAAAATGCACAAAAACGACACAGTGGAAATGCCAGTTTGCTGGTGCTAAAACACCACAGACCAGAGTAGAGCTCTGACTCAGTGGGTTCCTGTTAAGGTGGACACAGGAGTAAGTTCAGCATCCACAAACCCAGAGCCTGGCTGGGGATAAGCCCCCTGAGTTTTTTAGCAGTTAAAGAGAAAGGGGAAATATGATTAGTTGATGAGAGAAAGTTCTTCTTTATTGAAAAATTCCAGCCAATAAATCCAGAAGGAATGACAGAATTAGAACACCACCATTTTGTAGCACCTAGTGAATTAATGATCTAGGCAATGAGAAAAATCAATCTTAACTAAAATCACTAGATGAAAAGTTAATGAGAAATTTCATAAAGAATGGATCAGGCCGACAACCTCTAACATCACAAAAAGAGAATCAACCAAACATTCCTTTGAAATTTTCAACTAATTCTCTGAAGACTCTCAGGATGAGATTAGGCGGCTTTCACTTTCTATGCACTGCTGTTAAACATTTTTACAATAACAATGATCATCGGAAAAATAAAAATTACTTATAATTTAAAAAATCCATACAAGATCTATAATGTCTTTTTTCTTTCTAGAAACACTTAAAATCTAAAAAAGAAATTAGAAGGAACAAGAACCAAACCTGACATTACGCTTAATCATCTGCCTTTCCTTAGAAGGGCTCTCTTTGAGACAAAAGGCACGGGTAAGCATCTACACTGGTCAGTAATTCTACAGGCTTCCACAGAGCTGCCCTATGGGGCTGCCAGAAGGGAGAGTACAGAGCTCCAAACTTCTCACAACCACTTCAACCACAGTAACCTTATTCAATAGATTTTATATATTAGGATTCTGATTAAGATGTCATTTGAAAAAGCATTCTGCTGTTTTAAAAAAGGTGGGCGGAATTTAAATGCCCTCAAATTTAGAAACAGCCACAGCATAGAAATTTTTAAGTGATTATGGACTACACATCATTTTGAGCAAGCCACAGCATAGAAATTTTTAAGTGATTATGGACTACACATCATTTTGAAAAAGAGTTTCAAAAGAATGCCCTGAGGAACACAATTTGAATGCCTTTCAGGAGTTCATCCAAGAATCCCCTACACCCTGAAGACCAACCCCAAAGACCACGGAAGGATCTGAAATTAAGAACTTATGTCATACGGGTCAGAATAAAAATCTACAACTTTATCTTAAAACATAAATCCTTAACCTTGCACCCTGTTCCAGAAGATGTGTTAACACTCAAAATTTTATGAATATGTCAATATTTTTCCTCCAGATTCTCAAAGGAATCGGTGACCAAAAAAAGAATAAAAAACACTGCTTCAGAGGAACACAATGAATCCCAGGTAAAGAAGTGACTATGATTAGACTGAAGGTATTGGTGAAACTAAAGAAAAAGACTGAAGAGGGCTGGTTAACTGGAAACAACGGAAAGAAGACATTCAGATGCAAACTTCAGCAGTATCCATTCAAGAGCCTGTATGGAGATGATTCTGATGGCAGGTTTATGTCCAAGAGCAAATGAATCCCGGCTGCTTAATTTTGTGTTTCAGATGTATAATGGCATCTGATTCTACCTACACATGCAAATATCTTGATTATTATCTGGCTGGCCAAATAGCTTACCAACAAAGAAAGAATATGTTGGTCAGAAAATATAAGGATCTGATCCCCCTAGCAGTTTTATTTCTCCTTGTAAATTATTAATTTGCCATTCCAGTTGTAAATCTCTCATACTTGGGACTCTACTGCTACAAGACAAATCCAGTGAGTATTCTGATAAATCAGGCTTCTGAACTTCTGAGTCTGAGGGAAAGTCAAAAGGGAAGAGGAAAACTTATATATTAGTGCATCTCTGAGAAGAAGCCCTGATCCCTGGGCTAAGTTCTACAGGGCTGGTTGTGGAGGTAGCGGGAGGTAAAAGGTTTGGGGATGTGAGAACAGAGGAGGTGCGCCTTACTTTTAGGAAGAAGCCAGAGAGGAGGAATTATCAAAGTTCCCAAGGATGAGTCTGGTGCAGCAGAAGGAATGAGTTATCTGTGTAGAGCTTCTGGTGCCCACCAAGGCATGGGAGTAGTAAAATGATCCCTGTGCTCCTGGGAAGGAGATGGAACCAGCTAAGAGAAAGTCAGCAGACCTGAGAAAGCTTTGCAGTTAGGATGATGACAATGCAGCAGTGACGTGTGTTGATGAACGACCAGATACCAGATGGGACCACAACAAAACACTGGAGGATAACGATGTTCCCAGATCACGTCTCTGCACTGCATTAGCTCAGCCCCCTGGCGAAACCCCCATCCTTCAGCCACTTAGACATAAGCCTACCAAAATGAGAGCTCAAATTAAAATCAAGTTCAGTTAAAAAAAATAAAATTGTACTTTCTGAACACATGAGTTTGCGGCTTGACATTTAGACAGGCTGGAAATTAACCACCATTGTCCCCAATATACCTGCAAGAGGAAGAAGGAATAACAGAAGCAGTCTCCCAATGTTTCACTGCCTAGGAAAATTACATAATAATGATATAGTGTCTGCATCACAGCCAAGATAGTACCCAAACTTCTCAGTGATAGGTTTACTTTAAAAATTCAAAATCATCATCATCTTCAAGTAACTTTTTGGAACTTCCATAATACTAAATTTTGTTGTTTTTTTCCCAATGTTATGTTATATCACGCTGTTTACAGCTCAAACACATTTAAGCTCTTTATAAGGTTCTGAGAACTTACAGAATGTCCATTCTGAATGAGACTGCCGGACACTAAATAGGTGACATGAAGTTGGGCTCCAGAATTTTCCTTTCGCTTCCTTTCAACATAATCATACAGCATCCTGTTCCAAACAAAAGGACATGTCAGTCATTACTAACAGTTTACCTCATCAACTCTTAATTCATGACTTAAAGTTAGATATATTGGGGGCTGGCCCTGTGGCCAAGTGGTTACGTTCTTGCACTCCGTTTCGGCGGCCCAGGGTTTCCTCAGTTCGGATCCTGGGTGAGGACACGGCACCGCTCAACAGGCCACGCTGAGGCGGCATCCCACATGCCACAACTAGAAGGACCCACAACTAAAAATACACAACTATGTACCAGGGGGCTTTGGGGAGAAAAAAAAGAAAAATAAACTCTCTAAAAAAAAAAAAAGTTAGATATATTAAATATAACAGTCCAAATTTTCTACAGTATATTTTTGCTCAGTCTATGGACAGAGTTTAAAAAAAGACAGATTTTAGATGGGACAGGGGAGTTGGGGTCAACTTGTATTGAACTGGCAAAGAGACCAAGCAACTGAAATAAAAGAAATCTAATAATAGGTCAAGAGGGACTGAACCTGCATTAAAACAATGGCAATGACATATAATGGATGGAACAATGAATTAAGAATAAGTTCAGTCACTCTCTACCTACGTGATCCTGGATAAGTTAATTTTTCTAGGCCTCTTAATATCCTGAGATACAAAATGGAAGGCCTGTACTAGATCAGTGATTCTCTTAATCTGGGATTCGTGTGGCCATCTATAACCCTCCAGCCCCAAAACTGTAAGCAAAATGTGTTTTTTGGGGCAGAGACAGTTCAGGATTTTCAGTAGATTCTCAAAAGGATTATTCCAAAAACATTAAGAACTACTATGTAGATGATCACAAATGTCCAGCTCTGAAATTCCAATTTTACAATTATTCAGATTCAATGCTGTTCCAGAAATGTAGAATGTAACACTTATTCACAATGTCCAGTATTCAGAGCATTCATTAACCTGAGATTCCCAAACACTCAATGTAAAAATAATGCTGCTTTTAGTAACAACTCTAAACATCTTTTTATCCTCAAGATCCAGCAAGTATCAGAAGTTGGCTTCCCTCAATAACTGACAGTTTAACAAAACAACAACAAAAGAGATATACCATTTATGTCTTTTATTTCAAAAAATATTTACTGAGTCTCTATGACATGTCATATTTCTGCCAAGAACAGTTAGAAACTCAAAAATTCACAGAAACTCAGCCTACACTGTTGAGCACTCTCTTTTTGAAGCGTGCCCTCTCTTAGCTTCCATGATCCCATCCCCATTGGGCCTCCTGCGACGACTCTAACTGCCTCTGCTCCCATTCCTGCACAGACTTGACTGCCTCCTCCTTTTCTGTACTGTTCGGATTCTCTCTTCAGCTACCTTTTCACTCTACATTTCAGAGTGGCCAACCGTCTGGTTTGCCTGCATCTGAGGGGTTTCCTGAGACATGGACTTTAAGTGATAAAACCGACAGTCCTGGACACAGCAAGATGGCTGGTCACCTTACCACATATTCTCCTTGGTCTATTTCATTCATCCTCATGGCTTCATTTATTCCTGACAACATCATCTGCTCAAACCACCCAAGCCAGAAATCTGGGAGTCATTATCCTTCACATCTCCTTATCCAGTGAGTTGCCAAGTCTCATCAGTTTTCCCTCCCAAGTAATTCTTGACTCCTTGCCCTCCAAATCTCTTGACCGGACTGTTTCAATTTCAAGTGTCAATTCCCTCCCTCCCCTCCCCCTTCCCATTCATTATCCACAAGGCTTCCTTGATGAAGTTTTAAAAATGCAAATCAAGTCATTCTGTCAACAAAACTTTGCTGAGTGGCTACTTTCCACTGGGCTTTGGGGATAGAGCAGTAAACAAAGTAGTCAGACTTCCTCCCCTTTTAGAGCTTACATTGTAGAAGAGAGAGACAAAAAATAAACAAACAAGTAAATATATGTTAGATGGTAGTAAATCTACAGGAAAAAAATAAAAGTAAGAAGAATAGAGAGCACCTGAGAAGTTTTGCTATTTTATATAAGGTGATTAGGGAAGGCCTCATGAGCACAGGCCTGCAGGAAGCGACAGAGCCACCAATGTGGGTATCTTGGGGAAAAATATTCTAAGCAGAGAAAACAGCAAATGCAAAGGTTCTGAAACAAGAATGTAAGCAAGATCCAAGGAAAAGAAAAGAGGCAAGCGTGTTGAATAAGGAGGAGTGGTAGGAGAGAGAGAGCCCAGTGCCAGACATATAGGGCTTAGTGGCCTATGTAGAACTTTAGGCAAGGAAATCATTAAAGGTTTAGAGCAGAATAATATGATCGCACCTTTTAGAAAGATTCTTGACTGCTGTGTGGAGAATGTACTGTCGAGGGGCAAGCGACGAAGCAGGGAGACAAGTCAGGAGGCTACTGCAGTAATCCAGGCTGGCTCACATTAGGATGGCAGCAATGGAGGTAGTAATTAGGGGATGAATTCTGGGTATATTATAAAGGAAGAAACAACAGGATTTGCCAGTGGATTGATCGTGGCGTACGAGCGAAAGAGGAGTCAAGGATGACTAGACTAAACAACTTAAAGAATGAAGGTGTCATTCAGGGAGATGGGGAAAAGCAAGAGGAGCAGGTGTTGCGGGGAGAGATTAGGAGTTAGGTTTGGGGGCATGTTAAATCTGAGATGCCTATTAGTCATTAAGTGATGCTAAAAGGTAGCCCGATATTCTTGTCTGAAGTATTACTCCTTCTTCAAGTTTTCAATAGCTCCCCAGCCCCTAAGGATCAACTGCAAGTCCCTAGCAATGACATCTAAGACTCTTCTTGTTCTGGCCCCTGTATCTCTCACCATCCTCCCACGCTCACACAATTTCCAGCCTTATGAAACATTCTGCAGTTCCCCTCGCTCCTTTGTATGCCCTTCCTTCTGCCTGGAATGTTCTTCTGAGATGTCATCCACCTAATTCCTCATCAAGTTAGCAGCTCAGTTATCACCTCCTATGTGAAGCCTTCCCTACCACCATCAGGCCAGGAGGGTACTCCTGGCCTTCTAAGTTATCCCTTATCTGTTATTACAACACTTACCACGCTGCGTTCTATCTACTTAGTTTATATATCTGCCATCCCCACTAGACTATAAGCTCCTTGAGGACAAAAATTTGCCATATTCAGCATTTTTGTTGATTCCTGCATCTCGTTCTCTTTAGTGTTTTCTTCCATGTAGCAACTACATTAGGAAAGATGAGGTAACACAGATTCACAAACATCTTGGTTTATTTATGCTATTTAGGACCATGCTGGCAGAAGAAATGATTGGCAGGTATCATGCCCAAGATGATCTCAAGCTTCCTGGCTAAATGCATTGTCTTTTATCCACAACTCGTCATCTCGCCTATATCATCACAGTGATTGTCCTCTGTGCACTTGTCTCCCCAAATCAATCCAGTTCTCTTTTATAGTAAGAAGAAGGTCCAAACTGCACAAACCCTTTTTGTAAAAAATAATTTCTGCCTATCTGTTGAGTCTCTAAGACATGTTTATCTAATTTGATTTCACTAAACATTTTATTTTTACCAACAAAACACACAAAATCTTCTTAAATATGAGTGACGACATATGACTTCTTACCAGATGCACTTCCTACACACATAATTACCTATTCTTATTTTAACTCATTATTTTTCCCTCCTAATCAGGTTTACTCATAATTTTCCCCAGGATGAAAACAGAGTATAGTTTACACTGCCTTCCCTAACCTAGTTTAATTCTTTCACAGCATTTTTACAACCTAAAATTACTTGTTTAAGTCAATGTTGGGAAAGACTTGGTCAGATTTGTTGTTTTACGACAAAGCCTAAAATAACGCTAAAAATACAGTAAGAACTGAACAAAAACTTCTTTAATGAATCCAAGCAAATCAGTAACAACCATGCCCAGTCACAGTGATACTTTAAATGCTTCTACTACAGGTAAAAGAAAAAAGGTGACAGAACCCTCTAAGTCTCAATTTTTTCAGGTGTTAAAAGAAGTTGATAACATCCATCACACTGGATTGTTATAAAGACTATGTGAGAGAAATGTTTGTGAAAGTATCTACCATAAGGCTTAGTACTCATTCAACAAATGTTTATTGGCACCTATTATGAATCAGGCACGGAAGACAATTGTGGCATGCCGCATTTCACGAAGAGGGCTGCAACACCTCCCATCCCGAATGCCCTTCTACATCTTCCCACAGAGACGGGGAAGCCCTCCCCTTCCCTTAAATCTGGGAGGGCTAGTGATTCATCGTAACCAAAAGAATGAAGCAGGCTTGACTTCTGAGGCTAGTCAGAAAAAGCAATCAGCTTCTGCCTTATGCTGGAGCACTGCTTTTGGAGTCCTGAGCTGCTGTGTAAGAAATCCGACTAACTGGAGAAGCTATGTTCTTAGGAAGCCCAGACCACATAAACAGACCATATGCAATAACTGGTCAACAACCCCAGCTGAAATCCCAGCTGGTGGCCAGCATCAACTGCCAGACATGTGCATAAAGATGCCTACAGAAGATTGGGCTCCAGCCATTGAGGCTTTCCAGCTGAGGCACCAGACATTATGGAGATAAACCATTCTCACTGTGCCTTGCCTAAATTCCAAACCAAAAGAATCCATGAGCATAATAAAATGGTTGTTTCAAGCTGTTAAATTTGGGGGTAATTTGTTACATAGCGATAGCTACTGGAAGAGTGATGAACTTGATAAACATGTTCCCTGCCCTCATGGAGCTTATATTCTACTGGGTGGGACACACAATAAGCAAGAAAATGTCAGGTAGTAGTAAGAATTATAAATGTTGGAACAACTGGATATCTACATGCAAAAGAATGAAGTTGTACTCTTTCCTTACACCAGATACAAAACGATTCCTGGAGGAAAAAGTGACTATTTACACATCTTAGTGCTTCATTTAAAATTGGCTTGAGCCAAGACCTGATTTGAAAACTACAGTGTACTCTTTATCATGAGGACTGAAGCATTTTTATTACGTTTGCAAGCATACGATACATAGAAACTTCAAATATAGTAATAATTACTGATGTAAGAGCTACAACCACAAAACTATTAGAAGAAACACAGAATTAAATCTTCATGACCTTGAGTTAGGCAAAGCCTTCATAGATACCATATAGGAAGCACAAGCAACAAAAGAAAAAAGAAAAGAAATTGGACTTCATCAACAATAAGAACTTTTGTGCTTCAAAGGGTGAAGTGAAAGATAAAGTGCAAAGACAACCTAGAGAATGCAAGAAAATTTTTGCAATTATATATCTGATCAGGTCTTGTACCCAAAAGTACAAGAACTTTTAACATCTCAACAATAAAAAGACAATGCAATGAAAAAATGAGCACAGGAAGTGAACAGAATCTTCTCCAAAGAAGATATACAAATGGCTAATAAGCACATGAAAAGATAATCAACATAATTAGTCATTACAGAAATGCAACTCAAAACCATAATGATATCATTCACACCCAATAGAATGGTTAAAATAAAAGACAGATAATAAAGAGATGACAAAAATGTAGAGAAATTAGAAACCTCATACCTTGTTGGTGGGATTGTAAAATAGTGTCACCACTTTGAAAAACAGCTCCTCAGTTCCTCAAAATGTTATATATGACACAGAAATTCCCATCCTAGGTATATACCCAAGAGAACTGAAAACACAAATCCACACAAAAACTTGTACACAAATGTTCTTAGTAGCATTATTCATAATATTCGAAATGTGGAAACAATCCAAATGTCCATCAACTGATGAATGGATAAACAACATGTGGTTTATCCATAGTTATGGGTTGTCTTGTGTTCCCCCAAAAAGACAGGTTGAAGTCCTAACCACCCGTACCTCAGTGTAACCTTAGTTGGAGTTGGATTACTGCAGATGTAATTAGTTAAGATGAAGTCATACTGGAGTAGGGTGGTTCCTAATCCGACTGGTATCTTTATAAAACGGCTATGTGAAGATCCAGACACACAGGGAGAATACAATGTGACAACAAAGGCAGATATTGGGGTTATGCAGCTAAAGGCAAGGAACGCCAAAGTCTGTCAGCAAACCAACAGAAGCTAAGAAGCAGCAAGGAAAGATTCTGCTCTACAAGTTTCAGAGGGAGTGTGGCGCTACCAACACCTTAATTTCAGACTTCTAGCCTCCAGGATTGAGAGACAATAAATTTCTATTGTTTTAAGCCACCGAGTTTGTAGTATTCTGTTATGGCAGCCCTAGGAAACTAACAGACCATGTGACGAAATACTATTCAGCCTTAAAAAGGAGTGAAGTATTGCTACATGCTATAACATCGACAAAGCTTACAATATGCTAAGTGAAAGAAATCAGACACACCCAAGATTACATATTGTATGATTCCCTTTACACAAAATGTCCAGGATAGGCAAATCGACAGATGGTATATTAGTGATTGCCTGATGCGGGGGGCTGGGGGGGGGCAGGGGGGAAGAGAACAGGAGTAGGCAGAAAATAGTGAGGAACTTAATGGATACAGGGCTTCTCTTTGGGGTGATGAAAATGTTCTAAAATTATTTGTAGTGACGGCTGCACAACTGTGAATATATTAAATGCCACTGAATTGTACATTTTAAATGCGTGAATTGTACGGTAGGTGAATTATATCTCAAAGCCGTTTAAAAAAAAAAAAGAATTATGAAAGAAATTAACAGGAAGATATGATAGAGAGCTAGGGAGGGGTGGGGATACCTGAAATAGGGCATTAGGGAAGGGCTGTTACAAGAAGCAACGTGTGAAATTTGAGCCAAAACCTGAAAGATGACAACTGGGAAAGAGCACTTGAGCCAGAGGAAACGGTGCAAATGTCCTAGGGTGTGACTGGGCTTGGCCTATATGAGCAACAGAAAGACAAACACGGCGAGAGTATAAGTGAGGTAGAGAGCAGCATGGGATGAAGTTGGTAGACAGGCAGGGGCTAGACAGTGTATTAATTCTATAAAAATCATAGGTAATAAGGGCAGCTACAGTAAAAAAAAAAAAACCAACAGGCTTATATAATAGTTACGTCACTTCATATTTAAACATCGATAACCACAAGAAGTAACTACTCTTACAGGTGTCCATTCTCAAAGTTACCTGAACCTGTTGGGTTTGGGCCAGGACTGGTCTTAGCAAGACCAATCTCAGACAGTCAAAATCAGCCCAAACCCATCCCTGGGCCAAGAGTTTCAGCTCTTGAAGGCATAAACATCGCAGTCAAAATCAGACTCCTAGGTCTGTCCAACAGCAACCAAAATAAAGCCAAATAAATCCATTCTAAAGATCAGGGATTTTCCAAGATTTATGGAACATTCCTATGACTCAAAGAAAGTTCCAAGGAACAGGGAAAAATCAGACCACCTTTTAAAACAATTAAATGAGTATTTAACTCAATATGCGTGCCCTCAGTCTGCTCACCAATTCCTCCCTTTGGGACACAGACAATATCTGCATATTTGCAGGTCAAGAAATTTTGAAGTTAATTCAAAAGTTTGTTTTTCCCTTTCAGCCTCAAGTTGGCCTGCAAGTTTCAGCAAGGAAAGGTGAGACGGCAAAATTCAAGAAAGGTAATGCTTTGTGCCATCAACACTCCCTTTTCAGTTTCACTGAAATAGTTCTCCCCTGTCTCATCTGTTATACAGCTGTCTAAAACACCTGTTGACCTCATTATGGAAGTATGTCAACAACACCCAGAGACAGGCCTAAGGAGTATGTATGAAAATGTAATGAAGACATAAGATAACACATAAACATCTCAGATATAAACAGAACTGGCTAGCCTATTTACAAAATTTTAAATAACAAAGTGATGTTAACCAGAGAGCAAGACTACAAATAAATCCAGTAAGTGTATCACCACACATTTGAACAGAAGTCCACTTATCTCCTAAATAATAAACAAAAGTAGTAAAAGGTAGTACAAATAGTATGCTTTCCCATTTCCCCAAGAAAAAAAAAAAGTTCTAACCTAGAGGTTATCTGTAAAGCTGAAAAACAAAGTAAAACAAAAAACTCCAATGTGATTAAAATTAGTAAAAAATTGGACTTACTGTTTGGCCTGGTTAACATGAACCCCTAGCGTATAGCTCAGCCATTTATATGTCACCTGCAAGAAGAAGAAATTTTTTAAACGTTTAATTAGATGACTCCAGAGTGCAGGACAGTCCCAAGGGGTTCTAAAGATTCCTACTCTTAGATGATTACATCTTATAAATTACAATAGATGCCACCCCAGTTTTGCCAAGAACCATCCATCTGGGCAGGCAGGACTGAGAGATTTATCTTACAAATACTAAGTTTGTTTCACAGACCAATTAATGCAAAAGAGTCAAAAAAGAAAGGCTGAATATACACAGAAAGAAAAAGGCTCTCATTTTCTTCACATTCCTTGTTTTATTAAGGCTCTTTTATCACATCCTATCCTTTTTTGGGGCCACCACCAAAAATTATCCTCAAATTCACCCAGAAGCTAGATTTCTTTGAAGTGTGTGACTCAGAAACTTCTAAAGCAAGTTGCAGCCATACAAACAAACATCAAAGGGCACTGGTGGTGCAGCGGCCTGGGAATGAATGAAGTGGATGAATACTTTATCAGAGGTTAGAGGGGAACTGTTGCCATCAAGCCTTGATCTTCCTTCCAGCCTTCCTTGAACTCTCCTGTCACTTGTCGCTTCCTTGTACGCCTGTCACTCTCCTCTCAAAATCTTCCAATTCTAAATGTTGAGTTTCCAATAATTAGAAGACTTGGATAGGTCAGGTAAAGGCAATGTGACGCAGAAGACGGCATTAGCAAGAGATGGACCCAGGTTGGAAAACTGCCTATCCCCTACTAATTCGTATAAATCCTTACTTTATTTGTCCAAAGAAATTATTTGACCTCTTTCTTTTCTAGCTCTGGGTAGGTCACTGTAAAGATTAAATGCAATAATGTGGATCCAAAGCTCACAGTAGGCACTCAGTCACCACGGTTTGCAAAAGGCATTCACACCCATCGTCTCACTTGATCTTTACTCCACCCTGAGAGGCAGGTCAAGCCTGTATCAACACCAAATTTCCAGGAAGAGGAAATAACTTGTCACTTAACCCAGTTAAGACGTAATTTCCTCAACTGTAAACTTGGGACTTAAAACACCAACCACCTTATCAGATAGGTGTAGAGACGCCCTACAAATACTATCAACCGATGCCCCTCCCTCCGCGCGTGACCTCCACGACCCCTGGTGCGTGCGCCGTGCCCAGCCGACCTCTCCCGCGAGTCCTCGCTCGCCCCGAGGTGCGGAGACCTGTCTCCCCTCGCCGGTCCCCACGAGGCAACACGCCGAGGGGTCAAGGCCCCCGCCGCCCTCGCCGGGCCCAGGACCCCAGTTGCACGCCCGCCTTCCCCAGTCCTAGCTCCTCACGATCTTGTTCTGGTCCGTGACGAACTCGTCTATATTTTCCAGATAAAGCTGGTCCGCCATGGTGCTGCGGCGCCGGTCCCCGCCGCCTCGGAGCTCTCCTTGCCGCCACAACCGCAGCTCCCGCCGGCGGGAAACGTCTTTTCTCCCACCCAGGTCCCGGGTCGTTTCCCACGGCAACGGAGGCGACGCGCTACGGCGGCCGTCCGGGGGTCAAACTAGTCTCCCAGATGGCGCAGGCTGAAGTGGGCGGAGCTTATGGGAGCGGGCGGAAGTGAGGAGGGCGGGGAGTGGGCGTGGTCAGGAGGGGCTGTTTGTGGAGCCCAGGTTTCGAATCTCCTGTCTGCCAGTTAATGACTGATCCACGGCAAAATAGCTCACCTCAAGGAGCCACAGTCTTTTCACATGAAAGTTGATGAAATAATCCTTGCCCTTTCATACCTTTATTCAACAAATATTTACCAAGTACCTATTTAATCGAGGCACTTCTTTGGCACTGGGGACCTAGCAGTGAACAATAAAGACAGAAATAAAGGAGTAATTTTAGTAGAGTGATGCCAGCCGGGATAAAGTACTGCTTGTTATAATCCCTCAGAATTGAGACATTAGCAAAGGTTCTTCCAGAGGGGATGGGAGACAGAGAGCGTTTCAGATACCGGCAGGAGCATTGCTGGTAAGAGAAAAGGGTTCATTATGCTGGAATGTTGAGAGAGGAGGCCAAAGAGGAGAGAAGAGACTTGGGAGGAGCCAAATCATGCTGGGCCGACAAGGTTGTGTGAAGGGGCACATGACCTTTATTCTCAGGAAAAGTTTGCAGGTTGGGGAATTTCAACTAAAATTTCTCGTAACATCTGCTAAAAAATATCCTTTATCATTGCCTTCAGCATAAGCCAGTGTAGTTCAATGCAGCAGCATTGTGGATAATCAAGCTGTTATCTGGAGTCAGAACCTGGATTTGAAATCCTGGTTTTGATATTTGTTGTGTGACCTTAAGTGAGTTATTTAACCACTGCAAGGCCATCTATAAGGTGGAAATAATAATAGTACCCACTTCAAAAGTTTGTTGCAACATGCATTCATTCCAGACACAGTTAGCAAAAGCCTACTAACGACCAGGCACTATTCTGGGTACTGGCGATACAGCTGTGATCAATAGTACATGGAACCTGTTCACATGTAGCTTACATTCTTGTGAAGATATTTAAGTAAGGATGGTAAATAGGATTAAAATAGGATAGTAGTAGTGGAAATTGAGAGAACCGAGTGTCTTTGGTTTTCTTTTTAGAGTCAGCAAAAGCTGCTGATGAATTAGATGAGTGGAATGTGGGAAAGACAGGAATCAAAGAAAATGCCTAGATATGGAACCTAAATTGTTAGGTAAATGGTAAAGCATTTGACTACTGAGATGTGGAAGACTGAGAGAAAGAGCAGATGAGGAAATGAAAGAATTCTATTTGGCCAGAGTTATAAATGAGATCCTATACATAAAACCCTCACACTGTGCTGTCTGCACACAATAAAATCAGTGACAGTTGGCTGTTACATTACTATATGCCAGGCACACTGTACTAGGTGCTTTGAGAGTGAGATTTCATTGAATCCTTATAGCAACCCTGCAAATGTGTTGTGTTTGTCCATATTTTATAGACTAAATTGCCTAGGCTTCAGAGAGGAGACATGGATTTTCCAGGTCACGGGTTCAGTGGTAGCATTGGGATTGGAACTCAAGTTTCTTGTCATTGCTCCACAGGAGTGGGAAATAAGTCAAGATAATTGACCCAAGAAGAGTCTTAATACTAACCCCATGCCAAAGGGAGAGATGAAATACTGTATAGAGCACCTGGCCCTACACGGCATGTCCTAGATATGCCAATATTAAAAGAGTTGCATGACTTTTAGAAGCCAGATTAGCAGTTACCCTTGGGAGGGTAGAAACTGGAAGGCTTCGGAGAAAACGGTAATGTTCTGGTTCTGGATCTGGGTGCGGGTCTCATGGGTGTGTTGAGTTTGTGAAAATGATTTGATCTGTACCCTTCTGATATGTATAGTTTTCCCTGTGTGTGTTCACACCAATAAAGAGTTTAAGAAAAGTGATTATTTGAGAAATCGTAACTACTGTGCCAAGTCTTCTCACACTAGGAAAATAGAAAATAGGTACAGGTGTTGGAAAGAATGGGTTTAATCTTAACCTTGGATAAGAGAAAAGAGGTTCTGGGAAGAAGGGGTAATGGGTAAAAATGGAACCCAGGCAAGACATTAAGTAATGGGATTATCAAATTAAGATAACCGACAAAGGCGTCTCCAAGTCCAAGGTGGAGCAATGGTACTAGAAAGGATGACCAGCTGTGCCCAGGCGTGGGTAGGCTGGGAGCTGGGCTTGTACCTTAAGGGCAGGGTTGCCAGAGTGGGAGGGGAAGGGATAGCTTTTCCATTTGTATCTGAGGCCTACCCAGCTTCAACATTCCCACCTCAGGGGAGGGTAGCTGAATGGAAAGCATGTGGGTTTTGCAAATATATTTTTCTTTTAAAAAGCAAGGAAGCAAACCAACAAAAATCTGTGCTTGAATCACAGCTTTACCACTTCCTAGCTGTGTGGACTTAGGCAAATCACTTAACTTCTCTAGTCCACAGTTTCATCTTTAAAGAAGGGACAATAATATGCAGTGGTGTGCTGATAAAGGTTTAACAACCAATTTGTGAAATAAAAAAGCCCTGATATGCAGCGGTTGCCAAGTTCTGTGGTGTAAATATCCCCGTCATAGCAGACTTCAAGCTACCAATATGGATGTCACTGAAGGCAGAGTTAGGAAAAGATACACACTATCGCACCATTTCTGCCATAAAGTACAGTAAAGAAATAACCTCAAGAGCATAAATACTAGTAAAATGCAGTAAAATAATTAGGAAGTGAGGAGATTTGTATCTTTATTGTCTTTGTTTTTAATATAATTTATTTAGTTATAAATTTATATAATTTAACTTTTAGTAATTGCTCTGTTTAACAACTGACTTGCAAACTTTCTGAATCTTCAACTTTTGGCTCTTCTAAGCAAGTAAAGACCAGCTCTAGCACACCACTATAAATCATTTACCTTGCATGATTAAGGGTATGAAAGGGTAACATGTTCTGTGGCTGGCAGATAGCTAAGCTTTCTATAAGTAGTAATTACTATTGTATAACAAACACTTATATACCACTAACTATATGCCAGGCTCTGTTTCAAGTGCTTTACAAATATTAACCCATCTAATGTCTGTAAGAACCCTAGAAAGGGGGCTGGCCTGGTGGTGTAGTGGTTAGGTTCACGTGCTCAGCTTCAGTGTCCTGGGGTTCATGGGTTCAGATGCTGGTGCAGACCTACACACAGCTCATCAAGTCACACTGTGGCGGCATCCCACATATAAAATTGAGGAAGATTGGCCCTCGAGCTAACTCGATGCCAATCTTCCTCACCAAAAAAAAAAAAGAGAGAGAGAGAACCCTAGAAAGGAAGGCATGTTATTATCCCCTTTTTCCACATAAGTAAACATTGGCACAGAGAGGTTAGGTAAGTTGCCCAAGCTCACAGAGTAAGTGGCAGAGCTAGAATTAAAACCCAGGCAATCTGGTTTTTTTTTTCAAGGAAGATTAGCCCTGGACTAACATCTGCCACCAATCCTCCTCTTTCTGCTGAAGACTGGCCCTGAGCTAACATCCATGCCCATCTTCCTCTACCTTATATGTGGGACGCCTATCACAACGTGGCTTGCCAAGCGGTGCCACGTACGCACCCGGGATCCAAACTGGCGAACCCCAGGCCTCCGAGGCGGAATGTGTGCACTTAACCGCTGCGCCACTGGGCTGGTCCCCAGCATCCATGATCTTAAACACTGTATTTTGCTGTCTCATTATGAGTTTATACCGGCATATAGGAAAACCAATAATAAATACAGTGAACTCAAACACATTTTATTGCAGAACGTTAGAATCTCTGTGCACGTCAGTCAAGTGAGAATTGCTGAGAATTGCGGAAGCCAGGTAATAAATGGTATATTGAGTATCTACAGGATGTGGGAACATAAAATCCAGGCAAAGAGGAATTAATCTTGGAAGTTTTCAGGGCAGTTGTTGGAGGCGCAGGGGAAGAAGGTTAGTTTGATTAGGTTTAGGCAGGGAATCACAGCTAGCAAATGCCAGTAAACAAGCCTAGGACTGTGTCCAGAAAATTAGTGTTTTTTCTAGATAATGCCTGAAAGCTTAGTTCTAGGGTCAAAACTAAATCAGAAAAGAGGATTCCTCTGCACTTTCACTTCCATAATCCTAGGTGTGAAAGTCTTCCAGCTCGTGTGCATTGCTGAGATGATAATAACTATCATCCATGGGCACTTACCATGTTGTGAGCACATCGCATAGAACGACTCATTTCATCCTCACATAACCCTGTTACATTCTGTTATCCTGGGGCCAGCCCGGTGGCGCAGAGGTTAAGATTGCACATTCTACTTTGGTGGCCCAGGGTTCGCCGGTTCAGATCCCAGGTGTGGACCTATCACCGCTTGTCAAGCCATGCTGTGGTAGGCGTCCCACATATAAAAAAGTAGAGGAAGATGGGCACAGATGTTAGCTCAGGGCCAGTCTTCCTCAGCAAAAAGAGGAGGATGGGCGGCAGGTGTTAGTTCAGGGCTAATCTTCCTCAAAAAAAAAAAAAGTGAAATGTAAAAGGCAAATCTCCAACAAGGAATAGTACCTTGATTCCAACCTACACCTGAAATGCTGCTTCTTTAAAACAAGCAAAAAAAGACAACTTGCTCCCTGTTCCTTAAGGATGAGGCTTGACATCGATGTTAAGAACAAGAGCATTCTCCAGAAACCAGACCAATCAACCAAGTATTTGCTAACCAAGGGAGACCAGGCAAAGCTCTTGGGGATGGTGGTGTCAGGTGATACCAGCAGTGGGAGCCAGAGGATCAAGACTCACCAGAACTCCCCATCTCAAAAGAGAACCTAAGGTTGGTGTCAGAAAAAGAAGGCTGAGTTTCCTCTCCTCCTCATCTCCACTTCATCCCAAAATGACTGACATCAGAGAGGCTAATGATTCTGAGGGGCATGGGGTGGGAAATCTAGACAGGGCTCCATATTTGGGGAGGGGAGGGGTGGTCAACCCGTATGCAGGTGGGATCCCCAGACTCGGAGGAGGGGAGGGGAGCCTGGAGGAGCCGTCAGGAGCCCACCAGCTAGCTGGGCTTCAGGGCTGACACAGATCTCAGGGGGACAGCATTCCAGGCAGAGTAACAGGTCAGAAGCAAGGAGTAAAAGATTAAGAATTAGGACTTGGGGCCCACATAACTGTGCAAAGATTGTTCCGGAGTCCCAGGGGCCCAAGACTTATTAACAGCAAGGTATTTAGCATTAGCTCATTCATACGTTAATTTGTCATATATTACTAAAGGCCTCCTGTCCACCAGGAGTGTGACTGATGAGAACACAGCATGGTCTTCACCCCTGGGAGTTTAGTCTATGGGGAGTAAACAGCAATACAATACGAGGGAAGCAGAGGGACCGTGGGAACCCGGCGGAGGCAACTAACCCAGCCTGAGGATCAGAGGAAATGTGGGGAAAATGGACTTGGGTATCTAAGACTAGATACCATGTAATCTCTCCTTTCACTTTAGGCAAAATATATAAGAAATGAACTCAGAGTGCTGTCATCGTTATAGCTTTTACAGCACACCACAAGCCTGTCTTTCCTCTTTTTTAAAAAAGCTGTTTCATGAGAACATGTGCACCTTGTGTAGACTGTCTTGTGGAATGTACACCCACCAAGGCCAGGACACATCAACCTCGCTGACAGCTAGGGAGGCAGGAGCCCAGGGGAGGGTGAGGTAAGCCTCCAGGTGCTGTTCTGAAACTCTTTATCACTTCTACAAAAGTCAGGGTCAAACCCCTCTGTCATCACAACAAAGTGGGTGAGCCAAGAGGGCACTCAGACACTGATTCCCTTGTTTCACACCCACGGCCTCCCCACTGCACCCCGAGGCCACACTCACACCCCAGCTGGTTTATTCCTTAGCTCAGTCACCAGAGGTCCACATTGCTCCCTTTGCTGCCTGGAGGTTCAGAAAAAGAGCAGAACAGGATACCATCACCTCCTCCTCCACCCCCACCCTTGTCTTGCAGTTGCTTTGTATGTTGCTTTCCTTTCCCAGTCCCTTGGGGGCTGGAAGGGTGCTTTGGAGGGGTGATAATAAAGGTGAAGATAATTAGAAATTGGTTATGAGAAATTTTGTCTCAAACATGTTGTTTCTGAATTATCAAAATTGGGGGAGGGAGGTGGAATTCAGGGCTGGAAAGAAGCATATGATCCTTCTCTCAGAGACCGTTGCTCTCCAGCTCCCAAACACTGCTGGTTGGTTGGGCAGACTTCCCAAGGATCTCCCACGTGGCCTCAGCTTTAGTATGGAGTAAAGGAGGGGCAAAGGCCATTCCAGACACAGGCTTGATGGAGTGGGATGCTCTCTTTGCCTCACTGTCTCTCTCCCAGCATCACTGCTTCTCTCCCTATGACTCTTCTGTTTTCTTCTTTGGCTTAACCACTGTTTCTACTTCCTCATAATTTTAGTTTAAGCACAGCTGTTGGTTGCTGTGGCTCATCTCTACCACCACTTCCAGCTTTTGACTCGTCATTGCAGATTTTCTCAACAATTCCCCATTTTGTAATTCCTAAATGGTTGAATCTGATTTGCTCAGCTTATCTCAGGTTTTCGGGTTTTTTAAAATCTCAAATTATCAATATCTTTCAGGATACTGAGCAGCCAGTGGACAGGTTCCTCTTGGACAGGTGCTCATTCATTCATTGTTGAATTGTCCACTGAGTTCCTTCAGTGAACTCACTATATATGTGAGATACAGTAGAATACAAGAGACATATGGCCCTGGTTGGAAACAGAGAAGTTAACACTTACAAGATCATGGTATAAGAGAGGAAATGGACAATGTGCACCCACTGGAGATGTCCAGTATGCTGTGGGATATGTCTGTGCTCAGATGCACAGTTAGATTAGGTATCCACAACATACAGATGGGAACTGAGGCCATGGGAGGGGATTAGATCACCCAGGGACAGTGCTGAAGGCAGAACCCCAGGAAACATCAGCAATTAAGGGACAAGCAAAGGAGGAAAGTCCTAAAAAGGGAACTGAGAGGGAGAAGGAGCACTGGGAGGGCAGTATGGAAACAAAAAGAGAAGTGAGTTGGAAGGAGGGAGTTATTGACAGCGTCAAATGCTTCCCCAAAGTGGTGTTGAGTAGGGATTGAGAGGAATGCATTTAGAAATCAGGAGGCCCCTGGTGACATTGGCCAGAGGAGTGAGAGGCACAAAAGCGAGATTGCAGTGAAGGAAGGAGTAAGGAGTAAGAAGAGGAACTGAAGATAGAGGGTAGAGACAACTCTGGCCATTAACTAAGTGGAAATGGAGAGGTGGGTGGGGGTGAGGGTGGTCATGAACTTCACAACACGTCTGCCTAAGCAACAGGTTTGGGAGGTGGCAGTGGCCAGTTGTCTTAGAAAAAAGTAAGACAGGCATTCTGGGGTCCTTTGCATATAGAATGTCCTCAGTCAGAGATGCATCAGAAACTGCAGGCTTGAATCTGCAGGAGGAGGGCATGCAGTGGATCCTCAGTTCCCACGGAATGGGAATTCTTCAAAGGTCTTTTCATCCCTGGATTCCCAGCACCCAGCATGGTCGTAGCTGGCATAGAGTAGGCCCTTAGCAAATATTTGTTGACTGATAACAGAATGGCTGAATGAATAGACGGATGAAATTGAATTAAATGTTGTTCTGCTCTATAATTCCTTTTGTGGATCTACAGAATATTGTTTGTGGAAGGTGTTATCTACCTTTCCTTCCACTGCTGAAATGTTTCATAGTCTGTTATCAGAGTGAGCATTACTGATAAGCTAACTGGGGAAATCCAGCTTCCTTCAAAGGTCCAATGATCAGAAATGCATGGAGAGGGGTGGCCTTTTATGGGCAAAAGTTAGGACCAAGTCCAGGTCCTAAACAGGTCTGATAGCTGCAAAGAGCACTGCTTGCTGGATACTCCAAAGGTGGGCTTCATATGTTCCTATATATAGTCTTTACACACTGTTTTATCTAGTAAACACTCCATACATTTTGGGTTGACTAATTTGAAGTATCTTACCTTTCAATATTTTTTTCCAAGACTCTAGAATTCCAAGACAAAATCAGATGGTAGACTTCTCCCAAACAAATTCTTCCCATTTCTTCTTTCTGTGTCCCATGAGGAGATGCCTCCATCACATCTCTGATCTCCTTGTACTTGCCATATTTCAGACCTTCCTTATCATCCGTCTTTTTTTTTTTTTTAACTTATTTTTCTGCTTATAAAGGAAATTCATGCTCATCCTCATCTTCTCTGGCTCCATCTCTGTTCCAACATGCCCCCCACCCCCAGTCCATCTTTAACACCAGTTCCAGGATGATATTCCTAAAACAGAGATCTTTTGATGTTACTCCCCACTTAAACTTAAAAATTCAATTTTAGAACACTTTCATCACCCCCCAAAAGTCCCCTTGTGCCCTCATTGTCCATTTATACAATCAGTCCCTGATCCAACTCTGGACCCTAGACAACCATTGATCGGCTTTCTGTCTCTATAATTTTGTCTTTCCTAGAAATTTCATACAAATGGAACTCTACAACATATAGTTTTTTGTGTATGGCTTCTGCTATGGGCTGAATTGTGTCCCCACCCCCCTAGATCATATGTTGAAGTCTTAACGCCCAGTAACTCAGAATGTAGTTGCATTTGGAGATAGAGTCTTTAAAGAAGTAATTAGGTAAAATGAGGTCATTAGGGTGGGCCCTAATCTAATATGACTGATGTCCGTATAAGAAGAGGATATTAA
Source organism: Equus przewalskii (assembly GCF_037783145.1). Classification (NCBI taxonomy): domain Eukaryota; kingdom Metazoa; phylum Chordata; class Mammalia; order Perissodactyla; family Equidae; genus Equus; species Equus przewalskii. The sequence goes on from NC_091836.1 coordinate 69,516,290, forward strand.
GACATGTACGCATGCAGAGGGAAGATCATGTTTTCATTTCTCTTGGGTAGAACCCAGTGCTTTCAAGATCAAGTTTAAGCTTCTCATCTCTTCAACCTCACCTCTCACCCTAGTTGCTTCTTACCTATGCTCCAGCACCATAGATTGCTGATAAATCCTTGTACACACTATGTTATTTCTCATTTACACATCTTTGCATATGCTGTGCCCTCTTCCAGAAGTACCCTCCCAAGTTTCTTCTGCATTTAAGAAGGCAGGTGCCTTCTCTGACTCTCAGGGTAATTTAGGGCTCCTTCTCTTTGCTCTCATAACCTTTTGAGCTTCTCTCTTTCAGACAAGATTAAAATGTTGATTTGACTGTTTCTTTTACTAAGCAACAAATTCCTTAAGGAAAGGGATGGTGTGTTACTTATTTCTGTATTGCCAGTGTCCAGGACCTACGACACAATTGGTGCTCAATAACTGTTTGCTTAAAGAGTGAATAAATGAATGAATGATTCAGTCATTTGATATCTATACCGAATGTTTACCATATGTTTGGTATAATGCTAGCCACTACAGGGCCACAAAAGAAATAAAAGATATGTTTTAAGGTCTCAAGGAATTTTTAGTTAAGTTGGAGAAACAAGAACTACTCCAGAAAACTGACTAGAGAACAAAGTAATAAAGAAGTAAGTTGCTGAAGAACACTGGACACATAGACTTCTGTTCAGATTCTGGCTGTACGCCTTGGGCAAGCCACCTAACCTCTCCAGACTTTAGTTTCCACATCTGTAATATGGAGATAATAATCAGACATATTGAGTTTGAGGTATTAGTGGAATATAGTGCTAATAATTAAACACCACCTCTCATCTGGACAGTGCTTTATAGAAGCTTACAAAGATGATTCACACCCTTTGATCAACTCTGTGAGATAGAGATTATAGTTTAGCAGCTATGGCAGATTGTAAATATGGCCAGGAATTATCCTCTTCCCTCTATCTATATCTTTTGAAAGTGCCCTTCCGCACTGACTCTGGTTTGGCTTTGATCCATTTTTACTAGAAACATGCCTGAGTGTGGGGGCTTGCCTTCTCTCGTTGCACTTGGAATCCTGAAACAGCCATGTGAATAAGCCTATGCTGCACTGCTGGAGGACAAGAGGCCACATGAAGGAGAACCAAGGGGCTCCAGCTAATAGTCAGCCAGTGACTGCCCATCACAAAACACGTGAGTGAGGCCATGCTAAATCATCCAGCCACCGCCCAACTTGCCAGCTGACCATAGACCCAGGAGGGAGCCGAGCATCTTTCAGCTAAGCTGGCCAAGGCCAGCTGACCTATAGAATTGTGAGCTAAATAAAATGATCATTGTTCTAAACCACTATGTTTCATGGTGAGTCATTTTATGGCAAAAGCTAACTGACACAGAGAGTCAGAGCAATAAAACTTTGGAGCTAAGCAGCCTGAGTTTGACTTCCAACTCTGCCACTTACTAGCTATGTGGCCTTGGGCAACCTACTCCATCTTTCTGAGCTTCAGTGTCCTCATCCGACCATGGGGGTAATGGCAGTGCCCCTCCCCTGGGGTTGCAAAGATTAAACAGGATGATAGATGTCAGACATTAGCCCGATGCCACTTGGCTCAGCATAACTGACTCATAGAGGGAGCCATTGTTCAGGTGAGTAAACTAGACAGGAGAAAATTAAACTCTTAGGTGTTTAGTGGCTTTCCCCAAGATCACACAGCCAGAAAATGACTGAACTTGGGACTCAAACTGAGACTTCTTGACCCCTACTCAGTCTAGGATTCCTGACAGACTAGTAGGGCAGATTGGCTGGGGGTGCAGAGGGGCATTCAAGTGTCCACCTGGTGACAGATTGCCTTGTGTCCAGTCTCAGTATGAAGATAAAAATAGGCTGGAGTTAATGAATGATCAAAATGAAGTTTTATAAAGATTAATCTGGTAGCACAAAGAACAAGCCATTGGCAGGCATTGGCAGTCCCATCCCTTCATTCTCTGCATCCCATGTCTCCCCAAGTCTGTTTTCTTTCTGTACTGCTTCTCAAAACCACTCTTTTCTCTCCATTTTCTTACCTTAGCCCTTGTCCCTTTCCTGGAGCTCGGCAATGGCCTACCACTTCCTTCGGTGTCTCTACTCCAATCCCTTCTCCTCTCCCCTCATCCTTCTCCAGCCACACTTAGGGCTCTGTGCCAGCACATCCCTGACACTCACCTCAGGACAGATGCTGCTCATGGGTTTTGCCCAGGAGCTCTCTAGATGGCTTCCAGGAATTGAGAAGACAGACTTGCATGTGCCTCAGACACCCCATCCATAAAATGAGGGCCCATGATAAGGCCTTCCAGATCTGATGCTTTCTGAGGGTGGCGCCTGATCCCTAATAAAGGTCTGGCAGGTACACACCGTCAATGAGCAGCAGATGGCAGTCACCTCTCCTTTTGTCATCTCCCATTAGGAGCTGTGGGTGCTCCTTCTCTCACATGAAGAGTAACAATGAAGCCAAAGCAATCTTAAGAAAGAAGAACAAAGCTGGAGATGTCATGCTCCCTGATTTCAAAGTGTACTACAAAGCCATAGTAATCAAACTATATAGTACTGGTACAAAAACAGACACAAATCAATGGAATAGGATAGAGAGCTGATAAACCATGGCTTATACGGTCAATTAATCTATGACAAAGGAGGCGAGACTATACAATGGGGAAAAGACAGTCTCTTCAATAAACGGTGCTGGGAAAACTGGACGGCTACATGCCAAAGAATGAAACCGGACCACTTTCTTACACCAAATACAAAAATAAACTGAAAATGGATTAAGGACTTAAATGTAAGACTCGAGACCATAAAACCTTTAGAAGAAAACAAAGGCTGTCAACTCCTTGACATCGGTCTTGGGGATACTTTTTTTGGATCTGTCTCCTCAGGCAAAGGCGACAAAAGCAAAAGTAAACAACTGAGACTATATCAAACTAAAAGCTTTTGCACAGCATCGGAAACCATCAGCAAAACAAAAAGGCAACCTAACGAGTGAGAGGAGATATTTGCAAATGATATATCTGATAAGAGGTTAGTATCCAAAATATATAAAGAACTCATACAACTCAATATCAAAAAAAACAATCTGATTAAAAAACAGCAGATGACCTGAATAGAAAGTTCTCGAAAGAAGATATACAGATGGCCAACAGACACATGAAAAGATGCTCAACGTCACTAATCATCAGGGAAATGCAAAACAAAACCACAATGAGACATTACCTCACGCCTGTCAGAATGGCTATTATCAAAAAGACAAAAAACAGCAAATGTTGGTGAGGATGTGGAAAAAGGGAACTCTCACACACTGTTGGTAGAAATGTAAATTGGCGCAGCCACTACAGAAAACAATATGGAAGTTCCTCAAAAAATTAAAAATAGAACTACCATACAATCCAGCAATGCCACTTCTGGGTATCTATCCTAAGAAAATGAAAACACTACTTTGAAAAGATATGTGCGCTCCTATGTTCATTGCAGTATTATTTACAATAGCCAAGATATGGAAGGAACCTAAGTGTCCATCGATAGATAAACCGATAAAGAAGATGTTTTATACACACACACACACACACACACACACAGACAAAAGAATATTACTCGGTCATAAAAAAATTGAAATCTTGCCATTTGCAACAACATGGATGGACCCAGAGGGTTTTATGCTAAGTGAAATAAGTAACACAGAGAAAGACAGACACCATATGATTTCACTTATATGGGGAATCTAAAAAATAAAACAAATGAACAAACAAAACAAAACAGAAATGAACTCATAGACGCAGGAAACAAACTGGTAGTCACCAGAGGGGAGAGGAATTGGGGGGTGGGTAAAACAGGTAAAGGGGATCAAGAGGTACAGACTTCCAGTTATAAAATAAATAAGTCACAGGGATGTAATGTACAGCATGGGGAATACAGTCAATAATATTGTAATAACTTTGCATGGTGACAGATGGTTGCTAGACTTGTGGTGATCATTTTGTAACATATATAAATGCTGAATCACTATGGTATACGCCTGAAACTAATATAAACTAATATAATACTTCAACCTAAAAAGAAGAATAGCAATGAAGATAGGACCTCAACAACCAATTAGAAAACACTCTGTGGCCCAAACTTTAACTGAATTAATTGCCTGAATTTAAAGAATAGGGAATTTCACATTAAGTCTGGATTTCAGGCTTTATTTATTAATCCAAACGTCTGGCTGCCATCTGTTGTCAGGGCATGTGCTCTACTGTGGGCTTCAGCCCTTATCCCTCCCTCTGGCCCCCACAGCATGTAGGCCAGGTGTCTTTTACCATGATCAAAGTGCTTGTACTGTTATTTTTCTTAAACCTTTTCTTTATGAGTGAAATATTTCTTGGCCACACTTTCAACCAAAGGAAGAAAATACAAGCTAGATTGAGAGGACCACGAGTTTCAAAAAAAGGAGAAAGAATCCATTTCTTTGTGAAAATGAAGTGAGTACAGCATGTCTGCGTTGAAAGAATACAACCTAAGATGCCATTATGAAAATAAAGCACAATAAGAAATAAGAAGAACATAGAAAAGATGTGAGATGAAAAAGCAACAAAATGGAAGAAAGCACTAAAATTTCAACAAAATTTATTCTTTTGAATACAAATAAATGTGTTCTATAATTAAGAGGGAATAAGTTGTAAGTGAATAAAATATAATGGAATAAGTGGAACGGTAACATCCTCAGGAGACTGTAGGCATCTGAGATTGCACCATCTAATCTAGCACTCCCCCTGTAATCCTCTGCTTTTATTGATGAGATAGCTGAGGCCCAGTGACATTGGGTAACTTGTCCAAGGTCACAAAGCTAGGAAGTAGCAAAGCTAGGAATAGAAATCATGTCTTTGGACTCTATATCCGTTGCTTTTCCCATATATCCTTTGGCCACAGAGCTTGACAAACATTTCTCGAGTTGACAAAAGGAAGCATAGTGTAGAGGAAAGAACATTAAGTTGGGATGAAGAGTCCTAGATTCTAGTTCTAGCTGTACCACCGACTGGCTGTGTGATCTTGGGCAAGTCACTTTCCCTCTCTGGAACTCATTTTCCAGATCAAAGTATGAGAAAGGCTAAACTCAAGACTTTGAAGATTAATTGGGAAGTGTGTCACATTAGCCAATTATAGCCTTATGTCCTGTGGCTAAGAACTTGGCCCCAAGATAAAGGAGTAAAGACCCCATGATTAATTTGAATAAGAAATAAATTCATTAAGATGATCTTCTGTATCTCATGGAGTCACCAGAAAGCCTGGAGAATTAGGTTCTAAAAATAGGCAGACAATGAAAGCATATGTACATGAATGTCAACAGTGGCATTATTCATAACAGCCAGAACATGGAAAAAACTCACATGTCCATCAACAGACAAATGGATAAACAAAATCTGGTATACAGTGGAATATTATTCAGCCATAAAAAGGAATAAAGTTCTGATATATGCTGCAACATAAATGAACCTTGAAAACAATATGCTAAATGAAACAAACCAGTCACAAATGACAACATACTAAATGATCCCATTCATATGAAAGTCTAGAATAGGGAAATCTATAGACAGAATGTAGATTAGTGGTCACTCAGGGTTGGGAAGGGATGGGGGATAGGGGAGTGATAGTTAAAGGTTAGGGTCTCTTTTTGAGGTGATAAAAAATTCTAAAATTGACTATGGTGATGATTGCACATATCTATGAATACACTGAAAAGTAAATCATATACCTTAAAATGGGTGAATTGTATGGTGTGTGAATTATATCTCAATAAAGCTGTTAAAAAAATTGGCAGAAACAAAGGGAGCCAAAGCAGGTACAACCTCAACCCAAATCATGCTGTAGAACCAATTCAATAAGGATACCACTGTCACCTCTGCCCCTGCCCTGAACACTGGACCCAGCGGCTACCACTTGCTCTGCTAGCATTGCTGCCCTGAAACCTATGTTACCGCCACTGCCGCCACCACTGCCGAAGTGAACTCTCCACTGTCCCTGCTTCTTTGCAACACAAGTGTCTCATTCTAAGTTCTGGGAGAACGTACTTGATTGATCAAGCCTACATCACACGTGCGTGCCCTGGCTGTAAGGGGGGGGGGGGGGCGAAAGCAAATATCTGGGCTTTTCCATTCTATGATGGGAGACAAGATCCGCCTCCCTCCAAGACTCGTGTGGTGGAGAACTCTCCAACTATAAGGAAGGAGTTTAGGTGTGAGGCAAATGAGCAAACCAACCAACCAAGCAACAAATAAAAATAAAAGACCTGGCCTCTATACATATATATAACCTCAGTTAAAATGCAAATATTTCAGATTAATGTGTCCTTCAAACACTTCTTCATTTATGTATGCCTGCAATCACTGTGAGCATTTATTAAGCACCTAACAACTCTTTGCCAGCCCTATGCTAAGCCCCACAGAATCAGAAACAAATAAAACACTGACTTTGCCCTGAAGGAGCTCATGGTGAGCAGGAGAAAAAACGGAGTGTTATGGGTCCCAGGCTAAAAGCATAAGAAGTGAAATAGGGGCACAAAGGAGGGACTGGTCAATTTTCCTTAGGGAGAAGATTAGAAAGTCTTTATAGAAGAGACGACTTTGAGGAGAATCTTAAAAGGTGGGGTGGTGCCTTGCTAGGCAGAAGGGAGGAGCTAGGGGCATGGAGCAACCAAGAGCATCGGGGGAAACGATGGGCAGCACAGGTGTGGAAGCTTGGGGTGTGGACGGGGCACAGTGAGAGACTGGAGAGGTCACTGGAGGCCAGATCATGAAGGCCATGGAGCTCAGACCAGTTTGGACTTCCCTCTTTTCAATAGAGAGGTATTGAAGGATATTTTGGTTTTGAAACATCATTTTGATGCTGCGTAGAGGATGAACTGGAGGAAAGACTGGGCTAAAAGATCAGTTAGTGGGCTGCTGCCATAGTCCAGACGTCAGATAGCAGAAGAGGCCCTGAACTAGGATGGTAGCAGTGGATGGAGGCAAGGAGAGGGACAGAGTTGGATATGAGAGAGGAGGAGTAAGGAAAAATGTAGCACACCTTATCTTGTCAGAGCTGCTTAAGGGAAAGAAGGACCCTGATAACAGGGTATCAACCCGTCTACCCATCTGTCCCATCTACTCTCTCACCCACTCCTGTCCCAACATACTGATATGTAAGAGCTGGGGATAAAGAAATGGTTTCCCTGTTGGCGGGGCTCTGTCTAGAGGAGGAGATGGGCATCTAGATAGACAATTACAAAGAGTGTGATGGCTGCTAGGAGACCTGGGTAGGAGATGCTGTGGAACCACTGTGACGAGGGAGTTCAAGGAGAACTTCACAGAGAAGAATTGAGCCCTGTTTTAAAAGATTGAGAGGAGTTGGCTAAAAGAAAAAGCTGGGAAAGAAGCATTGCAAGCAGAGAGAAGAGCATGTTATGGGGCCATGAAAAGGTGCCTTGCAGTCCTCTGACTATAGGAGCGTAATAGACCAACAGCCCCAGACACTGCTCTGTCAAGTCCACGGCCCAGTTTGTGCTGAGACCTCACCTCCTGTGAGCTGCTCCCAGCCAAGGACTGAGTGCAGCAGGGAGACTAAGGCAGGTGTATTCCTGAGAGGCAAGGGTCTCCTCTGACAGCCAACTTTGGCTCCACAACAACCCAACCTTCCTTAGACTGTACGTTCATCTAGACACTTCCACCCAACCTCCCTTCCTCTTCTGCTTCCTTAGGGTCAGACTTGCTTGGAGGATTTATGTTCCACCCAACCTCTCTCTTCCCATTTTTTTTCACACGTTGTTCCACTAGTAAAATCTTTGCATGTTTAATCCTATCTTGGCTCTGCTTCGTGGAAGACCCCAAGTAACACACCTGTGTAAAAGCATAAATTCTTCAAGGACTTCGAACTTCCTGCTAGATATTCCACAAGACCTGGGATACCTTTAGTAAGGTATAATGAGACAAAATAACATTTGAAGTTCGGAGGTGGATAACCTAGAGGTATGGAGAGAGTAGAGAAGAGATGGGCTAGTGAATAGTTGTCACTGTTTTGGCTGCCGAGTTTTAGGACCTTTCCGTGTTTGGAGAGTTCCCCATCTTATGAGACAGACAGAGCTGGTCTCCTGTTATAGAAGCTGAAAACGCCAGACTCACTTTCCCAGCATCCCCTACAATGAAGGTATGGCACATGACCTAAGTTCTGTCAATCAGATATACCTGCCTTAGACAGACTTTGAATCGGAAGCTAGTAGGACAAAGAAATGGGGCCGTGCAGAATCAGTGTGAGCCGCGGCCGGCAGCAGAGGCAGCAGCTGTAGTGGTAGAGCCCAGCGTCTGGCACTGGTCGCCTTGGTGGTGTATGGGCAGTACCCATTCCCCAGAGTCGGGCTGCCATAACAAAATAACTTAGACTGGGTGGCTTAAACCACCAACACTGATTTCTCACAGTTCTCGAGGCTGCGAGGTCCAAGATCAAGGTGCCAGCAGATTTTGTCTGGCAAGAACCTTCTTCCTGGTTTGCAGATTGCCACTTTCTTGAGGTATCCTCACGTAGGGGAGAGAGAGAGGGCCGCACGCGGTTCTCCTTATAAGGGCACTAATCACTTATGCCCTCATCTAAGCCTAATGACCTCCCACAGGCCCCACCTCCAAATACCATCACAAGGGGAATTAGGACTTCAACATATGAATTTGGGGGGGAACACAAACGTTCAGTCCACAGCAATCTATTAGTGGCGTAACCTTAAACAAGTCACTCATCTTTCTGAGCTCCAGTTTTCTTACCTGTAAAATGGGGATATTGAGTTTTACCTCCCTTAAAGGGCTGTTGTAAACGTTAAATGAGATAATAGGTATGAAAATGTTTTGTAACTATTAAATGAGCTCTACAAATGTTTGTAATTTGTCTTAACAGTGTCTAACACAATGCATGGCAAACAGTACTCTTTAAATGTACGAGGAAACTGAGGATTAGAGAGATCATGCAACATGCCCCAAATCACATTTAGTAAGTGACAGAGTCAAAATCTGAACGCAGATCTGTCTAGGAGGAAACATGGGAGGAGAAGTGTCTTTAGAATGAAAGCTGGACAATATCAAAACCCTGCTCTTTTAGGCACATGACGCCATCTCAAGCCCCTTTGGTCTCAGGGGCTGGTGCTGGGAGATTTGCCCAGAGAAGGTCAAGAGCTGGGCCCAGCTGCAGGTCACCTGCTCTCTAGGGCAGTCCCTGGCAGATGGTGGTACTTTGTTTTGTTATTTCCTTCATAGAAATTCTCCTGTTTCTATATGGTAATTAAACCTTCATGCCTCATCCTGTTTATATTCTGCTTTTGTGTTTTGTTTTGCTTATGAATGAAAGAACAATTCAACCTTCCTAATCCAAACTGCTTGACCCCTTAAAGCAGGTGTCTTGGGGCCTTGAGCAAAACTATAAATACCTTGAGCATTACTATAAATACCTATCTGGAGGCGAGGGGATTCTGTGCCCAGCCAGCATCAGAAACAAAGCATTTCTCAGATGCTGACTGGTAAGTTTTGCTTGGGGTGCAGAGGAAGGGCGTCCAGGAGAGAAAGAAAGCCTGGGCAACCTCAGAATCGACCTTCCTATCTGCTCAGATATGCCTCTTGTAGCCTCATCTTCCTTCAATTCTCCCTCATGCTGGATTATTGAATCAAGAATCTGGAGGCTGGCGTGCGGCCTTTAGCTCTGCCACCAGTAAAGTGTGTGACCTAGACAAGTCTCTTCCCTCTCTGAGCCTCCCTTTTCTCATCTGCCAAAGGAAGGAATCAGATGGTCAGATGTGGTGCCTCCCTAGGGCTCCTTGTGGTATTGACGCTCTCCAACACTGTGACAATACACATAATTGCTGAGCCTGCAGACGGGCTCTGGGCTAGAAGGTGTGTGTGAATGGATGTGAATATGTGCAAGTGTGTGTGCATGAGTGTGTGTGACTATGTGTATGTGCACGTAGGCCAGTCTCCAAAAATGGTATACACAGGGGTTGGTCCGATGGCATAGTGGTTAAGTTCACATGCTCTGTTTCAGCAGCCCAGGGTTTGTGGGATCAGATCCTGGGCGCAGACCTACACACCATTCATCAAGCTGTGCTGTGGCAGTGTCCCACATACAAAATAGAAGAACACTGGCACAGATGTCAGCTCAGCAACAATCTTTCTCAAGCAAAAAGAGGAAGATTGGCAACAGATGTTAGCTTAGGGCTGATCTTCGTCACCAAAAAAAAAAAAGATATATACAGGGCTTGCTTGAAATTCCAGCTCCAGTGAAAAACCTTCACCCCCAGTGCCACCTAACTTTCCTGAATTGCTTTTCCAGACTCAGCTCTCCCATAAAGTGGGAAGGAAAAGCATTTCTCTTGGTGAGAAAGCACTGTGGACAGGGATGAGCACTAACTCTGGAGTTAGACTTGGGCTTGAATCCTGGCTCCACCCTGTCCTTGATATATGACCTTGAGCAAGTTATTTACCTAAGCCTAATTTCATCAATGGTAACAAGGAGCTAACAGTCCCAGTTCAGCACAGTTAGAGGCCAGAACGAGACGAAAGTGTCAAGTACTGGCTTAGAACCTAAGAGACACTCTAAATTGGGACCAGTTATGTAACTTGTGGGGCTCAGTTCAAAACAAAATGTGGGCAGGGCCGGCCCAGTGGCTCAGCGGTTAACTTCACACGTTCTGCTTTGGCGGACTGGGGTTTTCCAGTTCGGACCCCAGGTACAGACCCATGCACTCTTATCAAGCCATGCTGTGGCAGGCATCCCACATATAAAGTAGAGGAAGATGGGCACGGATGTTAGCTCAGGGCTGATCTTCCTCAGCAAAAAAAGAGGAGGATTGGCAGTGGATGTTAGCTCAGGGCTAATCTTCCTCAAAAAAAAAAAAAAAAATGTGGATTTCTTGTTCAGAAATTCTTAAGAATTTCAAGATGGCAACAGTGGAGAATTAAACCAAACACAAGGCCTTTCTAAGCACAGGGCACTGGGCATCTACACAGGTCATATCTTCTCGATATTAATTTTCTTCCAGGCAGGTTAACTAAGCTGTTGGGAGAAGAGGAATGGATGAAAAGAGGTATCATGGGTAAGGGTCCCCAAATAACCCAGGAAGCAAAAATCGAGGCTTGGAAATCTCTTCCATCCCCACCCCCTCTCTGAAACAACCCTGCCATGGGAAGGCAGGGACGAAGGTCAGAGCAGGTGAGTCACTTACTTCCTTAACCGCTGAGAATATTTTTCCCACTCCATGAGTTCAGCCTCCCTCCCTCCCAGACAGGAGCTTAGCTTAGGACAAGACATCATGCATCCTTTCCCAGAGAGTTAATCTTCATTTCTTTTACCTCTTTTACGTCACCTAAGTCCTTCTGGATCCCCTGGAAAGGAACTCAGGGCCTGGGGCCCAATGGCAAGGAAGGAATTGCTGAGGGAGGTCACTGTCCATTGGGCAGGAGGGATCCTCCAGACCAGAGTACTGCTGAACACTGGGAAGCTGGGAAGTCAGCCAGCGTTTCATCTTTTGTTTTTTCCTCCTGGAGCTTCCTGTCCCAGAGGTGGATGGAGAGGGGTCATGGGGGACTTCCTGACCTCTACAAATAAACCTTTCTGTTGTCGTTGGCTGGGCAGTACTTCCAGGCCAGACAGACCAGTTTGATGGGCAGTAACGGAGAGAGACAGCAATGCTGCCTGCAGAGGAAGCTCACCCCTAGTTCCCTCAAATGTCCCAGCAAGAGGAGGACACACACTGCCGGGGTGGAAAAGGCGGCCAAGTGAGAGGCCAGCACTGACAGCCCATTGTTGAGGGCAGGGGCGAATGGGAACGGGGTGAGGAAGAAGCATCAGGGAACGTGAGGTGTGGAAGGGCCCTCAGAGGTCACATAGTTTGTCCTCTGCTGATTCCCAGTGCCCAGACAGTTCCTGGCACATAATAAGGGCTCAATAAATATTTACTGAATGAATGAGTGAATCTAGTCCAGCATCTTCCTTTAACTGAGCCAGGGAAGCAAGGCCCAGAATGGAAAAGAAAACTTCCCAAGGACACACAGTGAGTATCAGAACCCAGAGCAGAGCTCAGAGTTCACGAATCCCATACCTACGTTCTCTCGCGAGGTGACAATCAGTGCACAGGGGAGGGGAGGGACTTTGTTCCCCTTAAGCCAAAGGAGACAGGAGACTTCAAGAAAACTGCTCAGTGAGCTTACCATGTCACCCTGAAGTTTGGGGATCATAAATCACAGAGTTTGACACGTGCTTGAGAAACTAAAACATGAAAGACTAACGGACCTTATAGGACAAGGAGAGAGATGGTTGTGCTGAGGATGAGCTGTGACCACGGGGCAAAGACAGGTGTGTGCCAGGGACCAATGCGGACCTAGAAGGGAGCTGACCTGGACCTTCTTAAAAGTGACCTGCCCTCAAAAGGATCACACAGAAGACACTGTGACCCCAACAAAGAGGATGCACTGCTAGAAGCTCGGCAGCTAACCCGGAGGAGAGGCTTTGCCTTGTCAAGGGAAGTGCAACGGCTCATGGGAGCATCCCCCAAGGACCTGCTAACACCTTCCAAAGAGAAAGAATTGGTTTTGGACATCTGACCCACACCAAACAGCAGCATCATATTGTAACTGATGCCCTGTGTCCTCATCTTCTCTCTTCCTCGGAGGCAGATGGATGTGCCTTAACACTAAAAAAGTTTATGTTTTATGCTCCTTGCTTGCATAGGCCACTTTAGGCCCATAAATTTCATATTTTTAATTTTAATTTTTTTTCTTAAAGAGTGTATTAGTTTTCTGTTGATGTGTAACAAGTTACCACAAACTTAGCAACTTAAAGCAACATAAACTTATTATCTCAGTTTCTGTATGCTGGAAGTTTGGGCATGGCACTACTCAATTCTCTGTTCAGGGTCTCACCAAGCTAAACAAGGCATTGGGTCAGGTCTAGGGCTCAGGGTCTTCTTTCAAGCTCACTGGTTATTGTCAGAATACAGTTCCTTATGGTTGTAGGATTGAGGTCTCTGTTTTCCTGCTAGCTATCAGCTGGGGACTACTCTCAATTCCCATAGGCCATTCCCAATATTTGCCATGTGGCCCCGTGTTATGGACTAAATATTTGTGTCCTCTCTTCCCTAAATTCATATGCTGAATTCCTAACCCCTAATGTGAATGGTATTTGGAAATGGAGTCTTTGGAAGTTAAAATTAAGGTTAAGTGAGGTCATAAGGGTGGGACCCTGATCCAATAGGATTAATGCCCTTGTAAGAAAAGACATCAGGGGGCTGGCCCCGTGGCCGAGTGGTTAAGTTCGCGCACTTCGCTGCAGGCGGCCCAGTGTTTCATCAGCTTGAATCCTGGGCGCGGACATGGCACCGCTCATCGAGCCACGCGAGGCGGCGTCCCACGTGCCACAACTAGAAGGACCCACAATGAAGAATATACAACTATGTACCAGGGGGCTTTAGGAAGAAAAAGAAAAAAATAAAATCTTAAAAAAAAAAATTTAAAAAAAAGAAAAGACATCAGAGCTCACTCTGTGTGCCCTGTAAGCACACAGAGAGAAAGCAACAGTCTACAAGCCACGAAGAGAGCTTCACCATGCTGGCCCTCTGAACTCGAACTTTCAGCCTCCAGGTCTATGACAAAATAAATTTCTGTTAAGCCACTCAGTCTGTGGTATTTTGTTATGGCAGCCTGAGCTGACTAATACACTCCCCCCCAAAACAGTTCACAACACAGATGCTTGCTTTTTCCAGACAAGACAGAGTGCATCTCTCTGACTTCAGCTTCTTTTGAAGACTTAAAAGGAACTGGAGAAGTTTCATTACCTGAGGACCAAAAAAACCCTATGGAATCTGCCCAAGATTTCATCTAACGGCAAGGAAAGACCTATTCAGTAAGTTGAATTTTAGAGAACCTGGTGGGAAAAAATATTCTACTTGCAACAGCATGAGTCCAACTTGTTCAACAAACTAGTTAAACTTACATTATAACAGAGGAAGCAAAAACACAATAAAACAAATACAGAGCACAATAACAAAAACACATAATAGCTCAGGAAGTGGCCTGAGTGCAGAAATTCCCAGGCTGGAAGTTGGGATTGGGTTGTAGGCCTGATTCTTTCACTGACCACTTAAGTTGCAGTGTGGAACATATACCAAATAAATAACTCGCAGAAACAATGGGCAAATATGAAAATAATATGAACAGGCAACTCAAAGAAGAGGAAATGCAAATGGACAGTAAACATATGAAAATATGCTCAAACCCACTATTTGTCAGGGAAATATAAATTTTAAAACATAGGATACAGTTTTTCAACAATATGTATGACAAAAAAATAAAAGATCGAGAACATCAGCCCTTGTTAAAGAGTAAGGAAATGGACATCACTACACATTGCTGTGGGAGGTGTAACATTATATCATAATCTCTCTGGAAAATATTCTGGAAGACTCTATTAAAATTTAAAATATATGTACCCTTTGGTCGAGTAATCTCTCTTTTAAGACTCTATACTATTGGAGCAAGAGTATCAGTACCTAAAAATAGATGTACAAGGATATTTATGGGAACATTGCTCATAGTGGCAAAAAAACCCTGGAAATCACCTGAATGTCCAACATCAGAGAAATGATTGAATACAGTTTTGTTCACTTACATTATATCATGGAATATGATTGAGCAATTTAAAAAATGAATTAAATCTATATGTACCAACCAGGAGGAATGAGTATGAAATATAAAGTGAAAAAGCAAACTGCACAGTAATGTGTATTTCATGTCTCTATTTTTGCTAAGGAAAAAAAAGGGAAGAACAAAACCCCTTTTTTAATGCTCATATATTTGTATTAGCAAAAAAAAGGGTGTGGAAAGTTACGCAACACAGTGTTAACACTGGATAATTGGTTTGGGATGGAGGATGGTGGTAAGGGAGCGGTGAAGGTATCAGAGGAAAGAAAGGGTAGATTATTAACGTGTGCTTTATACGTTCATTTTTCCATTGTTTGACTTATTATAAAGTGTATGTATTACTGTTCTAATTTTTTTAGAAAAATGTATGTTTAAAAATTAAAAGGAAAGCGAAAAAGCATAAGTTTGACAGTCAGAAAAACCAAAGTTTGAATCCCAATTCTATCATTTACTAGCTGAGTAACCATGAACAACTTATTTAAACTTCTCTGAGCCTCTGTTTTCTCATCTGTTAAAATGGGGGCAATACCTAACCCCTAGAGTTGTCATGAGGATAAACAAGATAATGTATTTCAGTGCTGAGCACATAGCAAGTACTTGAATAGTGGTAGCTGTTATTAGCCCCACTGGAGACTGGATTTGTTAAAGGGATGTTAGAGGACTGAAAAAGGGGACAGGGAGATAAAAGAGAATAATGAAGCAGAGCTACCTCCCTAGGGATGGGGGACAAAGGAAAGAGGATGGGGTCATCAAAATCTAGAAGTTCAGAGATTGGGCTTGTTCCCCAAATCTGGAAACTGGTACCAACTGCTGCTGTCAAGGTGAATGGCCTTTGCTAGGGTGACACTCACCAGAACAGGAAATAAACAGGAAGGAGCAAGTCCCATCTCCCTCCTCCAGTGTTCCAGTTTTCCTCCCGTGCCCCTTGTAGGGAGAGGTTGATAGAGGACCAGACTGGCAAAGCAGAAATGTGATTTGCAGAGTCCCTGCTCATCGCAGAGTTTGGAAGAGTAAATTTGCAGCTAAGAGATACTAGCACGCTTTCTTCAAACCAGCTGTCTTTAACTACTGTTCTACAATTAGTTAGAGGACAGTTGAGAGCGGTAAAGGGGAAGGGCAGGTGGGAGGAGCAGAGGTGGTAGTGCTAACCCTCACCTTTACTGTCCAGGAATTCAGCTAAGACCCAGACTTGCATACTCCATTCCACAAACAAAAGCCCTCTGTTTGTCTAACCCAGCCTCTTCAGGAAGCTGTTGAGGGACCGTTCACTGTTACTCATCCCCATCAAATTCCTAATCAAAGTATCCCTTACAACGATTAGAGTACTCTGCCCCAGAGTTCTCATATACACAATTCTTCCTAGCTTGTTAAATTTCCTGCGGTATTTTGGTACCCAGAGGTGTGTTGGCACCCCTTAGAAACGGGAGTCTTTGGCAGCTGCTCAGGTCCTTATTCCAGGTGACATCGCCAGCAGGTCACTTTTTGTCTTTCGTCCTCAGTTTCCTCTGGTATAAAATGAGAAGTTTAGGCTAGATTATCCCTAAAATATCTCACAATTCCAGCATCCTATAATTTTGCCTATGTTAAAAACAAAATGAGTCATGGCTCTTCTTTTTTTAAATAATAAACTGAAAAAGGGTTTTTTTAAAAGCTAGATTTTTGATGGCTCTGAGGCTAAGTTTAGGGTTTATTATTATTATTACATTTGGGTTAAAACTGCACCTTGACATTAAAGACTTTGATACTTTGGCCCAATCTAGACATCAAATGCAAATTAAGATTTATTAACGGCTCGTTATGGGCCAAGTTCTCTACCAGAGACCCATAAGAAAGATAAAATACCAACAAGCTTCAACTCTGAGGAGCCTATAACCTTAATAATTAACTAATAAGATGACAAAGCAAGTGAACAATACTTGAGTAATGTACCAACTTTCTGTTCCGAACTGAAATTGACTGAGTGCATTGTAACGGTTTGCTGGCTGGTGGTACAGAGGTAAGGAGGTTTCCCAAAGGGAGTGAGCTGAGTTCTTTAGAATTCCATATATACCTTGTTTATTTAAAAAGAGGGGGAAAACCTCTGGCTATTAACAGGGCAATGAAACATGAGGATTGGCCCAAAGAGACATTAAATGTGGTGGAGGCAGTGAAGAAAAACAAGAAAGGTCCCGCTCAGGGCTGACCTACCACACTGAAATGCTGCGTGGAGTTTTACTGAGTACTTCCATAACGTATCAAATAGTGCTTGGAGCTGACTGAGAGAGCAGATTACTCTCCCCACTCCCACTCTGTGCTTCTAGTGCTATGTTCTAAGTGCTACAAATGTATTTTGGAAGTCACCAGGACACCCAAGAAAAAGTAGCTCTAATTTTCTTTACTTTTGCCACTAGCCCAGCCTGAATGCCCTTCTCATGGCTTGTCTGAATACTTCTCATCTACTGTCATCCTCCAGGACCTACACAGTCTAGCTCAAGCCCCAGCTCCTATCTGAAACCTCCCCAGTGTGTGAAACATTGGCATAGAGCCATCTGTCCTCTCTACTGAAAGGACAGGGCTGACTTTAACAATATCTGACTCTCTGTATCCCATCTCCTATTGTCTGCAATTACAGCCACCCACAGGAACAAGTCACCATCACCTCAAAAGAATAAATATAATGCCTATAATATCTGGGAAGAGGTATGAATACAGATCAGTACCAGGAAACATTTTACCATTGGCATTCTCTCCCTCTGTCACTCTGTCTCTCTCTCTCGTTTTCCTCCCTCTTCTCCTTCCTGACCATTTGCTTGGTCTCTTTAGTCTTCTGTCTCCTTGTGGGGTGGCCCATCATGGAAGAGAGAGCATCAGATCCTTGAAGAGCTATACATCAGTGGAATAATCTCACGTCCTTCAGCTCCTGCTGAATGAGAAACTCACAAGACAAACAAAACCTTCTTTCAAAATACTGGCTATCACTCCAAACATAACTTCATTGTGTTACCATGTAAACAAAGTCTCTGTCTCCTTCCTCCTTGCCAAAGACCACTCTTCTCTGTTGAAACAAGAGAGGAGTAAAATCCAGATTTTCCCCTGTAGTAGGCTGAATAATGGCCCCTACAGATATCAGGTCCTAATTCGTGAAATCTGTAAATGATACCTAATATGGAAACAAGATCGTTGCATGCCTACCTAAATTAAAGATCCTGTGAGGGAGAGATTATCCTGGATCACCAAGGTGAGCCCTAAAGGCGATCACATGTATCCTTATAGGAGGGAGGTAGAGGGAGTTCTGATGATCCACAGACAAGCAGGAGGCAATGTGACCATGGAGGCAGAGATTGGAGTGATGTGGCCACAGGCAAGCAACGCTGGCAGCCGCCAGGAGCTAGAAGAGGCAATGAATGAATTCTTCCCTAGATCCTCCAGAAGGAGGCATGACCCTGCCCTGACACCTTTATTTTGGACCCGTAAAACTGATTTTGGGCTTCCAGCCTCCAGAACTGTGAGAAAATAAATTTCTGTTATTTTAAGTCAGCAAGTTTGTGGTAATTTGTTACAACAACAATAGGAAACCAATATAACCTCACTGAGATTGAAGTGTACCAACTAGTAAGGCACGTACTCAACTCTCTCTGCTGAACTATGGCCTTCAGAGCTGGTACTGCTCATATGGAAGATATCGGGATCATTGGATAGGAGAGAACTGATGCTTCTGTGATTCTTGCTGTTGCTGGCTGGGTTCTTCAGAAGCAGATGCTAAGATGGAGTCTGGTACGCTGGATATTTATTAGAGTCAACGCCTGTGGAGGGAAGGGAGGATTAATATAGCCCTGGGGCGAAACCATAAATGTATATTGTTGCACTGTCCATGTGAATGTGAACTGTTTCTGATGCTCTTCTCTGACTGGAATAGAAAAGGATACATTTGCCAAGTCAATGGTTGTGTATCCATGGACCTGAGGCCCTGTTAATCTATTCTAGCAAAGAAATCACAACTTGCCCAGAGCTCGTAATTGGAGCTACTAGTTGGTTAAGTTTGCTATAGTGTGCTATCACCCTTCAGGATCTACCTGGCATGCTGGCTACAACTAAGGTACTATCTGGTTGAGTTTGTGCAGTTTACTGGCATCCTCCAGTATCGTATTGTTTCTGGTGAATTAAATGGAAATATGATGTGGACCATCTCCCTTGCATCATTTGGATCCTTAAAGGTGGCACTAATTTCCACCATCCACCCCACCTCCAGGGTATGGTATTTTTCTGATTTATCTTGGCTGGATAGGAGGTAGTTTCAGAGACTTCCATTTGGCCTTTCTTCCTATGGTAGCTCTCATCCCACAGGCCAAGGACTCAATATAGGGTTGCATCAACTACCAGGTATGTCAATCTCAATTATACATTTGAGATCTGAGGAAATGAACTCTGAGTATGGCTGCAAACCTCCTGGACCCACTGTAAGTTGGCTTGTCTATTATCTGGTCTCTGCTCTAAGAGAGGAGCCATGATAATGTTTTAGGTATAAATGTCAACTTGGATCCTATAAACAACACTCCCTAAAATATTTTGGTATTCTCTTTTTACCAAAAAGAATTTGGTATTCCCTTTCCAGGGGGTGAAGTGGGGGAGGACTGAGAGAGAATCATTACCATCTATATTTGCCAGAATGTTCTTGAGTTCTTTCTCCTGGGGACCTAGCCTCTTCTTCAGTCATTGGGTTCTGGTCTGAGAAGTGGCTCTGAATCATCAAATTTTAATTGGGGCCATAATTCTCAACGGGTCAAGCCTCTTTGCTTGACACTTTGACACTGTTGCTCATTGTAATAACTGTATCTACCTAGTTTCTAGTCACTTCTATAATCTAGTGGATAAGTACTGCCAACTGGCTTCTATCACTTTGCAGTTCTAACATTCCCATTGCTATTTAGTGTGACTAGTTCTGTAACAGTTTCTCCTACCACTAGCCCTGGTGTACAGAGGAAAGCCACCATTCAATTTGTTAGTAATGCTGGTGCCCCTCTCACCAGCACATTCCTTGTAACTTTGGTAAATGGTGTAAACCTTCTTTGGAGCCTAGTTATCTGATGAGTCTTCTGGCCTCTCATAGTATATTCACTTCCCTGAGCCTTTTTTAACCCTTTCCTCCACCAAATGCTTTGGCGCTTCTGACCTTTTAACTTCATCTAGCGTGGGCCATCATTTCCCCATCTTCTAGAAGCCATCCTAAGAGCAATTTTGCCTATCTACTAAATCAAACGCCCCCCCATCCAGTCTTATGGTCTGGTTCCCTCAATCAAGCCTCCTCAGAGTCTAGCCCCATGTGCATGTCCTAGCTCATGCTAGTAAATGATGGCTGGGCTTTGTAGCTCCTTTGCAGCTCCTTTGGTGAATAGTCCTTTTCTTCCTTTAATAGGCCCAGCACATCCCCACCCGGATTATGCTATGTCTTAACCCTAATTAAAGGCTAGTGGCCAGGAGTACGGAAGGGCACAGATCGTGAGGGAGGCACATTTTGTCTTAAGGGTCTGAGTTCTCTGCATTGTCTTCAAGCAAGCAGGGTGTGCCACCTCTTAACAGGAGGGGGGGGGGCTACTTATGCATGCTCAGAGGATTTAGAGGAGTCTGGGTGTTCAAAATATACTCAGATGTTCCCATCCCATTAACCTTGGCATATCAGACCTGCCTTGGTTGGTCATTTAATCTTCTCTGAAACTTGACTGCTCTGTGAAGTCCCAGTCCAGGTCTTCAGCTTTCTCTGCCCTCCTGTTGCAGGAGATGAGAACCTCTTTGTAAGCTTTCATACTTAGATTTGATTACCTGTTAATTGCTCCAGCTTTTCATGATCTTTTTTCTAGAATATCCATGGATTTGGCAATAGTCACTCAATTCCATTATCCTTGTAGTTACTATTTCTCCTATACTTCTCAAATGATGAATATACTGCACCAGCTAGTGCATTTCCCTCCCTGGGCATACCACCCTAATTCATCGCCAGTGAGAAGTGGACCACCGTCTTGTGCCACAAGTTGTTTTTGCTCCACCTATCACCAGTGATGAGGTCCTCCTTGCCAACCAGGTGATTAGTGATCTAGCTTTAAAATTCCATGTTACCACCAGCTTTTTTGGACCATTCCTGACTCCAATTTCCACAGGTTGGGTTCTCCAGATGTAGCTGCTGATATCTGTATGTGTATGACCTACAAAATATTTATCAGGGGTCCATATGTGTGGAAAGGAGAGGAAGGAAGAAAAACCAGGCAAAGGGAAAAGGCCAAATGCCATGCAGGTCTGACAAAGCTTCAGCCAACCCATGGGAACCTCTGGAACATTTATAACTTATCAGAGTTGTCCCATGGTGGGCCAAAATGACCCAGTCTTTATACCCCTGCCTCACTCAGTCACCTAACTTGGGCTGCCCCAGGAAGAGCAAGACCTTAGGGGAGGTAGCTCTCCAGATGGCTGAGGCACATCCTGAAGGAACTGACAGCTGTAAATTGTCTGCTAGTAGCACTTCTAGCAATTGGGGTGAGTCCTCCTTGAAGGGAGATCTAAGGCAGCAGATTTGTGATGTTAAATTAGGCTGAAGATCAATTTATGCCCAGGGCATTGTTGAAAATAATAGAGCAATCAGCCAGCAATTAGTGGAGCCCAGCATCTGGGTGTGATACCAATGGGGCAGACAGCTTAACAGAGAGATTAGGGAAAGAGACAAAGAGAGCCCTGCTAAAACCACTGTTATCTCAGGGTTATTGTGCAAATGCTTAAGGCTATGTCCTCTGAGGAGTGACATCAGAAGCTTCACACTGTGGGGAAAATAGACTTCACTAAAATAGTTCAGTTCAGTCATTAAACAAAAAAACAAGCAAACAACAAAAACAAGCCCCAGAAAGGAGAGAAGGGAATCAGGATCCAAAGTGGCTTCAACATATTACCTAGTGTCCAGTTTTCAACAAAAAATTATGAGACATGTGAAGAAATAGGAAAGTGTGGCCCATACACTGGTTAAAAAAAAAGCAGGCCACAAAAACTTCCAATGAGAAGGTCTAGATGTCAATTTAACAGACAAAGACTACAAAGCAGCCGTTATGTTTCATGCATTCAATGTTCAGCATCCAAAATTCAAGGAATTCAAAGAAAGACAAGAAGTAAAGGAAGATGTGCTGACAATGTCTTATCAAATTGAAAATGTTAACAAAGAGATAGAAATTATAAAAAATAGGGGCCAGCCCAGAGGCTCAGCGGTTAAGTTTGCATGTTCTGTTTTGACAACCTGGGGTTTGCTGGTTCAGATCCCAGGTGTGGACCTACGCGCCACTTGTCAAGCTGTTCTATGGCAGGCATCCCACATATAAAGTAGAGGAAGATGGACACAGATGTTAGCTCAGGGCCAGTCTTCCTCAGCAAAAAGAGGAGGATTGGTGGCAGATGTTCACTCAGGGCTAATCCTCCACAAAAAAAAAAAAAAAGAAAGAAACTATAAAAAATAATCAAATGGAAATTCTGGAGCTGAAAAGTACAAGAACTGAAAGACAAAACTCACTAGAGTAGCTCAACAATAGATTTGAACTAGCAGAAGAATCAGTGAACTTGAAGCTAGATTGATAGGGATTATGCAACTTGAAGAACAGAGAGAAAGAAGAATAAGGAAAATGAACAGAGCTTCAGGAAAACGTGGGACACAATTAAGTACACCAACATATGTGTAAAAGGGGTACCAGAAGGAGAAGAGAGAGAAAAAGGAGCAGAAAAAATATTTGAAGATATAATGGCTGAAAACATCCAAAAATTTGAGGAAAATCATTGACCTACACACCCAAGTAGCTAAATGAACTATAAGTAGGATAAATACAAGAGATCCACACCCAGATATAGAAAAAATGCTGAAAGACAAAGAGAGCATTTTGAAAGCAGCAAAAGCAAATAACTTGTCATATACAAGAGAATGCCAGTAAGATTAACAGTTGACTTCTTGCAAGAAATAGTGGAAGCCAGAAGGCAGTAGGATGATGTATTCAAAGTGCTGAAAGTAAAAAACTGTCAACAAAGAATTTACATCCAGAAATACTATCTTTCAAAAGTGAAGGTGAAATAAAGACATTCTTAGATCAATAAAAGACCTACTTTATAAGAAATGCTAAAGGAAGTTCTTCAGCCAAAAAGCAACTCACTCCAGTGGTATTTCAAATCCACATGAAAAACCAAAGAGCACTGGCAAAAGCAATTATATTAACTTTTATAATTATAAAAGACAGTATCAATACATATTTCTTCTCCTTTATTCTATTAAGTGGATTTAAAACAATTGTATAAGGCAATATGTATATTCTTTATATATGACATGAAAAGCTAAAACAACAGAAGAAAAAATATATAAACTTGACATATCAAAATTAAAAACTTCTGTGCTTCGAAGTACACCATCAAGAAAGTGAAAGCATAGCACACAGAATGAAGGCATAAAATAGTTCCTTCCACTCTTATGATTCTCTAATTCAAGTTCTATTCTCATTTATTTATTTATTTATTTTAAAGATTGGCACCTGAGCTAACATCTGTTGCCAATCTTTCTTTTTTCCCTTCTTCTTCTCCCCAAAGCCCCCCAGCACATAGTTGTATATTCTAGTTGTAGGTCCTTCTGGTTGTGCTATGTGGGATGCCGCCTCAGCGTGGCTTGATGAGCAGTGCCATGTCCACACCCAGGATCCAAACTGGCAAAGCCCTGGGCTGCCGAAGCAGAGAACACGAATTTAACCACTCAGCCATAGGGCTGGCCCCTATTCTCATTTATTTTTGTTTTTATTTATTTTGTTTGTTTGTTTTGTGAGGAAGATTGGCCCTGAGCTAACATCCATTGCCAATCTTCCTCTTTATTTTTTGCTTGAGGGAGATTGTTGCTGAGCTAACATCTGTGCCAGTCTTCTTTTATTTTGATCTGGGATGCCACCACAGTATGACTTGATGAGCGGTGTGTAGGTTCGCACCCAGGATCCAAACGCACGAACCCTGGGTCACCGAAGCAGAGCATGTGAACTTAACCACTATGCCACAAGACCAAACCCTGTTTTTATTTTTTTATATATATTTATGAATAGGTCATGACTCTCCTTAAGGGCGGAAGTGTGCCTTAGTTACTTTCATATAGTTCAGTGGGTACTTTGATAATTAATTGTTGATAGTAAAGACAGTCTGAACATACCGCTGCAGGGAAAGGAAAATACGAATAGGAGAATGGTTGCAAGTGGACTTGGTAGCATACTTGATAAAGTTTGCCAACCCCTATTATAATCTCCTGTGGGAGCCAGACAGGAGGTACCCTGGAGCCAGCTATGACTCCATCAATGTTAACGGTTACTTTTTTAAAAAAAATCCCACAGCCTAAGGAATCTCTCGTGATAGCAATCTGTCTACTTTAGTTCCTGGTAAAACGCCCTACAAAGCCCAGACAGGAACAAGGGCACTGGCCCTGGCCTCCTGGGAGTATTTGACAGCAAGTGCCATGACTTCTTGGTTGTATCATATCTGCAGCACCAGCACAAGCGTGGCACCACGCAGGCAGGTTTGTGAAACGAATGAATGAATGAAACTCCAAGGGAAAATAATTCAAGGCCAGAAACAGAATCTGCAAGAGAAACTTTTATAATAGAAATATTTCAGCCTACAGGAAAGAACATCCGGAGAAGATAAAATAGTCACCTTCAGGTCTTTATAGCCTGGGGCCAGTTGTGCTGGTAAATGTTTAACCAATTTATGAGAAAAAAAAAAAAAGCCCTCATTTGTAGGTTTGCTGATTTCCATGGTGTAAAGACTTTTACAATGGCCAGTTTCAAACTACTGACATGCACACAATTAGCTCTGAGAGTCAGTATGCTACTGCTTGCACCATACAGTATTTCAACACTGGAGCACAGAGTGTGGCCATGTTATTTTTCTTTTCTTAGTTTATACCTCCCCAGACTCTCTCACTGCTTTGCACTTTGAGCTCCATGATCTCTTTAGCCTCTAGCCTTTTCCCAATGCTTAACTTCCCCTGTCTCTTAAGACTCAGTTCAGGATCACCTCCTTTGAAAGAAGCCATGTTGTGACTATCTCTGCTGAATTAGGTGCTTCCCCTTGCACTCCCACAGTCCCCTGTTGTTCCCATTGTCACTGCACTTACATATCTGTATTGTTTTGTTTGCTTGGTTCCCTTTCCCGCCTCTCCCTCCACGCCTACCACGTAGTCCTGGGTGGAGCCTCCTATTACAGCATACCTTTCCCCTTAGTTAGTCCAGGGGGCTACAACCCACGTCAGATGAATTTGAGTCCTGCCATAGGGGTGTGTGAACTGGAGCTGCAGAATTCAGGCTGTGACGTATGAAATGGGAATTTTGGCCATCAGGGGAAAGCTAATCTGAGAAAAGAAATCCAATATGCAAAGTAAAACAGAAATGGATGGACAGATATGTGATAAATTAAACAGAGCAAAATGGAACAGTTGTAAAATCTAAGCAGTGGTTGATGAATAAATGAAAAGCAAGAAGAAAAGTTAAAATATTGAGGCATATGAGGAAGCCATCTGGTTTAAAACTAATTCAGCCTGACCTTGTTTTTCCAGAAAGAAGTGATATGACCTGCCAAGTATTCACCGTACATCTGCTTTAAATGCTTATAATATCCCAAAGCAAAGAAGGATGCCTTTAAGGATAGGGATGTGTGCCTCCCTCCATATCAGAATTTCTTTAAAAATGAGCATTTCTTCCCAGAAACTAAGGGTCAAACTGACCTACTGTGTACATCTTGTGACCATTGACCTGCTGTGCTAGCACAACATTTTGTGATCGTAGTAAAAAGAGATATTGCTATCATACCTGATGCATGTCCCTTGTTCCAAGATAGTACATAACCACACTGTATACCTTGCTTCTTTGAGGTGCTTCCTTCCTTGGTGAAGGCGCTTTCCTGGGCTATTCAGTTCTCAGACTGGCTCATATAAACTCACCCCAATTTTGATTTATAGATTGATTATTGATTATTTGCATCAACATGGTATATATGTGTACAAATCTTTCACTTTTTCTGTATATAGAAATTTTTTACGATAAATTATTGAAGGAGGGAGGAAGAAACAGATAAGAATTAGAGAATAAGAGAATCCTGGGGAGATTCCAGCCTTTGGGTCCAGTTGTCCTAAGGGCCCAGCTGCTTTCTTGTCTGTCTCATGATTACCTGGGAAAAAATTCCCATTTTTACTATGTAGGTCAAACGGGAATTCTGTCACTTACAATCAAGAACGTCTTACTAAAAGAACAATACAAATGCAACTGTTTTCACACCTGTCTCCTCCACTAAACTATAAACTCTGAGAGGGCAGGGATCCTGTATTATCTGTTTTTGTCATTCTACTCTCCCAAACCAGACAATTTAGTGGAGTGGTAAATAGCATGGGTTTAGTGGTCAGACAGGTCTAGATGTGGTCTAGGTCTGCCATCTCACTGTGGGATAGCGGGCAAATACTTACTTAAATCTTTCTCAGCCTCAGTTTCCTCATTTGCAAAATGGAGATAATATTTGCTGAATAGAATAAGGGGTAAAATAGGCAGTGCGTGCAGAGCATTCAGCCAAATGTCTAGCCTGCAGCACGTGCTTGATAGATGTTAGCGAAACTTACTGTTATTAGGTGACTCATATGACCTCACATTCTCTTATCCTCTGTCCTCAGTGTTTAAAGTTACTAAATTTTCTGTATTCTAAACTGCCATTGATCATAAACCACACCACAGATTTAATAGTAGCTTATCACAAAAATAAGGAACTAATAACACATTAACTATATGTTCGATGGTTTAAAATGTCAGTGCCAGAGACAGAACACCTCTGTTTTAATGATCCTTGATAAATTGCTTAACTTCTCTAAACTCAGTTTCTTCATTCAGAAATTGCAAGTGTTCAATAAACGTTAATAAATATTCTTATTAATATATTCATTGATTTGTAGCATGCGGTCATTTTTCAAATTTTCAATAGGGAGGAATGGCTAGAGTTCACAAGGTACTTTACGGAGAGAAGAGAACGTCACACAGCAAGAACTCCAGAGAGCTACAAAATATCTTACTTGAGTCTTTCAGCTCAGTCATGATCAGTGCACGTTTGTGAAGAAACTACCAAGGCCAGGGAAAGAATCACCCTAACACGCTACAGGTAACAGTGGCCGCTATTGTCCAGGAATAGTGTCTCTTCCCACCAGCCAGACTGGAAAAACTTATATTTCATGGGGCACTGGGTGGAGTAATCAGAAACGTCTTGGCTCAGTAGTGGAAATAATTAGCCCTAGACTGAGCAATACTCTACATGTACCCAAAAATCATAAAGGCAAGACCCAAGAGGATCGAATAGCTTCTAAGTAACTTAACTGTATCCAAGAACAAAACAAGAATATTTATAGAAATACAAAAATATCCAGCATTCAATAAGGTAGAAGTCACTATATCTGACATCTAATCAAAGATTAGGAGGCATGCAAAGAGGCAGGAAAACGTGACTCATAATGAGAATAATATTAACTCATTGAAATTGACCCAGAACTGACGTAGATGTTAGAATTAGCAGAGAATGGCATTTAAACAGTTCTTATAATTGTATTCCATATGTTCAAAAAGTCAAATAGGAGCATGAAAGATATAAAAAAGACACAAATCAAACCTTTAGAGATGAAAACCTCAAACATCTGTGATGACAAATACACTGGATGGAGTTAATAGTAGATTAGACATAGTAGGAGCAAAGATTCGTGAATTTAAAGGCATAGCAATATCCTATACAAATGAAATACAAAGATAAAAGTGAATTAAGAATAGTGAAAAGAACACGAGTGAGCTGTGGGACAACTTCAATTAGTCTAATATACGTGTAATCGGTGTTCCCAAAGAAGAGAATAAAGAGTAGAACAGAAAAAATATTTGAAAAAAATAACAGTTGAATTTTTTTCAAATTTGGTTAAAACTATAAACCTATATATCAAAAATCTCAATGAATGCCAAGCACAAGAAACATGAAGAAAACTACAACGAGGCACAAATAGCCTAATCATTCAAAATCAGTGATAAGGAGAAAATATTGAAACTAGCCAGACAAAAAAAGCAAGTTACATACAAGGGAATAAAGATAAAAATGACAACAGACTTCTTGTTAGAAACAATGCCACTGAGAATATAATGCAGCAACATCTTTAAAGTACTGGAAAAATAACTGGAACCTAGAATTCTATTTCCAATGAAAGTATCAGGTTTTTTTTTAATATCGTTTTCAAAAATCAAAATAAAAATGTTTTCGGACAAAAAAACTGAAAGAATTAGTCACCAGGAAGCAAATACTGAAAGAAATGCCAAAGGATGTTCTTCAGAAGAAGAAAAATAATACCAGATGGAAATATAGATCTATACAGAGGAATGAAGAGGACAAAAAATGTGCTACATGGGAGAATAAATAAGAATTCTCATTATTTGTGTCTCTGTAAAAGAAAATTAACTGTTTAACAAAAAGAACAAGATAGTATAGAGTTTATAACGTATGTAAAAATAACATGTGTGACAGCAAGAGCACAAAGAGCAGGAGAAGAAAAATGGAAGTATGCTATTTTACAATTCTTACAATGTATTAGGAAAAACTCAGTTTTCCCCACCTTCTGTGTGGGAAAAAATCCAGTTCTTCCCTACAGTATTTCTCTCCTATGTGTCTCCTTTACTAGTCACACAGAACACTTCACTTCTGACACTTCTAGTCACTAAACGTGTGGAGGTTTTTCCTCACACCAATGAGCAATTCGTGGACACCAGAGTTGTATCCAAGAATTCAACCCAATTCTGACACTGTCTACCCAGAGGTAGCATCAGATTCCACAGGGTAATGGCTCAGTCACACAAGACTGCACCCTTCCCACTTCAGACACCAGTCACAAGTCCAGGCTGTTACCTGCACTTCTGACCAACTGGCTATAAATCAGAGGTTGCCTCAACTCCTTCTTCAGGTTTGATGAATTTGCTAGAGTGGCTCACAGAACTCAGGGAAACACTTACTTACATTCACCAGTTTAGTAAAGGATATGATAAAGGATACAGATGAACATCTAGATGGAAGAGATGCATAGGCAAGGTATGTGGGAAGGGGTATGGAGCTTCCATACCATCTCCAGGCACACCACTCTCCCAGCACCTCCATGTGTTTACCAACCCAAAAGTTCTTTGAACTTCATACTTTGGGGCTTTTATGGAGGCTCCATTGTGTAGATATGATCAACCATTAACTCCATTTTTAGCCCTTCTCCTTTCTCAAGAGAATGGGGAGCAGGGCTAAAAATTCCAAGCTTCTAATTGTGGCTTGGTCTTTCTAGTGACTAGCCCTCATCCAGGAGCCACCCAGGAGCCCACCCAGAGTCACTTTATTAGAACAAGACACTCCTATCACCCAAGAAATTACAAGGGTTTCAGGGGTACTGTGTCAGGAACGAAGGTCAAAGACCAAGATTGAAACAAGAGATGCTCCTAGTGTTCTTTTCACTTAGAATATTACAAGGGTTTTAGGAGGTCTGTTTCAGGCACTGAGGGCAGAGACCAATATATATTTTCTATTATCTCACATATACTATATGTGAAATGGCATAATATCACTTAAAGGTAGATGGAAATGTAAAAATGTATAGTCTAAACCCTAAAGCAATCATTATATAACAAAACAGAGTTGTAGCTAACAAGCAAACAAAGGAAATAAAATAGAATCACAAAAAATTTTAATTAGACCAAAAGAAGACAGAAGAAGAACAAAAGGAAACAAAGAACAGACAGGTAAGTAGAATACATAGAACAATTAATAATATCAGTGCCAAAGAGGATCACTTCATAATGATAAAGGGAGAGAAAGAGCCTACAGAAAGATGTCGTCAATGGGAAAAACCTCGTGATAGAGGATGGCTAATAAATTAGGGAAGTAACATCTAGAGGACATAACAGAAAACAAATTAGGGAAATAATCATCTAGGGGACATAACAATCCTAAACAGTAATTTACCTAATAACAGAGTTTCAAAATAGGAAGCAAAAACTGATAGATCTGCAAAGAGAAATGAGTAAATCCACAATTCTAGTTGGATTTCAATATCTCTCTCTAAACAATTGATTTAAAAAAAATAGAAGATCAGTAAAGATGTAGAAGATTTAAACAATAGTATTAAACACTTGACTTAATTGATATTTCTCGTACACTCCACCCGAAAACAGCAGAATACACATTTACTTCAAGTGCACGAGGAACATTTTCCAAGATAGATTACATTTGGGGCCATAAAACAAGTCTCAATAAATTTAAAACTATTGAGATCATACCAAGAACGTTCTCTGACCACAAGGCAATTAAATTAAAAATCAATAATAGAAAGATGTCTGGACAATGCCCAAGTATTTGAAAACAAGATACATACTTCTAAACAACCCTGGGTCAAAAGACAAATCAAAAGGGAAATTATAAATTATTTTGAATGAAAAAAAATGAAAACACACAGTATCAAGATTCATGGGATGTCACTGAAGCAGTAACCAGAATGGTATAACTCTAAATATCTATACTAGAAAAAGAAAAGAGGTCTTACATGAATTACATCCGTTTCCACCTAAAAGTAAGAAAAAAGAAGAGCAATTTAAACCCTTAGTAGGAAAAAATTAAAAACAGAAATCAATGAAGTCAAAAACAGAAAAATAGAGAAAGTCAACGAAACCAAAAGAAAGCTCTTCGAGAAGATCATAAAATTGATAAACTTCTAGCCACACTGATCAGGAAAAAAAAAAGATGACAAAATTACAAATATCAAGAATGAGACTTGTGATATCCTTAGATTCTACAGATATTAAAAGGAAAATAAAACAATATTACGAACAACTTTATGTCAACACATTTGACAATTTGGATGAAATGGACAATTTCCTTGAAGATGCAAACTACTAAGGTTCACTCAAAAAGATATAGACATTGAAAATGCAAACCAATCTATGGTGACAGAAAGTAGATTAGTGATTGCCTGGGAATGGGTGAAGGGGTTGGAGGAAGGGATTGCAAAGGAGAATAAGGAAACTTTTGGGGGTGATGGAAATGTTCATTATTGTGATAACGGTCTCTGACATACACGTCATATGTCAAAACTTACCAAACTATAAACTTTAAGTATGTGCAGTTCAGTGTATGTCAATTATATCTCAATAAAGTATTAAAGAACAAAAAGTAAAATGAGCCAGTTCTTCATGCCATATACTGCAGAAATTCAGAGCCCTCCTCCATATCTCTAGGGGCTTGGGAAGGCATGTTACCTTCTTCTCAGTCAGTCGGGGTTGCGCTAAATTGTTGCAGCAGCTCTGTGTCTTGCTTCTGATCATTGCCCTTGGCCCTCGCTTTACTCTGTCTGACCCCCTTTGTCCCACAGTGGACACCAACCTCCCACCTCCCATACTTCTTTCTCCCAAGGAGGTACTAACAAGTGTATTACTGAAGAGTTACAGGTGGTGGAGAGTAATTACATCACAGACAAGAAAGAAGCTGAACGTCAAATGTTACTTCCCTAATTTATTAGCCATCCTCTGTCATGAGGTTTTTCCCATTGGCATCTTTCTGTAGGCTCTTTCTCCCTCTTTAAAGTCCATATGTTTCTCCTCTCTCTGTTCTTAAGCATTTTACCTTTTAGTCTCTGAAGCTGTCCGTGAACAACAGCTAAACTTTCATCATTCTCTTATGCAGTGCAATGTGTACCTTTCTTTGTCTTGCCCTCCCCTTCCAGATCATACCCTGTTCAAGGGGTGAGGGAGAAAGACTCACCTTTCATATCCGAAAGGGCTGATCATGGCGTTTTTCTAGACAAATAAAATCTTATCTCTACTGATGAATGTGGCATTCTCTGGAAGGCAAACATGACTATGGTAACGTTTGTTTTCAATATCCATTTTTTTCCCCTTCTTGATACAGTTCATCAAGATATACTACAATAAACTTTATCTCAGGAAATGCCCTGCTCCAAGAAGCTTAAACTGGCCACTGGCCTCACGTCAATGCTCTGGCTAGAACTTTAGAAACATAGAATTTTGCAGATGGGTAGGACTTCACCAAGCATCCATTCCACACACACCCCCACCCCATTTTACAGAGTCTGAGGCCCAGAGAGTTCAAATGACTGGTCCAAACCAGACCCTGTAGCTGTGGGGCAGGGGCTGGAGCCCAAGTCTCCTGGCTCCATTCAGTCCCATTCAATATAACAAATGCCTAAGTGAGCCCCTGGGAACCGAGGCAAGGAAAAGGAGTGGTGGGGGCTTTCTGGGAAGGGGCTCTGGATGTAGTGACTTCACTGGGTGGGGGCTAAGAACCTGAGAACATCTGATTGTTCCCAGACTGCAGATATTGTGTCCCCATCCACCACTCCCCAGCAGGTAAACTGACTCTGTATGATACAAAGCTAGATTAAATTCTTGTAATCCATGAGGCCAAGCTAAAGGTAAGAGCACATAGGAGAGCTTAATTCTAGCTAAGAATTTTAAAAGGCAGGCAGGATATATCCACAGATGGAGCTGGTAGGGTGTGAGTACTTTAGGCAACGGTCAGAAGCAAAGGCCATTTCCACGTTTGCCAGTTAGATCTGAATCCCAGTTCAGCCATTTGAGCAAATTCGCTTTCCCTCTCTAAGCCTGTTTCTTGAGCTATACAATTGAGATAAACTATCTCCATGCAGAGTTGTTGGGAAGATTAAATAATATAAAGTGCAAAATGTGTTTAGCTAATGCTAAATGGTGGCTCTCACAACTATTATTACCATACGCCAGGCACTTGCCCAGTTAATCCTCAGAACAGCCCTAAGAGGTAAAGTTTTATTAGTATGACTGTTTTGCAGATTAGGGAAGTGGAGTTTGGAAGGATTAAGGACTTTGCCCAAGTTTCTTAGTAAAAACACTGCTAAGGTACCAAACTCTGAGGCATGGCTGCAGCAGAAAGTACATATTGGGGGCAGCAGAAAAAGATAAATTCAATCAGATGTGCCTAACCCTGGAAGACGGGTTGCCTCCTCGAGGCCCTGTACACCTTTTATTGAACTAAATGATGATAGGTCGTGGTTCATCTTTTTGGAGGCCATTTTGACCTTAGGTGGCAGCAGGAAAGACTCCCACTAGACTGAAAGAAGAAATTCTTTTTTTTTTTTTAAAGATTTTATTTTTTTCCTTTTTCTCCCCAAAGCCCCCTGGTACATAGTTGTATATTCTTCGTTGTGTGTTCTTCTAGTTGTGGCATGTGGGACGCTGCCTCAGTGTGGTTTGATGAGCAGTGCCATGTCCGCGCCCAGGATTCGAACCAACGAAACACTGGGCCGCCTGCAGTGGAGCGCGCGAACTTAACCACTTGGCCACGGGGCCAGCCCCCAGAAAGAAGAAATTCTTAACAATGAGAATTGTTCACGGAGCAGATAACAGAAATTTTCTCAAACTCAAGTAATGAATGGGCCCCTGTTTAAATTCTCACAGACTCACACCAAAGTTGACTTAAATAATTTTTATTTTTATACCACTTACATATTTATAAGCACAAAACTCAGTCTATATTCCTTGTGTTTATAACTCTTCTACAACTCTAAACTAAGACGAATGAAACATAAAACTACAAAACCTATACAATTCGAATAAACACTTCACTGTAAGGTGACAGAAGACGTTGTTTTGCTGAAATTAAATCGCCGTGTGGAACCTGACCACAGCACAGTTCTTTTGAGTCTGGGCACCCACGGCACTGTGTGCTGCAGACAGCCCCCGCCATGTTTCTCTCGTCAAGCTTGGGGAAACCGTTATTCTGACAGTGCACCAAGACCTCACTTGACTTTCACTTGGCACGGGCGCATCATTTACATTTAGTCCACCTCCCTATTTTCCTGGTCTGTCTATAACAACCAACATAGCACTATCGGGCATCAGAGGGATCACAAACACAAAGTAAATGCCAAAGTGGCATGGCAGCTGGTGGTCTTTCAAACAGTTCAGAACACGTTTATTTTAATTGTTTGGATCACCAAAGTAAAAGATAACATTTAAAAGATCTCATAGACATGTTTCAGCCTCCTGAAAACACATATATTAGCCTCGAGGGATCTACAGACTCGGGTTGGAGAAACTCTGGTCCAATCGTTTTTAAAGCTCTGTGATGTCTTTACCTTAGACCGCAAACTGTGAGGGTAGGAACTGAGTCCGATCCATTTCTGGTCCTCACTTCCCTACACAGGGCCAGGCACAGGGTATTTGATCAGGTAGGAATACTGAATGGATGAGCAAATGAATGAGTGAATGAGTGAGGTGATCTCTCTTCCAGCTCTGGGATATTCAGCTCTACCATCCAGCTCTGTATTTTCTTTCCTCTCTCCAACTCCCATTGTTCTCTTCAAGGGCTTGAGAAAAGTATATCTTAGACTCGTGGAATATTAGAAATGGAAGTGCCCTATGAGATGAACACAACTAAAGTGCAGAGGGAAAATGACCTGCCCCAGGGCACCCAGCTAGGATGTGAAAGCACCAGACCAGAGGCCATGTGCTCTGATTCCCATTTCTTCCAGGACATTATTTATTTATCATTTATTCATTTATTTATTTTTGGTCAGGCTCCCTTGGGGGAGAGCAATGTTCTCTTG
This sequence comes from Equus przewalskii, assembly GCF_037783145.1. Taxonomy (NCBI): domain Eukaryota; kingdom Metazoa; phylum Chordata; class Mammalia; order Perissodactyla; family Equidae; genus Equus; species Equus przewalskii. The sequence continues at coordinate 69,550,665 of NC_091836.1, forward strand.
TGACCTCACCTCTCTATGGCAGTGTTTTGGGAACAAACTGGATTCTCACGGTTCTCGAATGGTGGCAGGGTGCCCATGTCAGGCAAGGTATTTTTCATAACGAAAAAGAAACAAAGATAGCGTCAGATGTCGTTTGTAATTTTCCCATAGCAGCCGGAATCTAAAATCTCTTTGTTTTCCTTCTCAGCTTATTATGTTGCCCTCGTCCTTGGTAAAGTGGAACAAGAAAGTGGATTTGGGGGCTTTAAAAAAAATCTGTACTTATTTATTTACGTATGTATTTACTTCCAGAAGCATTTATTTTTGCAACATAGGCCAGTATGGACATCCTGCAGCTCCCTCCCGCCTTTCTTCCTTAATTTAGATAGCTCACTTTCCTCCCATGGCCAAAACCACTAGTGTCATCCCTCACCCCCGGACATCCTTCTTCCTTCCAGGCAGAGAGGCAGCCCGGCTCCTCATGCCTGGCTTTCCCAGGGGGTCGTCCTAGCTTTGACCCCACAACCACCAAATCCTTGTTCAATGTTTAATCACTTCCTCTCTCAACACGCATCCTGCTCTCCGTCATCCTGCCTCTTGGCCGTGGCCCTGGATCCCAGGTGAAGAGAAATCCAGACGGAAGGAAGAACAAAATGCAGATATACAGATCATCCACTGTGTACCTGGGACCAGGCTTCTTTTGTGTGGGGTGGAGGGGGTTTGGCTTCTTTCACTCAGGATATTTATTTATGTATTTTTATTGTGGTAAAATATATATAATATAAAATTTACTATTTTAGCCATTTTTTAAGTGTACAGTTCAGTGGCATTAAGTACATTTACACTGCTGTGCAACCGTGACCACTATCCATCTCCAAAACTTTTTCGTCATCCCAAACTGAACTCTGTACCCCTTAATAATAACTCCCCATTCCCCCTCGCCGAGCCCCTGGTAACCACTGGACGCTTTTATATACATTATTTCACTCAGTTCTCACATCCACCATATGAGGTAGATTCTGTCATCCCCACTCTTACACCTCAGACAAATCCTCAGCCTCAGCCTCTGAGAAATCTGAGGCTCAGAGAGGTGAAGTAACTTCCCCAGGGACACTCAGCTCCTAAGAGTCCAGGCTGAGATTCAACTCTGTCTGACCAGGCTCCTCCACTCTTCACATCTGTGTGCTCTTTCCCAGTCTGTGAGAGAGCGAGAAGTGATGTGGAAGACGTGGTCTCTGCCTTTAAAGAGCCGACTCTTTCAAGAAGATCAAGTTTAGTTTGTCTAAATGTGCGGCTCCACGCGCACAGAGGCTATCAAGTGAGAATAGGGCTGCGGTAAATACCGTCGGGACTCTCTATTACCATCCATTCCTTCAGTATTTACTGGAAAATTGCTCCACATCATCAGGGCCTCTGCTGGGCCCAGAGAGCCATCAGACCCCACCCCTCACCTGGAGGAGCTGACCGCCCAGTGCGGGAGGCGGGGATCTAAACAGAGGTGTACGAGGCAGGGTGCTGTCCTCTATGGAGAGGTCAGGGAAGGCTCTATCCCATATTAAAATGTTTCTATACCCCATATCAAATATTATTTCCTTGCTAAGAATATTTGAAAGGCTTTTTAAAATTTTACTTTGAA